>NW_028263386.1:10987777-11304166 GCF_051168715.1 Poecilia mexicana | reverse complement strand
CACTGTGTGTCCTTCAGCAAAATCAGCCTCATCGTGCTTAACAGCCTGACAAGGACACTTTTTTTTTTCCCCCTGTGGCCTTAAGAAATACACTCTCAATAAATACAACTGTTGTAGTAAAATAGACCCTGAGGTGCTGGGAATTTTTTTTCTGTTAGTTTTTTGTTCAATCCTCTTTATTTAAATTTTTTTGGCTAACGGTAATTTTGATTTAATGGACTTTATTTTTACACAAATAACTTTAGACATGAATAATCATATTAACACATAAAGCTAAATGATTCTGAATCTGACAGGGGTGTGAAAAAGTTGTTCCTGTGAGCTGCAATCTTGTTCTTTTTGTCTGTTGTAAATAATTAACGCCATTTAAAGACATACTAGAAAAAGGATCAATTAGCTTTACAATATTAAACGTCTAAATAAGAAATTGGAGAAATAACCACGTGCAGCTTTATTTTATAATTTGTCATAGAATATTAATAAGAATTTACAATTAACATATCTTCTGTTTCCAAAAACGGAAAACACACAACCATGACCTGAAACCAAATACAGGATATCTAAGTGGTAGCCTTTTGACTATGATTATAGATTTTTTTTTCTTTCGGTTTCATCCTTTACATTTAAAAGCAGTGAGTCTTTTTTTAAAACAGTTCCTCCTGTGCTTGGGTGGCTGTGAGCAGAGGATGGGAGGTCTTGGGAGGTTAAGACCAGAGAGGTTTACTCTTACTTTGCTCTTCTCTTCTGGTTTCAGTTTCCATTATTTCTAGTAAATCAATGGCTCTTAGCCACTGTGTCATCTTTCAGCTGGGCTGTTAATCTGTCTCACTGTGTCACATTAACATGCAGAAATATAGGCCTATACATTACATCAGACGACAGCTATCAAAGTGGCTCACACAGTACAGAGAATAAACACGTTGCAGGTAGTTTCAGCTGAATCCTTCCCTCAGGCAAGAGAGCAGTTGGATTCTAACGAGCACCACTTGACAGCCAGAAACAATACTTCTTCATCGACCATGTAATAATACTTCTGTCTTAAGTCATCAGAGCCGTTTACTAATTCAGATATAGGGCCTGATCCACAAAGATTCCAAATACGGAGCGGTAAATTGCATGAGGAAAAAAAAAAATACATATTGCATGTACAGTAAGTGGGTATATCTACAAAGATTTGCAGTGTAATTGATTACAAGTGGAACAGTGGTGCAGACCAGCCAATTAAAATTAGGCTTCTTGTGTGAGCCACTCTCTAATTCATTAGAAAGTCATTATGATGGAATAATAGTAATAATAATAATAATAAATCTCATCTAAATTAATCTAAATTAGTATGCAATGTGGTAAACAAAAGAAATATTTAAAGAGCAATCAAAAATATATACTTAACTCTGCAATCTGACTACCTGTTGGCGGTTAATGTTCAGTTTTGCTAAATAACATTGCACAGTAGTTAAGTTTGTCGTGTTGTTTCCTTTTTGGTTTAATTGGATAAACATGGTCAGCAGTCCAGCAGCTTTAATCTGTCCTACTTAGATATTTTTTGCATGCACAATTTGTGGAACTTGCAGCAGAAGATGACCTTTTCTGGGTTACATGCATAGTATTAAGACCTAACAGTGTGCTGCCTCAAAGTGATAGTACATTATTTGTTAATCCTGCACCCAGCAATGTGGTTCGGGTTTGGTGAATAGCATTGTGAGTGGTAAGTCATTACATTTGCATGTCCTCCTTCAAGTATTTAGCGCTTTCTGATGATCAGCAGACGCTTTCCATATTCATGGAGGAAGATATGCTAAGTTTATTCTGCCGGCTGTTCTCATTGTACTAACGCATTCCTGTTTGAGTATTGCTTCTAGATGAGGTTTGCACACAAAATCAAGTTGGTATTGCTTTTTATTCACGTAAATCTTTAAAAGATCAGGCCCACGGTGTTATCGTGGGAATGCTCTCGATTGTAAGGATATGGATTCCTTGTCTTTGGTTTAAAGTTTCAATCAAATGGTAATCCAGATTGCTTAAAAGCAAGATAGTTTGTCACTCGTGCTGATTGGATGCCAATATTACACAAAAAAACTCAATACAGAACCAACATAAACAGTCTATGATGGCAACTTCTTTGTTGTCTTATTCATTTAATATTGGTCCTAGCAAGTTAGAAAACGGATCTTATAATTGTTTCACTTGCAATTGTTCCACAGGCCTTATTTAAACTTGTATAAAGATTGCCGCTCAGATGAAATACATTAAAAGTATTTAACTTGCTGAAGCATTTTAAGAAATAAGCTTCTGTTACTTTTAACCTATACCGTGGGAGCCAGGCAACAGACCACCACATCATAATGCATGTACAATGCACTGCCCAGCAATCCTTTTTGGTTTTGTTCTAATTTCAGGCATCTTTTCTGTAGAAACTTCCCATAGTAGAGCGAGAGCATGGAAATGGAGGAGAATAGCTCGCTGAACACTGTTATTATGAAATCTTTTGGTCATTTCACTGAGACTAAGATGATGCATTGAGCAAAACATGGGTTAGAATGTAGGATCATTTATTATTTTACTGGATTTTGATCATGAATTAAAACATTATCAAGCTCATTTAAAAGGCAGAACAACAAAGAGACAAAGAGACTTCAGTATTTCTTGAAAGTCTTTGTGGCTGTGGGAGGATAAAACTGTGATTCTAACCTGTCATGTTTATGTTCTTTGTGCCATGTACAATTTGATTAGAACAGCCACCCTTGGCACTTTACACATGCATTGTAAGAAAACGAATCCAGATCCAACAATGAAAAGTGAAGCTGCCTGGTGACTTAAGGGCAAAGAGTAGAGCCAATTATTTATTTATTTTTTTCCTGTTGTAATGGAGACAAATTTATTTCTGTAATAGAAGAAAAGAGCACAGATAAAAATGTAACAACTTTTGACATTAAATGTTCAAAGGTAGTTAGTCTATAGTCATTTTGCTAACTGTGTGATAATTTGTGTCTAAACTTTAAACAGATGATAATCATATTTGCTTATAGATCACACATAATGTCTTTGGGTTTCTAAAGCCAAACCCATTTATGTGTGAAGCAATAAAAGCCCACTCTTACCTACAACACTGCATGATGATGTCACACATTGGTGATTCAGCTACCATTAGCCTCACAATCGAAGAGACAAATGACGACACAATGAATCAGCCACTCGGCAGGGGACATGACAGTACTGACCTTTCAGAGTTTATTAGCTGAGTTATTCACTGGAAGAAAAGTATTTCAAAAGCAAATATATGTTGTTGTTTTTTTTGTTTTTTTTAAGTGATGGCACAGACTGTGAATAGATTACAGGATGTAGATAAATTAAACAGTTTTAAACAGGGACTTCAATATACATCTGGCATACTTCTCAGTTTAGTTTTGGATAGTTATGGACATAACTATCCAAAAGAATACAGTCGAGATTCAGCAAATAGTCCCTCTAGTTGTAACAAAAGTCAGATTTTCTTTTATTATTGTGATTATTTCTGTAGCAAGATAGTGCAGAACTCCACAAGCAACAAAACTCCATCCAGCGTAGCAGCTGGCCAGACAGCAGCAGCAATCACCCAAGAAGCCCTGATAAAGCTTTTGAGACAGTTATTAATGGCAGCGAATACTCCTTAAATGTCACCGTTTGTAATGCAGTTCTCAGAATCATAGTTGCTTAACCACACACCAAACCCAGTAATTACATACAACTTAGGTTGCTATTTTGACCTGCCATGAATGCTCTTGGACAGGATGGCTGGTGGATAAACAGCATTTTTTTTTTTTGCTTTAATGTAAGGAAAAAACCTGCTGGCTCAGATCTGAAGAGAGTAGAAACTGTAGCAAAATACACAACATTAGATTAAAATTAAATTTACACACACCTGTCTATATGTTGTTATATAGCAGTGACAGCACAGCTAGTATGCTTAAAGTAGTGGAACAAAAAGTTGGCAATAAAAGCAGGCATCACCTCTTTGTCAAAATTGTTCCCCATTTTATATCAATGGCATCAATGTATTTGACGAGAGTTGAAAACCGTAAGTATAGAAAAATCAGCCACAGCGGTTTACAGATATACCCCTTTTCACAGATCTATGGCTTCAGTTTTGAGCTACTTTTCTTATTACAATCGACTCAGACAACAGAGTGTGGTTGTGCCAAGCCAAAGATAGCTTCTGCCTGTCCCACTGTGCCCCAGTTGGTTTTGTGGAAGATGAACTTGCCTACAGCAAGATGTACTGGTGCCATGAGAGTGCTCAGAGGCTCTACAGTATCAAGTGTAGCATGGCTAATGCATTTTTCATAAGACCGGGAGGGCTGGCTTGTAGGTTAAAAACGCAAGAGGCCTAGAGCTCAAGAGACACTGTGAAAGGAGGAGGAGAAGAAAGAGAGGGTGTTGCTCAGACTCTGATCTTCATCCAGTTGAAGATTTCGCTTCTACTCTCAGACTTATTTACCTTTTAAGTTGCCTGCGTCAAGTTAGTCAAAATATGAAGGAATGAAACTTTCACAGAGAAGTCTTGACACTTTGGAGAAAACGGAAACAAGCTGGGAACCAGAACTACTTCTACCCATTAAGCTTGTTAACAAAAAATGACACATCCTGTTATGCAACTACAACTTCCCAAGAGACACTTACTAGTAGTACCTTGATGAATGTAAATTTATTATTCATCCTGGTTTAATCTTTACTTTGAGTCTCTTTTGTTCTGAAGGACATCCAAGACTTAGTTGGTTAAAGCCTTCACATCGTTATGAGACTATGATGATCCGCTATCACATTTTAGTTAAAACTTTTGTTAAAAAAAAAAGCATATTTTTTACATATTTGTTGAAATTATCACAATGTCATGACAGTATGGTTTGAGACAGAGAATCTGTGAAAAATGTGCAGCTCCTATGCCTTCTCCCATAGGCATAGGAGCCTATGGGAGATGTTACACTGCAACCTTAAGTACTTTCAACACATTAGCTCATATTAATGTAAAAAATAAAAAATAAATCCTCCATTAGAAAAACACTGTGCTTTGCCTGTAGAGCAATAAATTATTAATTATTTCAGCAGATTCTAAAAGAAGCCTAGGCATTTGTCCATGAAATTTATCCACAGAGAATGTGGGTCATGCAGCAAGCCAAAAGTTCAAAGCACACAACTCATTCTAGACAATAATTTCTTAAGAAGACTAAAGTTAATGTCTAAGAATTACCAAGTCAAAACCCTGACCTTAATCTAATGCAAATGTTTATAAAAGGAAAAACACCATACTGCCTCTTCTAACTCAGAAAGAATGTATGTGCATTACCATAAATGTCAGACAATATCAAGGGTTACGGATAATATTCTGCACACAACACCTTTCATATAAAAAGTGTTCTAGTCTTAATAGAAAAAAAAAATCTAATTTATTTTTAGATTTCTCTAAGTAGTAAAGATGGGAGTCGCACAGCTGCTGTTTTTCTCATCTGTTAGTAGAGAAATGCACATAAAGCAAACTAAACAAGGCTTGCAGCCCGAGGGCTCAACTGGGAACATCTGCAGAAGAGTTAGAAAATCATGATTTAGTTGTCGTTTAGTTTCAAAGTTTTAGAAAACCAATAAAGGGTTTAGATCTCAGCAGTGAAAATATACTTCCAACATGAAAACATAGTAGCCGGATACAGCAGGAGGTGTAAGAGTTGAGTTAAGAATAGATGGTAAAATTCTGTTTATGTTTGGGAGGGTAAAAGATTCATAAATGCATTTTGTCAATCAGAGTCCTTTGAAAGATAGCTATATGTAGATACCTTTGTGGAGAAAAGAAGAGGCATCCTCTTTTACTATTGCTGGGAAAGAACTTGCTTCTTCTCCAGTGCCTCCAATCTTGTTAGAAGTGATCAAGAATTATGCCAATGAAAGGCAAATCAAGCCTATAGAGTTAATTATTCCTTAGCTTTTTTACTGTAAGTAGATGGCGTGGGATGTGAAGATGTGACAGTCACTTTATGTTGAAACTACATGTAATGAATGTCCAATTTATAGATTCACACTTTTTGCATCTGTCTGACTCACAGATGATATGTGTTTTAATCAGTCTTTCCTCATCTCCTCCATCCATGTTTGATTCTCAGTCTGCTTTGGCGTTGTAACACAAGATAAATGTCAATCAAACAAAGGTGCCCTTGAGCACGACATTCATTGCTGCAGTGTTTGTTTTCTTCTCGCTGCACAATCCAACTGTGAAGGTAATTTTATGTTGGTAGGTGTGTTGCTGTATCCACTTCCAACAGTTGTGTTGTGTTGCTGAGACTCACCTGTGTGAAAGGCAGCGAGAGGCAATCAGAGGTGTGAGAATGACTGAGAAAACAGGTAAATGTTGCAGCACAAAACAACACTGATGTTGCACGTGTACAGAGAGTAGGGATGCATGTGTTTAGTTGTGATTAATGCAATCAGTTGCATGTTGTATCTCCTCTAGAATCGTCCAAAATTGCAATAAAAATCACCACAGTTAAGGGGAAGGCTTTTTATGAGAAGTGTTAGTTGTTTACACTTTAATCAAATGATGAATGGCTGCAAAATTATTTATGCTACAAGCCACAAACTTCAAAGTGCTACATTGCTTTTATATGTAAATGTGTTTATATATATATATATATATATATATATATATATATATATATATATATATATATATATATATATATATATATATATTTCTTTTTTTTTATCTCTATTGGCATGCTAAGGGTCATTGTTCTGTTAGAAGGTAAAGCTCCATCTCTGTTTCAAGTCTTTCCCAGCTTGTAATTGGATTTCTTTCAGAATCGATTTGCATTTAGCTCCGTCCATATTCCCACCAATTCTGCACAGTTTTCTTGTCCATTTGAAAGAAAATTGCGTGTTCACGTGTGGTGGTGTTCTTCAACCACACATATATAGCGTCTTGCAGTTTAGGTCAACATTTTCCATTTTTGGGGTGTGTAGCAGTTGTCCTGTCAATAGATTCCTGGGCCTGACCTGTGGATCTCTGTAGCTCATTCAGAGTTAAAATGTCCCTCTTGGCTGCTCTTTTGATTGATGCACTCCTTTCCTGGTCAGTTTAAGTGGCTGCCGTTGTGCTGTTCTCTTTCCATTTCCAGATGATGGATAGGACAGTGCTCTGTATATTTAAACCCTGAGATATTGTATTAGAACTTAATCCTGCTTTAAAATTCTCCACAGATGTATCCCCGACCTATCTGTCGTGCTACTTGGTCTTCATTATGCTCTCTTATCTAATGATTTCTATGTAAGGGTTAAAAAAATATGTAAGTTGCATTTGCTTAATATTCAACCTCTTGTCCAAAATCAAATGTTTTCCTACATCAGAGGAGCTTACACTTGTCAGAAGCATTAATTAATTGTCTCTTTCACGCTGAGAGATGCTTTTCCCCTCATGCTTTGAGATTTACTGGACGAGATCTAAACTTGAGAATATGACACACTGCGATCCAAATGTTATCATCAGGCTTGTGACAGACTTTCTGACTTTATGTGCTCAAAGATATAGAAGTGAAGATAATATTCTTGATGGGAGTTCTTTTCTGGATATTACCAAAACTTTTATATTTATATCTACTTCTTCTGTTTGTGACAGGCTTTATTCTTGTGACTGATGATGCGATGGAAGGCCTGATGTTGTGTTTTCTGTTGACCCTTGTAAAAAAAAAAGAAAATAAATCCTTTTACAGACCATTGCTCCTTGCAACATATGCTCGGTCCCCACACGATGAATTATGTAGCATCACAAATCACCAATCTGGGCATCCATCTGCTGACCAAATTAAAAATGTAAGATACAGATGTTGCGGACAGAAAATAATTTAAGTTTGCTCTTTGATATTTCGATGTATCCATGTGACGTTTGAAAGAGTCCATCACATTTGTGTGACCAGACCCAAGAGCATTGATGGACTACAGTGACTCTAAGAGATCTTTCACAGTCTGCCAAGGTTACAGTATCTCCACAGCTGGACTGATGTACTGCATGTTAATGATCTAATCTAAATGACTGCATTTCTGATAGATGAGTCTAAACATGCACAATCTGTCACTGATGCATTATATATTTTTGAGTTGTGATCTAATCAAGCCTTATTTGAAATGTAAATTGCAAAGGTGCACATTACCAAGTTAACAGGCCTGTGTGTGAGAGCTTTACTTGAAAATGGAATTTGCTCAGCGAACACCTTCATCTCCTTCTGTTCAAAGAAGCCTACAGCTTTTACTTCTTAGTGTAAGCAGATTTTTCTTTCTCCTACCTGCCCTCTGTGATAAGAGAAAAGAGTGGCAAGACATTAGGTCAGCTCTTCTGTGCATTTCCTAAACTCAAAGTTTTTTTTTTTTTTTTTTTTTAATTGCATTGTAACATTTTATGGCATTATAGATCATAAACGCATCCTATAACATCCATCTATTTGGATCTACTGATCATTAATCAACCTTTAGACCATGTTTACATGTCTCTAGGGAACATTTGTCTGATATATATATATATATATATATATATATATATATATATATATATATATATATATATATATATATATATATATATATATATCTATATCATTTTATTTTTCACATTATTGAAAAAAGATAAATAAATAGAAAATGTTAGTGAGACATTCTCCTGCTGTATTGGACCAGAAAAATGTTTCCGAACGTGCTTCCTCACGACCTCTAGCAATTGCTCCTCAAAATCTGCTCTCAGACTCTACAGACATTGATCTGCAAGGTAGCAAAGATAGTCACAACAGCGGTTCATGGAAATCGAGTATTGTTCTCTGCATAAATAAACACATTCATGAAATTCAGACCCGTCACACAGTAGGTTTACATGAAGAGGGAGACGGAGGGTTTGTCATGGTGGTTGTGACGAGAAGGGGCATTCTGTAAAGGAGACTGAATCTATAACATCTTAAATAAAATGAAATGGGGAAAAACACTTCATCCTAATGTTTATTTCAGATTTTTTTTTTAGCTTTTTATTTTGAGTAACTTTTTTTTTTTTACCTAATTAAATGTGCTATCATTTGCATCATATTTCTGTTTTTATTCCACATGACTTATAAAACCCATTGCCTCTATGGTGATGGTGATGATAAAAGTGATGACAGAACCTCTGTACTGTTCGGTCTTTAGAGGCAGCACTGAAACCTAGCGTAGACAGAAACTGGCAGTTATTATTGTAGTATTTCTCAGTGGACTCCTTGGCAGTCATGATTTAATGGGCTTCTGTTATGAAATTTATTGCTGTTGTTAAAAGGGGATTTAAAGGCATCCTTGAATAAACTGCTTACATAAAGGGTCTATTTCTCTCTGTGACTGGAGCAAAGTCTCTATCTGTCTCTCCATTCCTAGACTTTAAGTTTTAAAGATTCATTTTTGGTTTTGTTTACATTTTACTTTACTGTGTTAAGGTAAATCTGAGCACTCAGCTCTGGTGTGCTTGATATTTCCATAGAGAAAGCTACTGAAGACCTGAGTGGTAGAGACAGGAACTCTTAAGAACAATCTAAAAGAGTCTGATGACCTTTGTAAAACAAAACAAACAAAACAATACTCACACTCACTTGTAGATTTGAGAAGACTAGATAACGAAGATGCTGTGAGGAAAATGGATGTGGAGCCTTTGGGGTTTCTTTTTGTTCCCATATAAGAGGAAAAGTGCTGATCTGTATTCTGTCTTCACTGATCTTTGAGACGTCCTGTGCAACTGAGCAAAACAGGTTCTCAATCCTGGCTGTGGATTTTTTATTTATTTTTTTTCTGGTTTCCCTGCTGAGGTTTGCAATTCAATACCTGCACAGTAGAGGAAACTCTCTTTGTGTGGATCTTTCTTGTTGAAAGACAAAAAAGGTCAAAATATTATTTCCTTTCAGACTGATTGCCTATCAAAGCAATGTCCTAGTTGGTTTGGATACTAAAACAGCTATCATGGCTCATAAACCATGCACAAGCATTGCGGTGTGATTGATATGTTAAGTCATGTTATTTTAATTCACACTATAATGCATGCTTTATTCACATACAGACCTGAGGGTCAGTCATTGTACTGTCTACAGGTAAATGGAAGAAAACAGATGAGACTTCTTAGAAAACAGTTTTAGAGTCCTACAGGGATCGGTGTTAGGCCAGGAAATATTTTATGCATCAGTGATATATGTAAAGTGTCAGGAATCATAAATGTGTGTAATTTGCAAATGCACAAATATTTTCCTGTTCTGTTGGAAATCTGCAGAAATTTATGGAGATGGTCACAAGATTGACACAAGGTTGTAATAAAACAAAAGATACCTTAAGTTACAAATATACAGGTAAGAATTGAAAATATAAAAAGTTCTGTGTAAGTACTTAAAGACGTATTTCTTGGTGTAATACTACACCACAAAATCAGCCGAAAATGTGAAATAATCATTTAAAAACAATGCAAATTTGGGTGAAAACAAGGTGTGAACAAGGACATGGATTGATTAAGATTCTGCACAGTTTGTTAAACTAAACTCCACTAAACTTCGGTTGATACCAATTGAGGATTTTGCTAAAGGACTCAAATTCCTGTAACATTTTTACATTTTGGCTACAAAATTTTGTGCACTTTGGTTGTATATTAATTTAAACGGTTAGATATGCTCTGATTTCCCTAAATAAAGTGCAGTCAATTGCCTACAGAAGTCAACTACAGACTTCAGCTGTGTGTAATTTAATCTAATTATTAAAAGCTGCTCGGTGGAGACTTCAGAGGTTTGTAAGTGAACAACTGTGAGCAAAGAGCATCAGGAAGACCAAGGAGCACACCAGACAGGTCATGGATATAGTTATGTATAAGTTTAAAGCATGCTTGCCTTTATACAATGTCCTCTGAACATCTCAAGCCAAACGCAACTATTTACAGTTTGCTAAAAGCCCTGTAGGAAACACAACTAAGATGCACTGGGTAGATGCAGAAGACAGTGTGAGGCAGACAGCTAACATTGCACATCACCCTGAACGTGCCATCCCAGCAGCAAAATATGGAAATTGAAGTATCATGAAGGAGGATGTTTTCAGTAAGATAGTGTCGCGAGAACTGAGATGATGGGTGGAGCTAAACGCAGAACAATCCTGGAGGGAACCTGCTAGAAATCGCTCAGAACGTGAGGTGGGTCCACGACCTTATTAAAGCCAGAGCTATTGGTGGGTAAACCAAGGGGATTCAAGTGGTATGCACGCTTTTATAGCACTGTATGTTTTATAAATTATAATTTTCACAAGTAAAAAAAGAAAAGAAATATTGGCTGCTGTAAGTTTTTGCATTAGATTATACTTGACATTCTATCACTTAATGTATTAAAGTCTAATGTGAAAGTTACGTGTTGACATTGGAATTAATACAATTAGTGATTATGCATTTTGCCATGACGGCATTTATTTAGATTTAATTTTAGATTACACTGATTTAATTAGAATGTTTATACAAAACAAAAACTCTGCAAAGAAAGCTTATTGTATTCTCTATGAGTTCAATACTTTTCAAGAGGTTGTCTGTAATGTTCAGCTGTGCAGAAAATCAGAGCTGACATATCCTTTAGATTTCATTCCTTTTCACAGTACTACTATTAGCATAAAAAAATTGTGAGCTTATAGAAGTTCTTGTGGTTTTCATCAGGAAATCTGATGTCATTCTGGGTTTTCATCTTCCTCGTCTTTTCCTCTCATTTATTGGAAAAGCTATAACCCTTCAGTAATTTGCTCCTGGGAATGCACTAAGAGTGCCCTCCTCCTCTCCTTTCCTCATATGTTCATTGCTTTGTGTATTCCCACTTGCAGTCTCATTTTATCATAAATGCTTTTTAAACCACTTGACTGGAAAATTGACTTGGCATGTCAATTTGGCTGAACTGCCCCAGTCAAGGCTCTCGGTTCGTTTGCGTCTGTAAATGCTTTTGTTATCGATTGTGCATTTTTTTCCCCCCACTTTTTATTCCTTGAAATACACGTGTGTACTCGTTCTTCTGCTGGGAGAAAAAATCTACATTTATTTCATCGCTATTCAACCAGGCATTGCCAACACGAACAAGGTCACTGAATACCGAAAGTGCCAGTGTAAGATTGATTATGTTTCGTTCGATTTCATGCTGCTAATAATACAAGGAGTCTCCGTACTGAGTCAGAAAACACCTCTAAAATTAATAATGTTTCACCTGCACTGGCTTAAGGAAGCAGAAGAGGATGACTATTTAAATGGTAACAGGAAAATAAATATTGACATTTAAATTACACAGTGCTTTGTATTTAAAGCATTTGCCCTTTACAGATTGTTTCTTTCTGGTTTCTTTGGCACATTTTTAAGATTATCAAATAAAATATTAATTAAAGATGAGCTGAGAAATTAGAAAATGGGGTAAAAATCTACGCAAAACAAACCTAATGACTGCTTGCGCCACTTCTGATGGTAACAGCTGCCATCAAGCGGTTGGTTGTGCTGCTGCTGCTTCCTTGCAGAAAAAAAAAAAGACCCTGGGTTTGAGTCCCGACTTGGGGTCTTTTTGCATGTTCTCTCTGTGCTCTCCAGCTTCCTGCCACGGTCCAAACACATAAGTTAAGTTAATTAGTGTCTCTAAATTGTCCTCAGATGTGGTTGTTTGTCCTGTGTCTCTCTATGTTGCCCTGCAATGGACTGGCGATGTGTCCAGGCTGTACCTCACTGTTCACTCAATGACCACTGGAGATGGACACCAGTCCTCCTGCGGTCCTGCAAGGATGAGTGGACATAGCCGACGGATAGTTGGAGTCTGGATATGACTTTTCTTTGCAGAATGAATTTAATTCAGACATATCGGACAGTATTCCAGCATGAACAGGCTGTTCAAGGTCATGGCACAGTATCTCAATCAGATTTAAGTTCAGACATTGACATGCCACTCCAGAGAAAAACTTAATTTTGCTTTATTTCAGTTGCTGTATCATTGCCCTGTGTAACCTAATTGCTCTTGAGCTTAAGGTCATTAAGTGCTGACCAGACATTCTCCGTCATGAGATTTTACGAGTAAAAAGAATTTGTAATTCCATCAATGAAGGCAAATTGTTGAGATCCTAAAGAGGTAAAGCAGACCAAGGGGATAAAGTCATCATACTGACTTTCCAAGCATGTTAGAAAGTCAGTATGATGTTCTTTTTCTCAAATGCAGTGTTGACTTTGTGCCTGAAGCAACTGTCTTCCATACAGTCTCAATTTCCTGACGCCATTGAGCAGAGTATATTTCCTAAGTCTTGGGGATGCATAATCTAGATGTTTTGTTTTTGGCAAATGTTTTGTTTTTAGTCAGCAGTGGTATTCTCCTGGGAACTCTGCAATTGATGTAATTTTTGTTCAGTCTCATTTTTATGTGAATCCAAGGCCTGCAGTGCTTTAGATATTGTTCTGGGTTCTTTTGTGACCTCCTGGATGAGTAGCTTTTTCTCTGTTAGAATAATTTTGGCAGGCTGTCTACTCCTGGGAAGGTTCACCACTGTTTCGTGTTTTCTTAATTTGTGGATAATGACTCTCTTTGTGGTTTACTGAAGTTCTAATTTCTAAGGAATTGCTTGTTTCCAGGCTGACATTTATCAATGACTTTGCTTCTCATTTTTTCTTGCATTTCTTTAAATTGGTGTGTGTTGTGTTGCTATAGAAATCTTTCACTGTAAGTGGATTCTTGATTCTACAGGTTAGACAGAAATCAGCTCTGGGTGTGGTTAATGAAATTAATTACATGAAAAATATGGTTTATCACACATTTTCAGATATGAAACTTTTGACCTGCTTTCCTTCCTTAATAATAATAAAAAAAAGAAATTTGAAAACTACAGTTTGTATTCCCTCAAGTTGCTTTGCTCTAATATTAAAATGTGTTTGATCTGAAATATTTAAAAGTAAAACCAGACAAAACGTTTTAGAGGACTTGTTTGACCATTGACGTGGTTTTCTCACCGTTTCTTTCTTTCCCTCTTCAGGTTTGTGACTCCCTTCTTGGTGCCATGAGAGAAAAAGCCTTCCCAATGGACATACCAGCAGATACTCTTCACCGATGAACATTTGTGCCATCAATCCATTCACCAGTCATTTGGAAATCATCAGCATAAGAAACATATCTTTGACGTCTTGAACTGTGTTAAAAATGGAGAACCTCAATGCTTCTGCAGCCACTCGGCACATCCACATGTCAGGGTAAGTGGATTTTCAGAGAAGAATCTTTTACCATCAGAACGTCTTCTGCAAAATATGTTGGTGAAAATGACAGACCCAAAGTTTATGCTGAAGTCAGTGAACTGAGTATCAACAATCCACATGAGCTCATAAGTGATTTAGCAGCAGCTGATATCACCTGCAGAAACAACAAATTATGAGGGCACTCATCTAGCCGCGCCACGCCAGCGTTGCCGTGGCTGGTCGTCTCAGGACGGCCACTTCTGTCTGCCATGACCCGGCTGATGTTGGGCCGGACTCTGGAGCGCATCTGCAAAGGCGTCCTGCTGCTCTGCCTGCTCCACTTCCTCATCATGATGATCCTGTACTTCGACGTCTACTCGCAGCGGTTCGACCTTTTCAGCCGCTTCAACAACGGCAGAAACGGGTCCAGGAATAACGGGAGCGGAACGGGCAGCGGACATCATTATTACTACTACAACCTTTCGAGACCAAATGCGACATCAGCCACCTACCTGGCTGCTGCCGAGCAGCTGGTCCCGAGCTTGCAGCCTGAGAACAATCAGACACCTTCTCCCAAACCGCTGCCACCGTGTCCGGAGAATCCACCAGGCCTCGGTGAGTAACGACTTCCATTCCATCTCTGCTGAATTTCTTGTGGTGCTTCTGTGCTCCGATTGCTTCTGCAGATTAATTTGGTTTGTGGCACAACATACGACAAAGGTTTAAATGAAGCATGTCGATATATTTTGCTTGACAATCCTCACAGGGTTGTGGTTATCCTTGCTGCTGGTGCATCTTTTGCCTATCACACTTGCTCCCTCCACTGAATTCAGTGAAATTGAATTTTGGGTTCTCGTTATCTGTAAGTCATAATCACCAAAAGTGCAAGAAAGGGCTTAAAATATTCCACATATTTCTCTGTATAATGAATCATGAGTTTCACTTTCTAAACTGAGTGGGAGAAGAGATGAAACTTTTCCCAGATACTCAGGTTTTTGGAGCTGTACTCCAAAATGTGCTTGAAATATTCCACACACTGTCATATACTGTATCATGCTGAACACACAATTTACAC
Source organism: Poecilia mexicana (assembly GCF_051168715.1). NCBI lineage: Eukaryota > Metazoa > Chordata > Actinopteri > Cyprinodontiformes > Poeciliidae > Poecilia > Poecilia mexicana. Next base: position 11,288,882 of record NW_028263386.1, on the reverse strand, counting down.
TCTATAACAAGGTTGTAGCACCATTATGCAATGGGGATCCTATTTTCTTTTCCTTTTCTGTTTTTTTTAAGCAGGGACAGGGAATGTAGCCATCATTGATGGGTAAATGGATGAGGGAGAAAATAATAAATCCTATAAAGACTTCAAAAACATTGGGACAGGAGCAGAGATTCACCTTTCATTCGGACAACGGCCTGAAACAGTTAGTTAGATCTACACCGCAGGACCTGCACTGTTAATAGGGCAGGATGTCCACATCATTGATTGAAGTAATAAATAAACTGATAAAACCTGATAAAAGATGATTAACTTCCAAACTAAAGATTAAAAAGATGTATATTATGTCTAAAAAAAGAAAAAAAAAACACATCTCTGTTATTCCATTTAGGAGAAAAATAACAAATGGAGTCTTTTTTTTTTTTCTAGGTCAGGCTACAACATTAAATGGTTTTACCAGGTTGTATTTCAACCTGATAGACTCACAGTGGAGCTATTAGATGAGATTCATGAAGTCAGACCTAAAGCCCCTCTGCAGAAACATAAATAGCAGCACAAGCAAACACCAGAGCTTTAACATTTCTCTTCGGTGCTTTCTTTTCCTTGCATGCAACTTATAGGTGAATTACTTAAAATGTTCAATGCAAATTAGAGTCAAGCCACAAGTATCTCAAGTGTATTAGCATGGAGTATAAAGTTTGCTGTAGATTTATTGCATTAGAATGGTTTCTATAACTTATGAATGTTTTCAACAAATCATAAAACTAGGGCTGAAACGATTCCTCGAATGATTCGAGTACCTCGATTACTAAAATTCCTCGAGGAAAATTTACCTGCCTCGAAGCTTCGTTAATTTATGTTTTATTAGTTAGCGCACCGTGTTCCGGCCGGGACTTCATTTGCGTTGCGCGGAGCTCTCACTTCCGCCTCTGAGTTGTTGACAAAAGCTAAGTCTCAGCGGCATAAAGTCCAATTTTCAAGATTGGCCTGTGGGGATTTTATTGATTGATGATAATGCCCGACCTTAAAATGACTGGGGGAATGCCTGGAGTACGGCAGCATTTCTCCTCCGGGGCTGCTGGTTGAAAGCGAACGGCGGGAAGAGCGCTGAGGTGAGCGGATAGCCTGAACAGGGCGGGCGGCTGAGTAGCTGATGCTTACCGTGTAAATGTAGCTTTACCGACGAACCGCACAATAAATTTCATATCCCGGTCTGAAGAAACGGGTGGCGGAGCGCATCGTACATGGCTGGTAGATGAGTTTCTGAGTGTGACCAGTGAAGGTGTCGTAAATATCCCGTATTGCTTTCCCCCGTGTTCGTCCCCCGGTCTAACGGTTCGTCAGTCCGCTGGTCTATCTCCTCCCCTCCACCCCATGTTCGTTCATTCGCCCTCTCCTCCCACTCCAGGCGGCATTTCCCGTATTTTCAAACCCAAAGCGTGACAGGTTAGGTGGCAAGGTGAGTTTAATTAATCTATTAAACTCACTGAAGATGAATACATAAACTAAAAGCTGGATTGTAGACATTTTTTATAAGCATATTTGTGAGCCTGCCTCTTTGTTATTAAATTCAATATAATTTCAGATTTTTCTATAACTTTTCTTCTGGTTAACTTAGAAAGTGAGCTATTATTGTTACAGGTTAGTTTTCTAAACTACAAAAAAAGCAACTGTTAGGGATGCTCAAATATGAAAAATTGGACTGATCTTGATATCTGATAGTAACACCGGTATTATGCCAGATTTACCAATATTTCATTTTATATTTTTTTTATCCGATTACTCGATTAATCGTAAGAATAATCGATAGATTACTCGATTACTAAAATATTCGTTTACAACAGCCCTACATAAAACTATGCATTGAATTCAGAGGAGCACATGGTGAATTCACCTTATTCAAGCATGAGTTTATATAGAGTATAAAGTCTTTTAACATACAGGTTTTTTTCCTGTTTAACATTAAACAAATTAAATTAAACTCCTATTTTAGGATAGTTATGAATAATAAAATGATCATTTTAACTTTAAATTCAGAAATGTATGCATTTCCATAAAATTTGGTTGAATTGTCTGTTCAAGCATATGACTTGGATTAAATAATTTGGGCATCCTTTTCCAAAATTCTCACATTAGGTTGCTGGATTTTTGACTGTGTCTTTAATTATTCCCATCATTGAGGTCTTGGGTAGCTTTCTATACAATTCAGTGCAATTCTCATCTCCCGTCAGTGCTTCGTTTGGGATTTCTCCCATTGAGAATTAGTTCCCCGGTTGAATTTCAACCTGGCCAAAAAGTGAACAAACTGAGGGGTTTTGAACGATTGACCCTGATTTTCTGGACTATTTTATGTTTGTAGTCGACTATGATTGCAGTTTGGCAATTGCAGTGGAGGAAGTGAATGAAGCCATTCATTCTGTGTTGGTCATGTTTCCTAATACTGGGGAATTAAAGTTGGACCAAGAGGAATGTAAAAAAAAAGATTTTATTGCTAGAGAAGATGTCATAAATATTTTGAGGGCGTGAAAGGCTAATTTTGTTCATAATTGATTTAACACATACTTTACAATATGTTTTATGGACACTTTACATGACAATAATTGCTTTCCAAATTGTCCTGACATTTGTGGTTATTTTAATGTGTTTTCTTTTTACAGTTTTCATTGTGACGGACTGGTTAATTAGAATGTTTCGTATTCCCACCCAGTGGTGGATTTTGCATTATGGCTGCACTTGTCAAGCCCTTTCTTTCTTCCTCCTCGCACCAGATAAAATAAAAAAATTAAATCGTAGATTAAATACAGCACATAGACTCAGAGGGCTCCTAACAGGGATGCCATCTCGCCACTGCCTTCTAACGCACAAATTCAAAGCTTTTTTTGAGCACAACTGCCTATGAAATGCTACCACTGTTTCCATCACATATTTTAAATCAAAATCAGAAACATGCTTGCATATCATTAGGTTTCCTAGTTTGAATGTAGTTTTGCCAGCTTCATAACTATGACTGTGCAGCTTGTGCATCAGTAATAAACTCAAAACATTGATCCGTGGATGATGGAGAGGTTCCTTATCTACTCACTCTCACTTTGTCCCTGATTATTGATTTCTCTGGAGGTTGCTTTTCTTTGCTGTACTGTTGTCAATGACTGTGACCAGTAGGGGCTTATGATTTTTCTCTAATTCTGTCATGGCTACTTTCATCCACTCCTGAAACACTTGAGTCATTTTATTTTCTTGATTAGTGCATTTAAATAATGCAATTAGTTTTATGCCGCTATCAAAGGTGAACATGCAGGTTAAAGTATCTGTATTTTTTCATGTGGAAGTCTAGAACTGCGGGTGAAAAACTAATTGGTTTACTTTGGTGAAATGAGGACAGACAAACTTACTGTTAAGATTTCAAATTTAACAAAATATACAATTTTAAAGCATTGGATAGTTTTCATAAAATATTAATGTGGGTTTTGAAGACAGTGGTGCTGAGGAATACCAACTCTTTTCTTCAGTATTTTGTTGTGGGAAATGTCTTGTCCTGCATAGGGAAGGTTTACTCTTCCAACTCATCTACTGACTTGCTACTTGTGTGATTAGTAATGCAAACTTGAGTACGTATTGAGTTTTTGTAAAGTGTTTATTTTGTTCTTTTCTTCCCTGCTTCAATTCACATTTAGCAGCTCTTTGCTGATAGAAGACAAACATTTTTTTTTATCCAACTTCCACCTGTTCTGTCTCTAAATGAGCTTTGTATACTTAATCCCTCGCAATCATATTGTTGCAGCATCAATGTTTTCCTATTTTCTTACTGATCATTGCTTTCCTCTTTTGCTAATGAGGCCTATATCGTGATTCGGAACAGGTATCAAGAGATAAAGCTGTCACGTCGATTCGTCTGAAGACTGAGCTTTGCCGATCCCATTATTTGGCTTTGAATTGGCCGAGTCACTGAGTCTGGGTACGGCGTTCATGCAGGGCACAGGTGTACTCTTGTAGCTTATCTCTGGCCTTTCTCGATGATGGAGTGGCTGCCTCGGGGATGTAATGAGCAGGGAGGCAGAGAGAGACTGAGAGAGTCTGTTTTTCAGTCACAGGTGCAGAGAAGGAGAGGAGAGATCTAATGGATGGAGGTATGATGGTCGGGTACGAAGAGAGACAGGCAGAGAGTTGGAATGTGCTGAAGGAAAGAACAGCAGGTGGAGAGGTGAGGGGGACTGAGTGGGAAAGAAATGGAGACCTCGAATCGAGACACACAAACACACTGTGCTAAAGGGAGAAAGAGAGAGAGAGGAAGAAATAAACAAACAAGCCCTTGGCTGTCCCACAACACCAGCTGACAGGTGCTGTCTGTGTGAGTGGCTAGTATCCACATTTTATATCCTGCCTGCATGCGTCTCTCTGTGTGTGTCCACTTGTTTGTGTCTAAATGCGAGTATGACTTATGGATGTTCAAATTAGTCATTTGTAACTTAAGAAAATTCTGTTAGCGGTCGGAAACTTTTTTGTTTTTAGTGAAAAACTGTTGCAAAACCATTTTTGTTGTTGTTGTTAAAATCACCTAATATGCATCTGTCTTGTAACTGCTGAAAGTTTGCACCAAACCCATCTGTATCTGACATTTTGAGTTGGATTGGCAGCAGGTTCTAGTGATGCCAGTTGGACAGCAACCAACAAACCTGCAGTAGCATTGCAGAATATTGGCCATAACGTCTTCAAATAATAATAATATTAATGAGTAAATGCAATCACAGGGGTTTTTCCAGACATGATGTGGTTAGATAACACAAGTAACTATTAATTAGTCAAAGCCTTGTAAGTTTAGGATTATTGATTTAATTTAAAATAAAATGTGATGGATTCAGTTAGTGGAGCTCGGATATGCTCAAAAAACACATAAGTGTCTATTTCTCTCATTTATAATTATACACAAACACATACAGTAGGTTCTAGATTCTCTATCTGGGCCACATTTCCTCCTTAGAAGTCAAGTCTTGTTTTATTCATAACCGAAGCAATTGGACTGAAATGGCATTCCTGCTGGAACTGTGATATTATGTGAGTGAGCCCTGTGAAGGAATCATCAGGAGGTAAAAAAAAATATATATATAAAATAAAAATCCAGCTGTACCATTTTAAAGCCAGTTTGATTCCAAATAGGTGCTTCGGTTTTCGTCTTCCTTCTGTTCAGCTGCTTTGTGGCACAGCATGTTTTATAATATGTCTACTACATTTTTAATGAAAGGGGTAACTAAGATCATCCAGCTTTAGAATAAGTTCACTGTGGTAGCCTAAAGTCATTTTGGGCGCCATGTTTATTTCATAAAAAAAAGTTAATATTTTGGAGGCATCTTCAGTCCTCTAAAAATTAATTATCTATGCAGATTGATACTAATATTTGACTCTTACAGATCTACTATTTCTTTCAAAGGTGAAGGAGTCTGCCAGCTAAGGCAGACGTCCACACGGTTTTTGGACATCCAGAAAACATTTGACAGAAGATTGAGATGTCAAATACTCCACATATGAAGCACTTCTACTAAATTTGTATAAGTGCTAATGATGCAGCAGTAACCCATTTACAATAACATCACTTAGACTCACATATTGTTACATACACACACTTTTTACTTACCTCAACATCCTGGAATCTTGAACTAATAGGAAGCTGATCTCTTCTCTGATTAATTCAGCTCATAATTTTAGACCACTTTAAAAAGAAATAAAAATAAAGGTACTTACCCAGTCCCAATGCAAAAGAATAAGGTGGATTCCACACCCTTTATCAATGACATGCTACATTTGTATTTATAAAACAAAAGGAGGACGTGATGTTCCACAAAATGTGCTTCATTTCCTGCCATTTCCATGCGATGTGTTTTTGGATATTTACCTTTGAGTTGTGCTTTATTCATACATCAAGCAGAGGGAACTTGAAAGAAAAAAATGTGAAGGAGAAATATTCACATTTTGCACAGCAATATATCTGATGCCAGTTTATAACTAGATATTATGAAAGCACTTCCTAATTTCTACTCAGCATCTGGTTACAGAGTAAATGAATGTTTTAATTATAATTCCCTGTTTTGGCTGGTGTAGCACCCTGTGTAACCACTCATGCTTGAACCTGCATTTCTCTCAAAGGGCAACCGCATCTGCATTTTCATTTGATGAAATGTGACTCTTTACAAGCTGAGTCCAAATTGTAGATATAGTTTAAAAGCCTTTAAAAGTGTGAGGATTTTATTTCCATCTATGTTTTGGGAGAGAGTTGAACATACTTGTCTGAATTCCTTTCAATTGTTCTGCACATTACTCCTTCAATGTGGTATGTTGCTAATCAGAAGGAATCACTGTCATTAAGTTTCCTCATCTTTCACTTTGAACATTTGGCGAGGAAATAACATCAGTTCAGTGACAGAGGAAAACAGCTTGTTTTCCTCACTGGTTTCAATCAAGCCAATAAAGAAGTCTTTTTTCTTCACAAACACATTGCTATGCACTCCCACGCAACAAGGAAGCTGACGCAGCCGTGGGCACGAAGGCGAGGGCTCCTGACAACCTAATGGCTGCTATAACTTCATTAAAATGGCCCCGTTCTCTTCCTTAATGCCATTCACCGCTTTCCACAGGACGGTTCTGCTACGTTTGTGACTTTTATCCGCATGAGGAGGGATAATTAAGCCAATTGTACTTTTTTCTAGTCATACAATTGTTCCTTTATAATCAGGCTAAGTGCGCATTTGAGGATCGACCTCAATTTGTCTGAAAATGTCTTTGACTACTTTCACCTAACCTAATTTAAAACAAAGAAGACATTAAAGAAAAACTATGTGTTACCCACTTATCCTTTATACCATAAGCTGTGACAAGCCTCTTTCAAGAAGTGAAAGCAGATGATCTGGGTCTACCACTACATAACAACAACCTTCTCACCTCTTCAGATAAATGCTAAGCATATCATATTTGAAAAGTTTATAGTTTTTGTAAACCTCTTTCCACAAAATAATTTTTCCCTTAGACCATTAGCCCATTAGACCATTTTTCTTTGTGGACGTTGGCTGTTCCAAAGCCGTAAACATGTTTTAGTGACCCGTTTCAGAGTGATAGATGGACGCTGACTTTGTTTCAGATCGGGGCACGGAGTGTTTATCTTACTTTAACTTGTCTGATAAGTTGTATTTTACTTAAGTGATGTTGTGATTCTACAAGTTTTTCAGTAATTAGCTTTGAATGTGGCTGGTGAAAAAAAAATATTGAAATGTAACTTGATGATTTAAGGTTTGGTGATTCTTATTTTGCATAGAGTCAGTTTGGACTGGAAACCTTTTTTCCCCTCCTAATAGATAAAATGATTTGAAATCTTCATTTTGTTCTTAGGCTCTTTGTCCAACATCATACTTTGATTGATTATCTGGCGCGTTAATGTTTGACAAACAAACAGAAAAAAATAAGTATGTGGCAACAAATACTTTTTGTTGCAAAGTTGTTGAAATCCTGAATATATGCACTCACATTGTGTTGTAGTGCTGATGTGATATTAAAATACATCTCCTCATTTTTGGTTCTCACGGTTCAGAGTGACTATTAAAGTGCAGTGCTCTAACAAGCAGGCATTCTAAATGATAAATGACAAACCGTGCTTCTTGCATGCTGCTGTCATCATGCAAAACATTCTGTTATTCTCTCAACACACAAACACAGTCACCACTAACAATGGCTCTGAGTATATTTTTCTGTTAACTTGCCTCAATTTAGTTTTTTTTTCCCCTCAGATCTTTGCTTCTTTCATTCTCACTTTACAGAAGCTCAGCAAGAAAAGAATAAAAGGATTTCTCACAGGACATGTAAAACTTCAGCCTTCTGTTTAAAACAGAAAACAATCATGAAAACAATTGCAAACTGACAACTTACTTCCATTTATTTATCTTATTTTTAAGATTATTTAAAATATATATATATATATTTTCTTGAAATGTATTGAAACAAAAATTAAAGCCAAAAAGCAACTAGGTGCTCTGCTGTCACTTGGAGTAAGCAACACTGGTAAAATTAGGATTTAGGATAAAACTTAAGGTCAGACAGAGCATCTAGCAAAGATGTTAACTCTTTTCTACTTGAAGGCAATGGTAACACATCCAATGTGACATCAAGATATTCAGCTTAGCCAGTGATAGCTAAACATTGTTTCTCTTTTATATAAACTGACAACAAGAACCAAAAAAAAAACATTCACAAGGACATGGGTCCTTTAGGTTATGTAACAAGTTCACAAAGCAGTAAATTATCCCTCAATGCAAATTCTACAAAACATGCTATGTGAAAATATTTACAGACACTCTCTCTGGTGTAGTGTACAGCGCATCGGATTTTTCACAAACCAAGAAAAATGTTTTTCCAAAACATCTCCAAAATGTCCTTAATGGAACATTGATTTAGCCATAACAACCTCTTATTGTAATAACAGTATTTTTATTACCTCAAAGAGACACGATCAAAAGAGGTAAGCGGTTCCATACTTGTCAGTTTCCTATGTAAATCATTTGCCCTATGTAGACTTTGAGAAAAAGATTTTCAGGGCACATAATACCATTTTATAGCACAGTCAAGAAACTGTTACATTCGTATACATATATATATATATTCGTATATATATATTGTATACATATACACATCAAAAACAACTTCAAACTTTATCAGTATCATAGCCTGATCTGATAGCTTGAAACTGACCCCGTCTCTTTAAGAACCTCCTACTCTTTACGACTTCCCATTACACAATGGGCAAACCTGGGCACCCAGTAATAAAACATCACAGTAGAAGCTTCTTCGGATCATTACTGTCTTTAACGACTTTCAAAGAAACTTTCATAGTTGATTTTACAATGACATATAGTTTCCCTTTGGGATTAAGAAAATGTTTTTGAATGGAGTTAAACTGGATTGAGGTGAATGATTTATGAGTAGCTTAATATATTAAATTTGACGAGTCTTTTTAAAAATTAACTGAAAAAAAGATTACGTGTCAACAGAACGGTTACGTGTTTGAAACTTTGAACATGACAGCAGCTTCAAACAGGACGTAGTTTCTTTCAGGAAGGGGAGACATATCCTTTAGATAATGTTTTGATATAGATTATGGAACTCAGTAATTTGAATATTATTGTCCATAATTAGATATGTAATGCTCGTATGTTGTTACATTTAATGTTATTTTAGTGAATGTGGTTGCAGTTATGAAGGAATTGCCCCCTTGCCTTTTTGGCAGTCTAGTGAACATTGCTCTCAAATGCAGTGTAGTAAAAAGTTACATACCTTTGACCACCAGTGACTAATAAACGGGGTTGCGGGTAAAAGCAAATGGATGTTTACTTGTGAGTTACTGAGCTTACTCCAAGGTGCATTTTGCTCTTTTGTTTTTTTTTTTTCTCCAGGCATTTGCTAATTTAAACATTGATACATTTCACTGTTTTTTTGTGGCTATCAAAAAACAGTGAAACCTACTGATATTAAATCATTAGCTTGCATTAACATCTCATCTACTAAAGTTATTGCTTATAGAAAGTAGATTTAATCTCCCTTCCTGCAACTCGGTGCTGTCTGGTTTTTGCTTTTGGTTCTAGAATCCTGAACCAAATTTCTTGAAGGTGGCAGTGGAACATGAATGTATTTTATTAGATATTAACAGCAGATGATTGTGCTCAGTTGGACAGAAGGAAATAACAAAACTCATTTCTCAAACAACAGCTGTAGCACTCATTAAGCCATGAAATCTGTGCACGCATTTCTGCACATATCTTCCCTTTCTTGTTTTGTTGTTTCTTTTCTATATTGTCCTTTGGAAAGTCTGACATTATGATAGATTGAAAACAAAAAGAATAAATGAAGCCCAGGTTTTATCTTTCAAGAATAAAAAACAGTTGTCTTTAGCCAAGATTCGTGAAAAACAAAAATTTACTATAGCATTTTACATTATGTTTGTTTTTATTTATGGTTGATTATCTCTACCACCTTCTGATGTGGAAAAAAAGCTAGTGCAGAAAACTATTTGCTGAAACTTACAGCTTAACCTTATCAAACACAATATAAAACACAATCCCAGAACATCATCAAGGGAGGATCAACAAACTGAGAGTTTATAGCTTTGTGTTCAGATCATGTACTGTACATCGTATCATAACGGCGAAACCTCTGGGCTCATTTGCAGTTTGGCGAGTAGGAGTTTATACTAACCACTCTGCAAGGTTAGCTTTTACTGAATCTAAGTAGGTTGAACTCAGCAATTTTTCTGTGATCAGTGCTGTGAAAAGAGCATTCAGTCAAAACGCTCTGTGCATATATTAACAACCATGCAGACAGATGCAGCTGTGCTAAGATGCCACTTTGCAATGTAAATCTCCCACAGCAACCACTGGGGACTACCTGGGCATGTTTTAGTCGAGAAATAATTTCTGAGGTAAGACTGCGTTGACTGTTATGTAGCTATGAACTTTATCTTATTGTTTATCAACGTTTCCATCCATAGGTCTATCGCTTAAAATAAATTAGTAATCAAGAAGTATTTAAATTGCTGGTGCTTTTTTGTTTCTTTGCATATTACCGCCAGAATATTATTTGACCAGCAGTTAAATTATTTTTCAAGAGAGTTGTTAAGGAGATGCTTTATATCTCACTGCTGTTGTAGATTTGTTTAATTAGGCCACTAATCAGGGATGGCATTAATCACTGGTATCAGGTAAACAAACCCTTGGTAACTTCATTGAAATTAGATGCAGACATCAAACAAATTGAGGTAAACAAAGACTTTGGCTCATTCTTATGTTTAATATTAATCCTGAAGCAACTGTACTTTCTAAGCCAAATGAAGTGCATTAAATCTTTCCTTATTCCCTTCATTGATTACTGCACTTGCAAAGTGTATACAACATTAATCCAAAACCATCACATAATGTCGACATTGGGTTGAGACTACCTTAATGGGAACAACACAGAAGTCAAATGCATTTAAGTTTTTTTTTTTGCTGTTGATCAAAAGTGTAGTAAATCTGTGTCACGCAGGAAGAGGGAGTAAAAGAGGTGCAGATGTTTTAAAATACATCTGAGGCAATTTAAATTTTAGATCAATCAATAAATGATCCAATTATTTAACATTTAAACCAACAAAGTGTCTGAAAGATCAAGATTTAAACACCATCAGTTACCTCTTGTCACCAAGTAAGGACTGAAGATTGATGTAAAAGTGCTCTCGTATAGCTGCAATAATAAATGTAGTCTATTTCAAATTGATGGTGTGCAGCAATACTTATAAACTGATATTCACAGATGTTCTCTACCCAAGTTTATCAATCTTGAGCCGTTTTAGAAAGACAAAAAGAGCAAGAAATTTCTATTTGCTATAAATGTGTAAACCTGGTAGAGGCATACCAATTATGCAGTTAGGGGGCCAAAATCAAATAAAGTACATTTGTACTTTGTCAAGACACTGCATGTAGAATGGATGTGGAATTACTGTGTACCGTATTAATTAAATATCTGTGCACAGTAGGTTTTCCTGGGTTTGTTGCATTCCTGTGTTGAAAACAAACTGCTTTGTTTTGACACGCTGTGATTTTCTATTTTCCTTTTTGCACATCAGGCTTGTCTTGTCCATAATACACAACCATGCTACGTCCCACTCCATTATGTGAGAGTGTGAGCCCTCAGCACATGAATAGTTAAGACGATGGCAGGCCCGGCAATGCAACAAATTACCATCACAATTTAATTATGCATGCCACAAGACAGAAGCGTGTGCAGATGGTGCGGTTGTGGTGGAACACCATGCCTAACGGATTATCATAGTGAGAGATTTGATGTGGTTTAGTTAAAAGGATTATTACTAGTTATATTGCACTGCGGATCACAAATAGTGGGCTTGATATCTTTGGAAATTGAATGAAAGGGATGAGCTCCTGCTGCTTCACAATCAGAGGAAATTGGTCTGACAAATTCACATGGCAATAGTGTGAAGTGTCATTCTGCTTGCTCTATTTCTTTGCTGGTGTTTTTCCTCCTTGTGTTTTATCTGGTCACAAGCAAAAAAATACTCAGTTTAAAAGTACTTTTTCGTACAGCTTTTAAAAGCTTAACTACCACTGTTGAAGAACAACAAATGCAGTTCTACTTAGATGCGGAAGGGAGGGATTTTATTTAATTTAATTTGTGATACATGTTGTTTTCTTCCAGGAAACTCAATAAATGTAATTAGTTTTGTGACATAATCAAGCCCAAATGCATTTAGCAGAATAAGTCATAAGCAGTATGCCACAACAATGTTTTAAGACCCTGGCACAAGCTCCCTTGTTTAACAAAATCTACAAAGATTATAGTCAGAAAATAATTGTTTACATATATAAATGTTTGTGTGGACTGATAGGTTTAAAGGCAATTAACAGCTGAAATATTTAAACATTTTATGAAATATAGCCTTTTATCAAGAATTTCAAAACTTACTGTTCAGGTCCCACTTCTGTTTATGGAGATATATAAAGTATTCAGTTTTTATTTTCTCATAAATGACCGAGGAGCAGTGAATCATTTGCATGTAAAAGGCTATGGATATTCAGCACATGGTCATGTCTCTTTATGAAAGTGTCCATGTGTTTAGAGATTTTTCATATTACACAACACAATTTGTACCACTAGATACAAACTTTAGCTTCAAGGTTGAAGACCATAAAAGAAGATGAAATGAAAGAAAAACATATTTAAAATATTTATTAGGAAAAGCTTTAGCCAGCAATAGATGGTACATGAATTCAATAACTTTTAAGTGTGACCACAATAAAATAAAATAAAAATAAAATGTCTGAAATGCTTTAATAGCCTTAAGTGACGCCTTCTTTTTGTCCTTCTTTTTTTTTATAAACTCAGGTATGAGTTAGTCCATATTAGTTTGCTAAAACATAAAACAAGGTAGAAATATATATGCTCACTTATGCATTTTTATTTCAGTGAGAGGAAGATTTTATGCCAGCAAAGAAAAGATTAAAGGTCCGAGTACGCATCTCAAGAGTTTGACCATGTGCTCAGTTTGTCTTATTGGTGGCATGCCAGTCAGAAGATGTCTTGAAGTTTTCTTTTGTCTTTTATTTACAGAAAATTGAAAATCCACTGATTTTCAGTCAGTGGATTTTCAGTCAAAGCAGAGAAAACATTCATACCAAGGTGGATGTGTCACACACAATGCACACTGGTATTGGTAGCACTTTCTTGGAAAAACAGTAATGAGAGCATATGTAATGGCATAATTTAGATGATACAATAGACAAAAAAAAAAAAAAAAACGTGTACACATAAGAAACTGAATCAATGTGCCCCATGAATATTTGCTTATAGAGATAAAAGTTGCAAAATAGAATAATTCGTATGAAAACTACATGCATTTTTATTGCAAAAAATGACACCCAAACCCTGATAAAATCTTATTGGTTATCCCCACCCCTTTAATTAATTAATTAAATACAGTCTTTTAAAATAGGCTTATGTTTTGATGTATAAATTGGGAATATCTTGTAATTCTACCTTTTTCTTTTGATTAAAAGCTGCACAAATAACTGCGTGTAGTTATTTGAGTAGAATGTATTTTTTGCTGAAATGGACAATGATTGGTGAGCAGATTTTTGTGAGACACATCAGCATCTCAGTCGAGTTCAGAAGGCCACACAGAGATGACTAAAAGCTAAGTGTGTGAAAAGAAAGGATCACATGCTTTGGGAAAATGGTCAGGTGCCTGGGGAAAAAAAAACAAAAAAACATTTTTACATTAGTGTGGTGTAGCAGTATTTTTTTTCAGAATGGTGCCATAAAAAGACTGAAACCACTCAATCTGAAAATTTGACATTTTTTGTTGGACTTATGACTTTTTAAGATAGGCAGTGGCGCAAAAGAGTCAGAACATGGAAATAAAAAAATGTATTCTATATTTCTTATACTGTAATTTTTCAGTGTGCTGCAGTGCTTACTGCAACGTGCGCAGCTTTAGGTTCTCATTTTGTCATCATATCAGATCATGATAAACAAGATAAACCATCATGTCATTTGGCCCTTCATGTTTCATGTTACTTGTAAGGAAGACTAAAGACTTTTCAGGTTAATGATTCTTCTCAGAGGAATGGTAGATGGTGGTGAAATAGACAGAGCAAATTAGAATGGCAAATGGAAAGATAAGAGGGCTGGAGGAGAGAGACGAGCTGGTGATGAGACGATTAAAGATAAATGGAGGAGGAGGGGATGTGAGAAGAAGGTGGAAAAATGAAGGAGAAGGTAAATAGAAAAAGACTTTGGTATGCCAGTGGCAGCAGCAGTGTGTTGTCTGTGGAGAATCCAGATTGTCTATGAAATGAATAAATCCATTTAAAGGGTTAGAAAGGCACACCTACATACAGTGATAAAATCAATAAGCGGCGAGCACTAATTTGCAATACTAGCCACTTTGCATGTTCAATGAGCAGCTGTAGTACACTTAAGAGATGCAAGTGTGAGTCTCTCGAGAAAATTTTAATTGGACATGTGTTGCAGGAACATTAATTATTTAAAATAAGTGTGGTTTTATAGCTCTTCTGGCAAAATTACCAAATTATTAAGTTCTCTTTTTATGTGTCTTTCAGTTTAGAAGTCTAATGTCTTCCTCCATTGATGCCACACAATGATTCATCTCAGTAGATCTCGGTAATGCATCTGCTACCACCCTCAGTGCAGGTCATTAGGTGACTCACAGCTGAGAGGAAGGAGAATGAACGCCGAGCTATCTGGCAGGTCTGTGCAAATATTTGGACTGGGAAGCCTTTGTTTGATGTGTCATCTTCTTACGCTCCAAAGTGTTGAGGTTTATTCAGCAGGTCAATAATGTCTGACAAATTAGTTTGATAGCAGTCAAAGCTGTGGTGTTGCATGAGTGAGAGCTGGAAGTGGAAAGATAAGATAGATGATAACTGGGTTCAGTTAGGAACAAGGAAGTCAGAATTCATATTTAATTGGAAGGAGGAAGATGCTGGTTAACAACTTAACTAAAAGAATAGAAGTGTGTAGGGCAGTGCAATAAAATGGTATTTACTGTCCCTCAGATTTATTCTGTTTTTGATTTTTGTCATATTTGAATAGGTCATATCATTGAACATATGGAAAATTCAATTTTCATGAAGTTTAATAACGTGCATTGGGTTCTCTCCTCCTCCATGCATTGGTTCACTCCAAGTAATCTGCCTTCAAAGTCCAAAACCGTGACTATTATGTTATTGGTTGTCCTCTGTGGCTCCCTTTGATTAACTAGTGACCTGTGGAGGGTGTAACCAGTCTCTCGCTCAATGACAGCTGGAGATGGGCACCAGCACTTTGACAACCCTGCCTGGATCAGTATGATGGATGGATGGATGGTGTTCTCCCCTTGAATATGTGGATTTTCTCTGGGAGGAAAAGCATGCATATTAGTTTAATTAGTGACTCATAACGGATCTTAAAGGCTTTGTGTTTGGCATTTTGAGAGGTTCAGCTGTCACACTGTGTTGACACCTCATCAATCACCTTCTAATCAGACAAGCAGATGTTATTAAAATGAGTCCCATTCAAATACACAACTTTGGCCTCTTTAAGATCACAAATCACTCTTGACAAGCAACCCTACTATGAACGAGTAGTTCTATTGTGATGACCAGACTTTCATCACACTTTAGTTTTTCATATACACTCATACCGAGGAGAAAACTTTGTAAAAAAAAAAAAAAAAAAAAAAAAAAGTATAAAACGTCTTGCTTTCCAGAGACTTTTAAAACCGATAATCACTGTTTTCCTCTTGAGACCTTTGTGTAATCATCAACTTCTTTTACCGGTCTTTTCATGTTTGAAAACATCTTGATCAGGATTAGCAGCGATTCCCCAGGGTGCTTCATAATTGCCAGGCTTCATGGTGTAAATGATTAGTAAAAGAAATGCAAGTTATGATTAATAAAACTCATTTCCAGTCTTTGGAAAACCTCCAAGAGAGCAAGAAATGCTTATCTGCTGCACTTTAATTTTCCATTTATTTTGGGGAGGAACCAAAGAAAGAGTTTTATCCTTTTTAATTTGAAAAGATTGGACGTAATTGTTCTTTGGAAGCACAAATTCAAGAATCTAATTAGGAATTAAATAAAATTGAGTCCTAAAATGATCAAAGTACTGTTTCAAGTCTCTAAATTGTAAAAATATATTTTATTTAGGACTTGAATGTTGCACAGCTCAAATTTGTTTTACATATTTAATAAAGAGCAAATCTGAGGAAATAAAATATATTTTGTCATCATTAGCAGTTAAACAGCTGTGGTTTCATTTCTATTATATTCCAGTTTGAAGGAGATCAACTTATACCGAGAATTACATTCATGTTTTAGTTGTTGTAATGGTGAAAATGAGATAGTTATTAGACTGCACATGTTCATGTGAGGCTTGTGCCACTATAAAGATCTCAAAGTATAATAACTTAGGGTAAAAAAAAATCAGCAAATAGAGGTACTTTATTCATACTGATGCTGAAATGGATAGATTATTTCAATTAAAATAATCTTTGTGTAAAACATTATTTGTGTTTTGACTTCATAACCATTTTAAAGGTATTTTATTAAAGAAAAACAATGTCAAACACTAAATGGAAATAGAGGAAAACAGAAGAAAGTCAGTGAGCGAGAGGTCTCACCAACAGAACAATCCGACAATGACTGCAGGAATCCTGGGAGCCTATGTAGACACAGTTACTGGTACAAGCAACAGGTGAGAGACTAATTAACTGAATGTTGAACTGCTATGGGAAAGCATGGGCTGAGGGAGAATGGGTCGTACATATGACAATGAGACATAACTGTTCAGAAATAGGCATAGAGATACAGAGTGATATGTGTAATTACAATTAAGAACAAGAGGGCTCTGGAAAAAATCATGACACTGACGAAACTAAATCCAACCTCCAAAGAATCATGATAAAAACTGAGAGTATAACAAGCTAATTTTAGTTTAATTATTCAGAATATCTGCTCCGTTGGCAACACTGCAGTCTAACTGATTTGGTGCTCGTAGCTTGCCAAGCACAGTTTTAAAACTTTATTTTAATAATGACCGCTGACGACTTTTTAGTACAAACTCCATAACTGTCCCTGCTTTTCACAACTGGAAATAAGTTTAGTTTCTTGTTGGGTGCTGGGGGCAATATGACAAAAAATATCAATAATTTAAATTTTCAGTTGCTGCAGCTCATTTTTTTAAATTTATTTACAAGTTCAGTTTAACTCCATTTTTTAACATTTAATCAAAACTGCTCATCTGCGTGATTCTCAAAAGACAAAGTGAAAATGATTCAGAGTGATGTGCATTTTTGACTAAACACAGTAAAACTTTTTAAACTGTAAATATTAGTTACTTGTGAGCCTCATCAGCTTATTCCGTTTCTAAAAGGTAAATAGCTTTGTAACATTTTTGTGTAGAACTTGAAACAATATAGCTAATATTTCAGCTTGTCCAAACACTTAGGTTTGCATTCACTGTAAACCTAAGTGTTATTTAGGCTTTGTCATTTCCTGATCTTTTTTTCTGCTGACTACAGTCACTTGCTGTACCTGACTCTGCTGCTATTTGTCCTGAGCACTATTAGGCTTTTATTGGATTAGGCTTTTATTGTGAAGATGTTGTGCTTGATTGGCACAATAAATGAAGACATACACCCTGGTATTAATGTTTTGTCTACTCTGCCAAACATTAATCAGACTGTCCAATAAAATACTGGCAATCTAATAAATCTGCTCAGCTGGTCATGATGTAAAAACACAAACAAGACCATTCTGAAGGGTGCAAACTTCAAGCTAAGTGGTTGCTCACCTTTGGCTGCTAGGTAGATAGTAGCTGCTTGAGGAGAGGGCTGCACTTGCAGTTTCCCTTTGCATGCAATGATGACAAACCATGTCCGAAAGTCCCTGCTTTCACAGTTTTAAAGTACAATGTCTATCTGTATACACATTCTGCTCTCTGGTGATTTAAATATTCTTGTCTTGCTTTCATGGTCTGCTGTACGTTTAAAGTGATGTGCTCAGTGGATGAACAATGACAACAAAGCTCAGATATCTCAAAAACACTTAATTATAGTTTTAATAGTAATTTTATTTTCAGCTAACAATACTAATGCTAACCTACAAACATACTAATCACTAAAGCCAATATCAACTCGGTAACATATTCCTATCCCTCATCATCTTAGGTCATAATTTCAAGCCGTACTTTGATGAAGTCTGAGAAGTAAGTCAAACTTTATTATAGCACCTTTAAGATAAAAAAATAAAAAATAAAAACAGTGCTTGAACATACAGAATAAAAACACAAAGGACAAAAGTAAACAAAAGCAGAATGAAACAAAAGGTTTTAAGTCAAGGTTCAGCTAATTGGTCAACTGTTCAGCAGCAATTCGCAGGAGGAAGCCGTTCTGTGCTCTACGCATCCAGAGGAAACTAGTGAAAACTCTCAAACACCAAGTGTGGCAAAGCTTTGAAATGTCTTTAGGCTACAGGAACAGCCTGATTTCTGTCATCACAAAGTCCTAATTTCTGTCCCATAGAAAATTTGGGCACAGACCAGAAAAGGTGAGTGAGATCAAGGTGGCCTACAAACCTGACTCAGTTACCCTACTTCTGACGGCTACTATTGTGAGTAATATGTGGAAGGATACCCAAAATGTTTGACCCAAGCCATACGGTTTAAAAGCCAATTCTACAAAATACTGAGGAAATGTTTATAAACTTAATTTCAAGAAAATTACAAAAAAAAAAAAGAAAAAAATCATTATTGTGGCAATTAACAAAAAATAAATATGTTTTTTAAAATCCTGACTGACCTAAAAATAAAAGGAAAATTCTCTGTATTTAACTGTGTACCTCAATGTCCAAACCTAATTCACATATATATCAGTTTTGCTGTGTTTGCACTTTGAGACTGTTTTACATAGAATCAAGCTTCAACTTCTCCAGCTTTCAGAAGAAAAGCAGTTTCCTGTAAGAATTAAGTGACTTTGACATAGGCCATATTAAATGACTGGGTCAGCGCATCCTAATCTCTGTGAAACCCTGAGGCTTATAAGGTCAAATCCTAAACAGACAGCAGGCTGTTCGAGGAAGTAAACCACAATTTTGAACCGTAGCAACTTTACTATCTTACAGAGAACAAAACAGACCGACAGTAATAATGCTTGGTTCATTTTTTTTTTTTTTTTTTTTTTTGCATCCAGTAGTCTATGTAACGTGATATTATCTTTATAAAGTAATTGACTTTCAGATATGCTAAGTCTGTCTCTGTGTATTTGAATTTTATGATACGTTATTAGCCATGTGACTCCATGGCATTTTATCAAATATGACACATGTGTCAAACTCAAGGCCCGCGGGCCACATGTGGCCCGCCATGTCATTTTATGTGGCCCCCGCAGCATTTTATAGGCCAACGTTGACTTACAATAGGTTTTGAGCACAAATTGACTACAAACTACATCTCCCACAATGCATTCCGATTGTTACCAACTAACATTACAGCTTCTCGCCACTAGAGAGCAGCAGAGTCACCTCAAGCTGCTTATTGATTTTCCCAGCGAATAAAACTGAGACATCGACAAGCTAACATCAAAACGTCCAAGAAAAGAAAAATCGATTTACAAGTAAGACTGTGAATGAAGATGTGTGTGAGTTGGTGTCAGGGCGGCAGGTCGCGCTAGACGTTATCTTGACCGACAACATAAAAAAAAATCGGTTCTGTACTATTTTATCCGTGAAATTACAATCATATTAACATCGACTATTTAGTCGCATTTTATGCGGTTTAGTTAATATTCACCGTGAATCCAGATCCCATCACAAATTAAGCAGATAAGCAGATCTACATTTTTCCCGTAGTGACAAAAACCACCCCAATAACTTTTAATAAATTAAATTAAGCGAATTTACTTAAATTAGCATCACTTCACCCGCTGGGGTCTGAACAACTTCCTCCTGGTTCCCATCTGCAGAAAAATCTGCGCTAATTCATCAGTTAGTTGGATCTGTCTGATCCAAACAGATCAACTGAACTCTGTGAGTGTTTTACCCTGTGCGGTCCGGTGTGCGCTTTTACCAGGATTATTTATTTATTTATTTATTTAGTGTGGTTTCGCTTCTCCGAAACGGACAGATGTTACGTCTGCAGCTCCTCCAGACCCCCGCTCTCCTGGGTAACGCGCACCAAGAAGGCTCCATTTGTTAAATCCGCTGGATGAGTTACTTCCAGCGGTTTCTAAGTCTTCGCAGCGGCGGAGCCACGTCCGCAGTGGTTGAGTTGCGGACTGCGCATGTTACAGTCTAATTAACTTTTGCATCG
The DNA here is from genome assembly GCF_051168715.1 of Poecilia mexicana. Classification (NCBI taxonomy): domain Eukaryota; kingdom Metazoa; phylum Chordata; class Actinopteri; order Cyprinodontiformes; family Poeciliidae; genus Poecilia; species Poecilia mexicana. The sequence continues at coordinate 11,268,497 of NW_028263386.1, read as the reverse complement.
TCATTTATTTCCTCCAGATAAACTACCGGCTCCTCAAATGGATTAACACAACGTTGCATTCTCTTTAGTTTTCTCTGGTCTGTAATAGAGACTTGAATTTAACACGCCATTTCAACCAAAGGTTTGTAATGCGCTTCCTAACCATTTTTTATTTGTAAGTATTGATTTTATTTTTTAGCCAAGCCTCTGTCTCTGCTAATGACATCTCCAATACATTTTTTGATCCCAGGCTTAGTTTATGGACTGAACAGACAGAAACAGTCACCATTATACATTTTGAACTGTTGATTTTATTTTTGAACCATTTTTTTAAATTGTAAAATGTTGATTTTATTTTTGAACCATTTTTTATTTTAAAGTGTAGATTTTATTTTTGAACCATTTTTTTATTGTAAAGTGACCATTTTTTATTGTAAGGTGTTGATTTTATTTTTGAACCATTTTTTTAATTGTAAAGTGTTGATTTTATTTTTGAACCATTTATTTTAAAGTGTTGATTTTATTTTTGAACCATTTTTTAATTGTACAGTGTTGATTTTATTATTGAAACCTTATTTATTTTGAAGTGTTGATTTTATTTTTGAACCCTTATTTATTTTGAAGTGTTGATTTTATTTTTGAACCCTCATTTATTTTGAAGTGTTGATTGTCTGAAAGACCTTACACATGAATTGCCCCATATGGGGTTTGAACCGATGACCTCAGGATTACCAGCACGGTGCTCTAACCTGCTGAGCTAACTCACCTACCTTACAAACTGTTGAGTTTCCATGGATTTAAGAATAACTTACATGATCTTACCACAATGGAGATTTGATAAAAGTGCTTATATTCCAATGTTTTTCAAAACAACATACATAATATTTTATTTTCCAGAGATTTTGTATTTTGAAGTGCTGATATTTTTGAACCATTTTTAATTTTCAAGTGATTGTATTTCAGAGTTATTTTTTTATTTAATGTCTTAATTTTATTTTTGAACCATCTTTTATTTGTAAGTATTGATTTTATTTTTTAGCCATTTAACCAACCATTTGTCTCTGCTAATGACATCTTTAATACATTTTTTTGATCCAAGGCTTAGTTTATGGACTGTAATGTGAAATTGGGCACAATTATAAGTCTGACAGTTTGTTCACCAAGTTACTGTGCTCTCTGAGAGGATCTGTGGTATAAGTTTTTGACATTGTTCCATGCCCATCGTTATTAGTCTCTAACAAAATGTGGATCATCTACCATGAACACTCCAAAGAGCATGAGCTTCTGTAGTGTAGTGGTTATCACGTTTGCTTTACACGCAAAAGGTCTCTGGTTTGAAACAAGACAGAAACAGATTTTGCATGTTCTATTCATCACAGGTGTTTACTAAAGGTCAACAAGGGTTCTGTGGTGTCATGGTCTGTACTCTGAATCCAGGCATCTGAGTGCAAGCCTCAGTTGAAATTTTCATGCGCTGCATCTAACATCATCAACTTTGGAACCTCAAACTGAAACAAAGCAGACAAGTTCAGTTCCTGTAGTGTAGTGGTTATCATGTTTGCTTTACATGCAAAAGGTCTCTGGTTCAAAACCAGACAGAAATGGTTTTTGTAGGTTATGCATCTCTTGGGGTGCAGTGAGACAACAAGAGCCTTCCTCTTTTGTGATGGTTCATTTGCCAATCGACTTCAATGTAGGCTTCTTTGAAATCGAAGTTACTTCACTTCAGTTACCAATTGGCAGTTCTATGGTGTAATGCACATGTGTCAAACTCAAGGCCCGCCGGCCACATGTGGCCCCCCAGCATTTTATAGGCCAATGATTGACTTAAAATAGGTTTTGAGCACGAATTGACTACAAACTAAATTTCAACCAAAGGTTTCTAATGCGCTTCCTAACCAGACGCTCCAAAGCGTCCGGTCCATAACTCTTCAACACGCTGTCAGCTCCCGGTCAGAAAGACGCATTTAGTTCAGAGACCATGAGATGATATTCAGAAAAGATTTTTTAAATTAATAGATTTCAGTTGCCTCTGCGACTAAATCTTTGTGTAAAGTCTATAATGTCTGCCCATGTGACTTGTTTTTATTATTTGTTTGCTTACCTTTAAACAACTGATTTAAATATTGTAATTTTTAAACTGAACAGTAATTTTACATCCATGGAAACTCAAATGTAATATTTAAAACTTCAATACATAAAATCAGTTATTTAACAATATGAGGTTGTGTTTAATTTATTTTTAACATTGTATTTTTATACATTTATGCTAGGGGTGCCCAAGTCCAGTTTTCCAGAGCTACCATCTGCAACTTTAGATGGATTCCTTCTCTAACACACCTGGACCATTGACTCATTATAAGCCTCTACAGAACTGAATGAGGGAAGTCAACCTTTTGTCTGGGGTGTGTTTTAGCAGGGATGCACTCCTGATTTGTACCGTCAATGTGGCCCGTTGAGGGGGGCCAATATGCTGAAGTGGCCCTCGGTGAAATTGAGTTTGACACCCCTGAAATATGATAGATGGAGACACACATTACGTTGGTTAATTGAGAGTTTTCCTGACTATAATGTTACAGCATGGAAATGAAGTGTCATAGGAAGTGTGTGTTTCATTTCTAACTACATGGAGGACATCAGTCATGATGCTCTTCTGGAAGAGAGAATATTCGGTTCAACTGGATTAGCTCTGTTGAGGGTGCTGCTTGTTTAACAGATTATTTTAAGCTTTAATCAGAATGAAACTCAAGCCGGCAGCTGCCTCCTACCATAAGATCGTTGTTTCTGCTCCATCTTCTAAGATTTCACTGTCTATAAATATTTTAAAATGAGACACATTGCTCCAATCTGAGTTGCCCTCCACTCTACATGAACCTTCCGTGGTGCAAAAACTTGCATCACTCCATCTGGAAACACACTTGATACTCATGCCATCAGTCACATAACAGCAGCAGCACACACATAGAAGTAATTTTATTCTGTGGTCATAAACTTTGCAATATAATGCATTTTTATGCGTCACTAAAGAACATATGCACCAAAAAGAAATAGACTTGCATTTACAACCAAAGTGACGGTGAATGCGATGGTAAAACTGCAGCACACACACTAATATCTACCTCATCTCCATTTATTGAACCAGTATTGCGAAGCTGCTCGATTTCACAAGGAAAGCTAAGGCTGAGATACACACTTGAGACTGTTCCCCTAACCTTTCCTATTTCTACACTTCCTCAATTTTTGTGTTCATGCCGCAGAGAGAAACTGTATCCCTATTTCCTCAATTTCCACTTTTATTTCTTTTGTTACCTGCGAGGTCGAGCGCCGGTGCACAGACACATGCATGCCTGCAGAGACAATATGGGATCAATACCTAAAACAAGCTAGTGTGTAACAGTCAAGTTGTTCAGATTCACATGCTGGACATTTAAGCTATATAAAATCCTAATTAAACACACTAATATTTAGTTAACATCAACTATGGAAAATCTGAAAAGGTTTGAATACTTTTGTAAGAAACTTTGTTGAATGCAGTTAAATCTAATTTCCCAAGGCTTTATATTTGCATAATTACTAAAGCATATAGCGCATTAAGACATGTAATATGTATGCTGTTGCTTAAGACAATTATGTGCAATCGTGACATTAGTGTAGATTTTATCCAGGACGTGACAATCTAAGTACCAAAGGAGAAGGCAGCTGGACCTCTGCTCTTGTTTCTGTTTCACTTCCCATCAAAATAACTTTACTTCTATACATAGTTGGAAGCAAACATAGTAGCTGTAATCAGAACAATCACATTAATAGAATCGTTAGGGTTACAAATGAGTTAGTTAGGGTCTCATGAGACACTGACCCTGTTCTGAACTTTGTCAGTGTTTTGAGTTGCAGTCATTTAACAACTCGATCATTTAATCAAATGGCAGAGCTCCAAATTGTAAGCCTGACGCTTCCCACCAGTGTTCAGAACATTGAAATGTTTTGGATGAGAAGTGAAACATCTTCAAGAAACAAGAATAATTCATTTGCTTTCCTTTTAAGCTTTTAGGATTAAGACAACAAAGTCCCTTGGCTCAGGGAATGTGGCTGACAAAAGCATTCAGGTTTATTTGAGTTTATTTAAGAAGCGTTTTTTTTCATCTTACTCAGTTCCTGTCAATTCATAAGGGTATCATCATCGTCTAATCCACACTGTGGCGTACCGGCATCTACAGAATAAGCGATCCTCTCATCTTTTTACAGCGACTCGCGTAACTGGGAAAATTAAAGCTGTCTTTCCCCTTCATGCTCAGCCGTGTAAAAGCGATCTGCATTAAATTCACTTCATCACAATGACATCTGAGTACTATAAATATAAATGTTTCTGAGTGAATTAATGTTCACATCGCTGACAGTGATGTCGGGGACAATATCTACAGTATGGATGATGGGAGTCCTAAAATTGTAATCATCACATCAATTTTTTTTTTGTCAGGACATCTGAGTTCATCCCCGCACCTGTTGCTGTGAATTCAGATGGGCTTGGTTGTGAGTTTTCGGTAATACTGGGCAGCTTTTTCGCTAACGTACAAATCCTGTTGTCAGCTATCAGATAATAGCTAGTTTGAGAGAGTACATCCCAGCTGTCATCTAAACCTCTTATGCCTTCGGTCCCCCTGCAAGCAAAATTGAGTTTCTCTCTTGTTGCACCTAATGCCTTGTTTTTGGTAAAGCCTTCATGTTCCCTGTGGAAGATCATCCGGTTTCTTGACAGTTTTCTCACACATGGAGAGCATAGTTTAATATATTAACTTGCTGCCAGCATTGCTTGTAATTTGTTTTTAAACTCAACTAAAGAAGGAGAAATAGTGCCTGTTCAGGGAACAGATCTGGTATATTTTATGTTAGCAAAAGATCATTAATTTAGAAAAAATGTTCAGTTGCTTGGAAAAGTGTTCATATCTCTTCAAGTTTGTTTGTTTCAACCAATGTTTCAATTACAGATGTGAAGCTTTTTGAGTACATCTCTTCCAGCTTTGCATATGTAGAAAATGGAATTGTTGATCCATCATTTTTTGCAAAATAACTCAATCTTAGTAAGATTGAGAGCTGAGTACCTGTGGATATACATTTTCAAGTTTAGCAACAGGTTCTCAACTGGATTTGAGCCCTGACTCTTGACAGTTCTTGCACATTAGCATGCTTTGATCTATTGTTTCCTGGGAACTATTGTTCCCAGGTTGTGTGCTTAGGATATCTGTCCAGCTGGAATGTGGCCCCACACATCCTGTGACCAAGCACCTTATTTCTTAGGTTTGATGTATCCCCCAGGTAGACTAATGTACCTTAAATACAACTTCTCATGACTTTCTTTTCACCCCTCTTAGAAATTTGACAGTTATTTTTTCCTTTCTACTTTATAGTTATCTAGTATTATAACCTCAATAAAATACACTGAAATGTGCAGCTAATATGTGACAAGATATTGAAAACTTTTAAAGACATTAATACTTTTATTTTTCTTTAGAACATGGGCCTTGTTTCAAAACTGATGACTGTTTTAAAGAATAGCTCAACTTGATTTGAGATCAAGTGGTAGTTCGTATTATTTCTAAAACCCCAGTTTAATTTTGCATTAGCTCCATGGATTATAAACTCCAGTACTTGCCTGGATTGTGACATTAGCATGATATTGGAGGTTACATCATCTTGCAGAACTCAATGTTTAATACCTTATTCAAATATAACTATCACATTCACTTTCCGTCTCTTAACATAAACACCTTTAAAGGATTTGCTCAGAGGTTCTCAGACACTCTGTATGAGGTTTGTCTACTGATAAGCTTTTATAAATTTGACTCACCTTTGGCTTAGACAAAGTGAAGTGTCTTAGGGATAAAGCGGTAAGTTTTCCAAGTTATTCAGGAGAGATCATTAACATTCGTCATTGAGTTATAACTTATTTGTATTTTTAACCTATTAAGCCACCAAATAAATCTAACTCGAATAAAAGTGTGCTGCTTTTCTAAAAGTCTTACACATCCGAATAGTATCACAAGTGGCAGTGAAGTCACTTGAAAACTGTCACATTCAGGCTTGTCTTTTACTTTTCTCGCACTTCTCCTCATTTTACTCAAAATTTCTGCTCAAATTCTAGAAATTCTAGTTTTTGTCAGATTGACAGTTGCTGATGAATACAACAAATTACATTAAATCAAGTAAAATCCAAAATAAATAATAATACAAGCACAAGAACTTTAGCAAAGCCAATGTCTGAATTTGGCCATTTGATCTTCAACTTAGCAGGGTAGTATTTGGAACATATTTATGACAAAATCCCCTTGGTGTACGTGTTGGTAAATGCAGTTAGTCACTGGACATCGCCACTCTCATCTAAGATGAAAGAATATGTGTTTTATGTTTTGGTACTTTTTATCAATGGCCATGGAAAGGCCTTCCAAACTCATACAGAATTATATGGAATGCAAACATAATGCTAAATAATTATTGAAATTTATTGATGCTCTTCAACTAATATATGAACATCTATTCTAAGAGTTGTATGTGTTTATTATAGACAGATGATATTCAGCATTAGTTTTCTTGACGTTTGTTTCGCAACACAATATAATTTAATAAGCCCCATTTATCATAACACTAACACACCAAATAAACGGCACTAGTTTCTTAACAAGCATCACCACGTGGTTAAATATATCTCACACCAGTTAAGTGAGCATCTGACATTTTAGTCCGTGTATTTTGCAATTTCTTTGTCGTCTGTCAGTTTTAGATTTGTGTTTTTGCGTATTTTGTACTTTGAGTTCCATCTTTTCCAATTGTTTTTTTTTCTACTCTGTTAATTTTCCCTTTAAACGTGTTTGACATTTAAGTGATAAGACTCACCTGTTTAATGTCCCTGTAATCGTTCTCCCAGTGTGTATGATTTTATTGATAACTAAGTCTTTGTCTGATTCTCCTATGGTTCATCCATAGTAACTACAGTTCAGTCCGTGGTATAATGAATTTTTGAGCTGGATGAAACATTTTAAATTGTATTTTAATATTAGTCTTACAGTTTATGTACAGTACATAGTTCCACCCCCCTTGTACTTTGTCATAGTGCCACTGCCAATTCACTTCTTGTTCCAAAATATGGGGTATGGATCAGACAGAAACTTATGTGAGTGATTACACCATTTTTCATCAGTCAGGAGGGAACTTTAATTCACAACAGATGCAACTACCAAAAAATAAATAAATAAAAAAACAGCTCCAGTTCATCTCCAATGCATTCCGAGACTTAATTGGACATGAATTGTTCAATCGAATCAGTCCAAGACAAGCTAATTATGTTGGCAGATTCAAAGAGAATTGCAGTTCAGTCTTAGAGCTGAACAACATTAGGTAAAAATTCAATATGCGAGTTGATGAGTATTGCCATAACAATATTAGTTGAGATACTCGAATGAAAAAAAAAAAAGTTAATAACTTTCTGGTTTTAAATGATTGCAAAATACATTGAAGAAAATTAATAATCTATCCAAGATGTCCATCTCGATATTGTTTTATTGACAAATTGCTTCTGCTTTTGCTTTGACATTGAATAAAATTTGTAGTTTCTTTATGACCTCAACCCCATTTCACGTTCAAAGACATTTGTATGTTGCATTATACAAATAAGTGTTGCCAAATACGTTATTCACATAAAGAACCTAAATGCATGCTGCTTAAATAACTGGCTACTGCAGTCCAAGTAATATGCATAGTGATGAATTTGTGGAACTGTCTAATGTGATCTTAGTCACAATATAGGACATTTACTTTGTAATTCCCATTGATAAAATCTTATCAATGGGATGAGATAAAAGTATCTTGGTACACGTTAAGGTAAAACTTGTGTTGAGCAACAGAACATTAGCATTACAAAAGTGAGATGGCGAGAGGTGGATAACTTGATCTGAACATCTTGAAAACACCAAGAACAACAAATTATAAATCATTTTCTACCTTAAAATAATAAAACAATGTTTTATTATATAACTGTTATATTTGTGTTTTTTTTTTTTTCCCCTGACAGAATTAGTCCTACAAAGTAAATGGAAATGTGTGTATGTAGATGGACAGTTTATACTGATAACATGTTTGTTGGTGTGCAGTGAGTCTGAGACTTGAAGTCTGTGAGATCTAGTCTGACAGAAGAGCTGCTGTCTGTGATAGAAAGGCGTTCGATCACTCTCGACATGAAAACGTTCTGTGCGTAGAGCTCTGGAATCTAAACATGTGCCAAAGAGAAGGCAGCCCAGTCTAACAAATTGCTTTTTCTTTTATATTAAAGTCACAGCCATACATATGGTTCTTGTTTATGTGATTATAAAGCTAAGCAATGGTGCATAGCATATTACACTTGTAGAAAGACCACTTTTGCCATGTGAATTTTGAAAAGCAGAATATTTTTGCACTGTTGAGTGCTTTCGCATATGGCCAGGTCTGCATTGTTCTGCTGTGTGGGCAGGCAGCAGAAGCTTAAGTAGTGATTTATCACCTCGTCCTACGTCTCTTATTGTGCTCTATATCTCCATGTATTGACAGAAGGACTGGCAGATTTAGCGTCGCACATAATTCAAACCCAACAAACATGTTTCAGCTCATGTTATTTATCTATAGCTATATCTTTTAATTTGCATGCAGAGCTTTTTTTTTTGTTTGTTTCTTGCTTCTGTTTTTACGGAAGCACCCTGTGGTATTTTTACAAGATGATGTGGTATACTGTACAGTGAAGTGCTTGGAGAGTATTCCAGCTATGCAGAATGTGTTAAAAGCTGAATACAGCTGCATAGATGGCAAAAAAAGGTTTATTTCAGTAGCTCTTTTTCAGCCTTTTGAGAGAAGCCTCAGCGTGGCGCATCCTTTTGATACCTGTATTTAGGTCACAGCTTTGGACTGTAAAAGGCTTGAATCATGTGTACATACGGTGCTTGGTGTGCTGGATGCATACACTTTGACATGTTCTGACTGCTCACCGGTTCTATGATCGTGTTAATCTAACTGTGCAACATCTGGAGTTTACTTCCTACTTTGTCTTGTGTTATACTTTTCTTTAAACTGTCAAACTTTGGTAATTAAGTTATCTACAGCCATCAGGATACTTTTCCAAAAAGGAAAATGAATCTTCTATACAGCTATATATGAAAAATAAATAAAAAGAAAAAAGAAAATTATAAGATTTAATCATTCAGCATTTTTTTTTATTGATAAATGCACATTTTTCTTTTTAATAATTGGGGAATTATCAATAAAAGTGTAGTTTATTTATATGTAACAAGAAAACGTTAGTGCCATAGGAAACAGCAGGAATAATCAAATCTTGATTGATTTGGATTTATAATATTTGAGTCATGTGTTTGAGCAGAATGAGGCTCCAGATTTTTGGGTTTGGAACTTGATCTCGGTCAGGACAAAATGATCTGCTTTGGAAATAATTCCTCTCTTCTTTGCCCCTTGTTAGGCAGAGATACCAGATAAGCCTCTGAGCATTTGGACTGGGTCTCAGCCATCTGTGTGTTCAGCGGTGCTGTTCTTCAGCCACAACTCTTTTTGTCTGAAGCTGCATATTATCTTCTCTTGTGCATTGTGTGCCAGGGTCTATGTTTTGCCCCATTTGTCCTCGAACAATCAAGATACAAAGATGTTTTCCTGGAGTTTTTAATTTGCCTTGCAGCCTGTCTTTATTTGGTGTTTAATCATTTTATTCAGGTTCATGATCCTAGTACTTCACAATGAGACATGATCCAATAATTTTTTGAATAAAAACAATCAGTGCTGTGCAGATACTTTTCAGCAGGGACATTAAAGCTGGTCAGAGTGGTCTTGTGATGAACTGAGCTGAATACAAGGCAACCCTGGATGAAAACCTGTCAGATGTAGCAGAAACATTGAGACTGGGACTGATGTTCGGCTTCCTGCAATACAATAACCTTAAACATGCAGACTAATCTACAGTACAGTGGTTGACATAAAACATATTCACCCGTTAGACTGATCCGGTCACATTCCAGACCTAAATCCAATGGAGGAATCTTTTAAAAAATCTGAAAACTGCTATTTATTTCTTTATCCAGTTCAGTTTGAGCTTGAGCTACTTATGTAAAGATTAGATATTTAACAGTAAACTGCAATTGAAATGTATTTCTACAGAGCACAGACTCAGATGTTTTACTTTAAAAAAAAAAAAAGTTGTAAAACCAAAACTTTTTTAAGTATCTTCCACTTCAAAGTTACACAGCACAAGAATAAAAAAAAAAAAAACAGTTTGAATACTTGTACAAATCACTGCATCTTTATATGTTCTGCATAGAAGCAGAATTGAATAGAAGCAACTCATTTTCCATCATTCAAACTCAAATACTAATTGATTGATCTACACATAAATCGTGTCAAAGAATGGCAAATTATACTCTGTTCAAGCAGCTATTAACCTGTGATGAAAAAAAGAAATGTCCATGCAGAATGAGTTCAACAGAAAGGATTTGTGTTAATATTGAGGTCAAATGTTATTAAAATAAAATTGTAAAGGTCCTATCTTTCAAAGACAGATGAATTACAAAGAGACCGAAGTTACGTATCAACATTTTTTTCCTCCGTATTTTTCACTGAAGCTGCCCAGCAAATGTGAGTACCAGAGATTGCGTTGTGAATATGATCCTCACCGTTGGGCCGTATAATCCCTCAGCCAGATTTTCTCTGGGATAAAACTGCCACCGCTGCCAACCTCTTTGGCAGAAAGTCGCCAGCTGGATGCAGCCCTGAAATGTAATTTAGCTACTTACAAAATAAAGTTGTTAAACTGTCAAAAAGCTCTGATGGGTTTGGGGGGAGCGGGGGCAACAAATCCATCCTAGGAGAACTGTGCTCACTGAAATTTGATTAATTGTGCTCCACATCATAACAGAACATGAAATTAGTGCACAGCATACATCACACTACGGGTGCGTCTGCAGGATTCTCTTTTTTTTTCCCCCTCCACCACGAAGAGGAATTGCATTAACGGTGCATTTCGTTCTGCTGTTGTTTATCTTATTTTTCTTCCACCAAATGCAAATTCAGATCAACATTATCACAGCATCAAAACATAGTGCCTTCATCTGCCTAATTGGAAACCACCCAGGGATATCCTGATGATTAAAGAGATACTCACCCTGCAAAATTACACTCCTTTTTCATTTCACATATTTCTGCGGAATAATTGATACTTTTATCTCATCGCCTCTCAAACGAGACAGCCTGCAAGGAAAACCGCTACTTTCTGGGTGTCAGACGTGACTCAGTGCTATTAGAGCCTCAGATATTCTCCTTACAATGTGATTGTGCTATTAACATTCAGGGTTACAGTCTGCAAGACTGAAGAAAGCAGGTTCATAAACTGTTTTGCATTATGTTTTACCCGTGGGAATATAATGTGTGTGTGTGTGTGTGTGCGTGTGTCCGTACACCCATAAATATATGCAAGGCACTATAGGTACAGACGTGTTTATTCTGTAATAATGCATATATAGTAGCTTAGGAGGGATGTATAATAAATCTCTTGTCCTGCTCTGCTGCTAAACATGAGCACTAGTGATGGCCATATCACAATAAAATGAGGTCCTACCCTCGCTTATGGTCTCTGTTTTCATATGTGCAGAAAAGTTAAAAATAATGCACTAACGTATATTTTTCACCATTTTATTTTTAGCTAACAAAACATAATGAAATACTTATAAAATGCATAGAAAAGACAACCTCTGTTCTTAGTGGAAGCAGGACTGAGACTATTGTCCTTTCACATGTAGGATGGCATAGCTATTCAGCCTGCAGACCACAGCAGTAATGAAATGCATCTAAAGTGTTTCAGCACTGGTGTGAATGATAACAATATTATTATTTTTTTTTTTTTGCATAAAGTTTTTTTTTTTTTTTTTTTTTTTTTTCAATTTGCATGATGTCAAAAATTCCCATCTAATACTGATTAAAATCTCCTTCCTCAGGTTGCTTAAAGTGGTTGAGTTTTTTTTTTTTTCTTTTGGATCCTTCATCTGTTTAATGCATTTATTTAGCTCCTCTGCCTCTTTGTGCTATTTTGTTTCCTGCCCGTCTTCATCTCCTCCCTCTTCATTCATCCGTCCATCCATCACCAAGGAGGCTGCCAGCGTCTGCCACGCAGCTTATCAAGTCTCGCAGCACTCCGGCTATGCTAATGTGCTGCTTGTGCTGACACAAACAGTCTGTGTTCCCTGTTTGTTGGGCTTAGCAGACAAAGAGTGATGCCCCTTCAGCAGCCCCCGCACATGTTTGGCATTTGTTTCCCTCAAAGCTCCTGCTCCTATTTTGGAGCCTCGTTTTCACATCAGTGGCTGCATTTCCTGTCCGTATGCAGATGTTCCTCCTCTGATGGTTCATAAACTGATTTAAAAAAAAAAAAAAAAGCTCAACTGAGATATCGTTCTGTTTTCTTGGTGCTGCAGAAATTTGGATTTAAATTCTTCGCGCATCACTTGACACCGACCCTCACGTGTTCAAAACAATCCAACCTTTCAAAAAAAGTGCTTTTTGACAGCTAAGACATGCTTTCATATGTCTACAAGATTTTTGCTTGATCATGCTGAGCAGCAGCTTGTGGGAGGTGAGTATCGGAATATCAGCTCTATAACTTCTGCATCAGCATATGTCTGGTAATAAATCATGCTCAGATTTCCCTTTCGGCTCATTTTGCTTTCGTGAAGCTGACTGATATGTGTTATAGAACAATGGAGATTTTTATTTCTGCCATTTCCCCAGTTCGCCCATCCTCCGAGTCACACTGTACAAAGTGAAGCAACAATACAAAAGATGCGACACTTTGAAGCACAACAGCACTTAATGGAGAGTAGGGTTGTTTAAATACTGAAAACTTGACTCCTCAAAAATGACTTGATACCACGTTTGGTATCAAACATGGCATTAAATAACAAAACTAACGCATACTGTTCTTTTTTCAAAATGATATGAAAATGGTATGAAGACATGTTGCAAGTACTTTGAAAATATTTGCTATTCTCAATCCTGAATTTGTTTAGGAAAGTTTAACAGCTGTCCAAGATAAGCGTACACACCTTGCATTGTGATTCTTGGGGCATTTTTGTGATCACTACCTGCAGTCAAGCAGGCTTTGTGATCGATGAGAGGAGCAACTTTAGTTTTTTTTTTTTTTTTTTATGCCAAACTGGGAAGAAAGGTCAGATAACCCCAAAATGTACCCTTTTCTTCTCCTCTCCCTGCTTTTTGACTTTCTCATTCCTTGACTTCTCCTCTCCCTCCTTCTCAGTGTCAGCAGCAGTGTCCCAGTGATGATGAATATTTCAGATGTGGCCTCCAAATATATTCACACAGAGAGTTCAGTTCCTGCTTGATACATTTTTTTGTCCTTATTTATGACTAGGTATGAATCAAACATCTTATGATTCTGAAAGTCAAAGTAAGGCTGCCCAAAAAAACTGACCAAGGTAGGAGCTGCCACGAAACCGTTGTTTTCATTTCAAGTGACTAAATTGATGTATATAAAATTTTGACTAATCAAATGTTTTAGCTGACAAGGAGGGTGGTCTGTAAGCATTAAAAAGTTCTTTTTTTTTTTTTTTTTTTGTCCGAAAGCATAATAACCTGAGCTAGAAATCTATAAACTATCCCATTTAAAAGATTTGTCAAACTTTATGTGGTGAAAGTTTGCATCCTCTGCAGCTCTGGGCTCCGATTAATATTTTACAGTTATTTGAGTTTAGACTTTTTATTTTTACCTCACATGTTAATTTATTTAGACCTTGTATTCGAAGCTGTCCTATAAAAATTTAGTCAAACCTTTAGGGTGAACATTTTGTAAACAAACAAATGCTGATAAAAGCAAAATAAATATTTGCCTATTTGGACTGCAGATAAGTGCAACCACTGTACAGATGCTATATTGAATTTTGAAGTGGCCAAAGGCTATTTTTGCTTTATGCTGTGTTCTGTGATGCTTCATTTTATATATTTAAACCCTAAAGAACCATAATCACAAACTCATGTTGAACAGTAGTGTTTGTTTAATGGATTAAATGAAATACAAAACATTATAGGAACTAATAAAAAGTTTAACACTCCAACTTTTGCTCTTTTGCTCTGTGTTACACATATATATATGGCAGCCATACCAGCAGTATTTTAAATTCCTTTTTAATTATGTTTCATAATTCAGAATATAATCTTCTGCTCTGCCTCCATATATTAAGTATGGCTTGACAGAAAACAGAAATTAGAAGGCGGATTCCAGTAGCAAAGCCTTCGTCTGTTTCTGCCTACTCTTGCTTTCCCTTCCATTCATTTTTTTTTCACTCTGCCCTCCTTTGTGTTCATTACTTTATCACTTTTTCCTTCTTCTCCAATTTCCTATTCCCTTCATTCCTCCCTTTTCACCACTCCATCACCCTCGCCCTCCTCCCTCCACCGATCTACCCTGCCCCTCTCTTCTTTCAGGTCTTTCAGAGCTCTCTGCTGAAATCGGATCTGTCACTGTGTCTTTGGAGACAGACACAGTGCGGTTGCCAGGGGTTTCAGCGCGGCAGAAAAGCAAAACTGCAGCTACATGAGTGCCGGTTTGGGCCAGAGGCCAAGCCTCTTCTGTTAGTCTCTGTGGCAGTGTCTCAGCATTTTGCGAATCGTCCTCTTGATAGGTTTATATCCGATAGAATATTGTCTTGTATATAAAAACAGTCTACAAAAAAAAAACAGGAGCTACAAAGTTAATGATAAACAAAACTGGGCTTCATTCTCTGAGGATCTTGGATGCCTTTAGTAACATTTCTTTGATCTCCATCCATTTCTGTGTTGTGATTTGTCGCTGTGGAACTGCACCCACTTAGCTGTGAGATGTGTTTATGTACTTTTACAGTAGCGCAGATGAAATCTTAGTCAACATTTGGTGTAGGGGTATCTCCAGGAAAAATCTGTTTTTTATAATTTGGTTTTAGTGATTAGGGGCTATAAACGGACATTACAGTGTAGCAGCTTGCTCATTAACTACTAATTGGAGTTGTTAATTTGTAAAATATTTAATTTTGGCCATCTTTAAAGAGCTGGAGTAGTGTTTTAACACCACACTTTCACTCTGTATCCCTGCATAATGTTGCTGCACATATAATTTTTTTCTAGTAAAATTATGTCATCACAGTGAGGAAACAATGTGTTTGTGTTTTTTATTCGCTGTGTAAATCTCTAGTTTCTGCTGCACCAGGCCAGCATGCAGTCCTGTGAAAATACTTATTAGGTAGAGCAACACATTTGCATAACAAAGGATAAGCTGTGCATAGAATGCAAAAGTCTACATCAACTAAAGTTTCCTGAGATTCATTTTGGAGATGAAGAAAAGCATATTGCTTCTGAGTTTATTATACTTTTAAATCTCCATTTCTGTTTTTCAGTTTAAACATTTCTGTTCATTAAAGCTACAAACCTTATCAGCCTTTTTGTGTTTGCTTTGTTATAAAAACAACTAAAAAAAAATAAGTCTTTTTTTATGTTTCTTCCTGTGTTTGTTGTATTTTTTGCTCTGGCAGTTAAAATTGATTGTGTTTAATTGTTTTGTTTTTTTTTCTTTGAGCGTGGTTTGACTGGAATATTTGGATTTCATGTAATCTTTAGATTTTCTTTTCATTTGGAGATTACTGTAGCAGTTTCTCAGATTTCAGCTGTAAGTAATTATCTGTAGCAAACTGTAAATTGTTACCATTTTTAAGTCTGCCTCAGTTTGTTCATGGGGAACCGCACATTTAACCTTTATTAAGATCTAGATCACTTTGCTAATTATGAATTTTAGAACAACAGAAATCACACAAATTTCTCCCGCTTTAATCTAAAATTTTGAGAATAAATTTTAGGTCTTTGTGAAGGTCTCTGCATCCCTCCTTCATTCAGTTTCATTACTCATTTCGGCATTGGCAAAAATGCTTTGATTTTATTTATTCACTGCTTTCTTTTGAACGCGTGAGCTTGCTTGTGTGTGTTTACTTATTGGTGTGATGTGTTCAGGATTGTATATCCACGCACAGCTGGATGCATGTGGATGGCCTTTAATGGTGACAGGCAGACGAAAGAAATTCCTAGAAGAAGGAAAGGAGATTAAAGGAGCGGAAGATCGAGACAGATGTAAACAGAGGGAGGCTGATACTCTGATGGATTTAAGTGCATCTGTGTTTAAGAGTGTGTCTGCTGACACTTGCAAACACACACATGCATAGTATCAAAGTTTGCCTTTAAGAAACGTCAAACGTCATCTTCTTTGGCTTCAATTATGTGCGAGTATGTTTTTTTTTTTTCTATAAACTTGTCTCATCATTTTTAAACCTTCATAAAAAAAAATGTTTGTATTTAGACAAACATTCAGAGTTGACATTTTGCTCTCACACATTTTACCATAATGAGTACATGTTTCAAAATTGTGTGCCTCAACATACAAAACTACCCTCACCACCCACGCAGGCACACATTACACCAGGCAATAATTTACCTGTTGCTACATATATAATACTTTTCAGAAGCCCTTCTTCCAAAACACTTTAAGGGGGATTAAGATGCCTTTTCGCCGTCTCTGTGTATTTTCTGAAAGAGCCGAGGAATCAAGAGGGGTTAAAGTCAAGTGAGGTTTGCAAAGCCCTGCATCAGCTGACTTGTGAAGAGATAAACTGGCGTAGGGACTCAAGCGATGTAACGCTGACAGATGGTCTGCACATTCATGCATCTGCCCATTTGTCCTGGCTTTAAAAGGTGAATGATGGATCTGTGAGGGATGTCATTTTAATCATAAAATAGTCATTGTTATGACCCTTAAGTGCTAGAAATATGGTGTTCATGTATGTTTCTATTTTTGATTAATCCCAGTTTCTTTGCTCAGATCTTGCAATTTAAGTCTATTACTTGTTAGTTGATTTATTCTCAGTCTTTGCTTTGGAATTGTTTCCTTAGATTAGTGGTTCTGTTTACTGTTTTCCGGTTTCAAGGTTTTTCTCTTTTTTGTTTTTCATTTTGCCCTCAGTCTGTTCTCAGCTGTTTCCTATCCCTTTACTTCCCTCTGTGTGCACTCTCACCTGCTTTACATTTTCACATGATTAGCTACTTTGGTTTCATTGTCCTTTCCTTCTTTCCCTCAGTATTTAAACTCTTCAGTTTGTTCTGTTTCTTACAAATGATAAAACTGCAAATGTCTAGTATCTTCGCACATTTTTGTGCTTTTTCTGACTTCACTTCAATCTATTCCCTGATACTAAGAGAAATGACTTCACTTAGTAAGAATGTCTGCACTGAGTATTGTTGTCAGCACAGCTTGGGAGTTCCTACAATAATGTGTTCCCTGATTGGAAAAATACGTCTTTTCATATATATTTTTTATAGATTTATATTTATGATTGTTTTTTGGATTTGTATATTTATAATTAATTTACATCATGTTGATACTTGTGATGTTGATCCTGTGATAAACAGGGGACCTTTTCACAGTAAAAAATGAGTAACCTGCTTAGATGCACCCCTCCTTACTAAACAGGATAAAACAACTGTTGGAAGGTATGCTTATTTATTTATTTAAAGACTCATTAATCACTCAGTAATGGACCAGTAACAACTCATTTCTCCTGTATAATGCTGTGTCCTTGCAAGATGATAAACACCTGCATGGTTATGGACCGGAGCTCCCTGCTCCGTTTCTGTTCCACTAAAGCTGCCAAACCATGCTGAGCAGCAGAGCCTTGGAGTCCTCAAGCATTTGGTTGTGGCTGCCACAGGATCCTCTGAGCATCCTGTTTGGACTGTGTGTTTGTCTTTGCTTGGGTCAGCAGCATTTGTGCCAACGAGTACAGAGGTTTACCAGCTGGACAGTGGCTGTGAGACCTGTGGGTTCTCTGCCAAATAACACTCACTCAGATGCTCATATCTGCATTTACGTGCACAAGCAGCAGCATGCTGCCACGTACCGCGGATTCCTCTGCCAGTCATGCATAGAGAACGCTGTATGTGGTGTGCATAACAATGAAAACTTGTACTGAGGGGAAATTTGGAGCTTTGTTTAAGAGGTTATTCCATAGATTACTTTGAATAGTTGATTTCTAAGTGAGATGTTTATTTTTGAGACAACGTGCTTTTAATTGGGTATTTTTTAAGAAGACAGTATGTCCTAAGTCCACATTTAAAACTCTTGTTAAGTCTAAACTATGAACAAAATATATATATATGAATTTGTCATAAATTGAAATGAAAGCTACAGCAGCAAGACTGCAGTGTAATGAAAGAAAAAAAGAAAAGCCGCTGTCATTCAAGTGATGTGTTGCCATGGCATTTGGCTCAGGACCTGAAAATCTCCTTCACTTTGTGTTTGTCGTTTACTTTCTGTGTTTCCTCACCCATTTCGTTTTCTCCTCCTCTGTCTTCCCCTTGACCCCCCTCCTTTGTTGTCCGGCTGCTATTCTTCAATAACTGACACTTTATCACTTGTATTTCACAGCCTTTACTTCCTTTATTCTTTTTTATCTTGGGTTTTTCTCGTATCGCCAGGACATGTATCCTCCATCTGTTTTATGCATCCAGCCTCTTCCGTTTCATCAGTGAACATTTTGGGGCTTGTGGATTTTTGCCATTAGGTGCTTTTTTTTTTTTTTTTACCTCGCCAGTTTGTGTAATGATCTGTAACACCCGTGCTGAGTAGTAGCACTCCAGCAAATGCTGATAAAAGTATTGTTTTGCCATGTAAGAAGCTCCACAATCAAATGATTTCCTATTTAGAATCAGCACTCTTATCTTTTCCCACTGTAATTAGCTTGATCGAGCTGCTTAAAATTCACGCTCATTAATGAGAGCTCTTGTTTGGGCTTGTTTATATGCACACAACTTGTTTGTCTTGCATCACACCAGAAAACACATCCTGATGATCAGAGATAGTTGCTCAACCAATTTGTGGCTGGGAGCGTGTCTGAACATGGGAACAAAGGAAATCCAAAAAGCTGCCTTAGCGGCAGAGCTGCGGTCTTTCAGATCAAAGAATGAAAATTGTTCTAGATTATTTCATTGTAGTTACATTTGCTTTGACACATAAAATATGCACCACAATGCAGTAAAACAGCATCTTCGCCTGGTTAATTTAAACATTTCTGCGTATTTTCATTGTGTTTATAATTAAGCCCTTATAACATCTTAATTATACATTTATAACCTATTATTGGTCAGTGCATATGCTTGTCAAACAATTGCTGCCATTTATAACGTAGAGCTTTATTAAGGTCAGTGTCCAAATTTGAGCTAATCTTAACTGTAGAAACAGATGTCCCTTTCATGTGTTGTTTATACTGACCTCTATGCAGGACAGTTCAATCGCCTTCTCTACCTCCGTTTCCAATTTCTTGTATTTATCATACAAAACCTTTAATACTGTCAGGCCTCTTTGTTATTCTTCTCATATTTCTTCTTAAAGATATTGTTAAAAAGCATATAATTGAAGCCCATTTAAATGTCCCCCAGGAAGATGATGCAGAGCCATTATATTGCAAAGCTGGGCTTTTTCTAGAACATTCATGCTTAAAAATAATGGGACTGAAAAAAAATATATATGTGCACTGCTTTGAAAACTATTTATATCGCTTGGGTATAAAATACTGTTGTAACATATGGATATTTCCTTAGACAAATACAAAAATATGATCTTATTTGCACTTAAAAGCTCTCCTTTAAAAATGAATCAATCCCAAAACAGACTCTTGAGTCCAGTTCTTTGATCCTCATTTCTTACTGTCTGGTTAGGCATCATCAGTGGTTCTGCCAGCAAAGCACAAGTTGTTTGATGCTTATACTTGGCTTACCGATACACTATGAGCAACATGAAAATGGGATTTCAACTCAAACAGAACACAGGGGGGCAGCAGATGTGCTGCCGCAACATGCAACAAAACTTAATTTAAAGCCAATATGATCTAAGCTAACAGCTTTCCCATCACAACACAAGGACGGCCAGGCAGAATCCCAGCTGGACCTATTGGGAGTTTGGTGTTAATAACCAAAACATAAACATACATTTTTAAAAAAAGAAGTGAAACAAAGAGATCATAAAAACTTTAGATTTAAAATTTCAGGTCAAAATTGCATCTAAGTTTTTTGCAAAGATGCCAAACAGTGCATCACCAGCCAAACTTAAGCCTTTTATTGAGAGAAAAAGATAAGTATTTATTGTGGCATCATTGTTAAAATCCTGATGAGCTCTGGTCCAAACTGGCCCTTGGGCAGTTCATACCCACACACGTCCTCAATTTCATACCCATGTACTTAACACTTGCCTGTCAGTGTATTCCTCTTGATGTTTGAGCACTTTGATAAAGTATAAATATGAATAATTATAAAAATACTCAAATCTCGTGTACGATTTACTTTTATGTAATGTGTAAGTATTATTTTCTGAATTGCTTTAAATTACACTGTTTCCATTGGTTGCTGTTCCCATCCTTGTTTTGGGCCAAACAACTCTATTATTAGAAATTAGGAGTCGTAATCAAACCAAAAGTAATTTTGAAAATCATCCAAAAGGATATTTTGAGCATCATGTCTGGTGATCAAAAGTAAAACTGTAAATGGACCAGTATTGATTAGTCTGCAAGCAGTCGATTCCTGTTGCAACACTTGGCCCAGCTATTATCCTTTAACATTTGTGCATGCGAGGACTGAGGCAAACGTAGAGGAGGCAAACGATACAAGTTTTACCTGTGTGGGGTCGGTTGGACCCCATTTCTACATACAAGGGTTTAAATAAAAAGTAACATTTTGGGATCGTGTTTGCGTCTTCAACTTGTTGAACCTCAGGTCAGTCAGTGCCCACATTGCTGCTGCTCCTCCTGCACCATTCCACCATCCTTCTTGAAAAATATCCCAAGATAGTTGAAATCTTCCACTTGAGGTGGATTCCAGAAACAATTCACCTTTTACTACTGAAAGATTATGGCCTCTGGTCCTGATGTTTCCCGGCACAGGCTGCTTGTGAAAGAAGGAAAACATTTTCATGCAAACCTGCTTGACAGGATCCTTTTTATAAAATCCATGTTTTCTTTGCTTGTCATTGGGTTTTCATTTTCTAGCTGCAGCTACATGACAACAAAGCCATCAATCTGCTGGTGTCACCTCCTTCCCTCAAACCCTTTGTGCTCGGTGTTGGTGAGCTCTGAATAAACTGCTGGTAACCTTTTTATCCTGTGTGTGTACGCTGGTTGTTGCATGTACACACACATTCCCACCAACGAAAGGTGATTTTTCTTTTATTTTTTTTGTTTGCTTTTTTTTTTTGCATCTCTCACAGTGATTCTTAGATGCCAATAATCCCCTGAGCCAACAAACAAGCACTCACACACAGCTGGGATTGTACATGGCCTTTGGCTTTAATGATTTCCTCAATCCTCTACAGTGATTCCTGAAAGGATGTGAAGAGGAGGGCCTGCGGGGGTATTTTAACAAAACAAAAAGAGATGAGAAGCTTTGAAGTTTATTGGTTTAAAAACTTTCTTGCCCTTTTTGTCTTTGCTTTCTTTTGTCATCTTTTTTTTCTTCCCTCCTTTTTTCTTTTTCATCGAGCTGGAAAGAATAGCAATTATCACCCAGAGCTGGTGGAAGCACTTGTAAATGATTGAAAGAGAAGAGGTGGGAGAGAGTGGACAGTCTAATAAGATCTGGAGAGCTGAAAGTCTCCATTGATACTCTGTTTCAGCAGCATGATGCCTCCTTTTTTCATCCATTCATCCTACGTTCTCTTCTCGTTTCTTCTCTTGTGCACTCTTTCTTGAACTTGCGCTCTCCACTCTTCCGGAGGCAAAAACAAACCCAAACGCAATTATAAACTCTGGACATTTCTCGGAAAACTGACCTTGGTGCTGCTTTGGATGTCACTTTAGCACACAAAGGCTCAAAAACTTTCAGAACAGGAGCGCTGAGGAACAAATCGCCTGCTGTGTGGGTTTGCATGATCAGATGGCCTGAACTGTTGTACTTCAAGGACATCACAAACCGTTCACACTCTTTGAAATTTTCCACATTTTCCCTTGTTACAACCGCAGACTTCCATGGATTTTTATTATTTTATGTGATAGATCAACACAAACCAGGGCATGAGTGGGGTTAAAACATAGTTAATGTTTTAACATTATCTAAAAAAAACAATAAATCCCTCATGTCTAGTCTCTTTTAATCTCATACCCCTAAATATAATTCACTCCATTAAATTGTTGTAGAAGTCACCTTTTTTTGTAAACTGAGTTACTTTGTGTGTAATTTATTCTTAGAGTGACTGAGGCTGTTCTATGAAGAAGAAATTGCATCATGAAGACCAATGCACACAACAGGCTCACAGATCTAAAATAAGGACATTTCTGAAGAGATGACAAAGCCACTGGGATCTACTGGTCAAGTCATGCCACACATCTGCTAAGTGGTTTTAAAAGCACATTTGAATTAACATGTTCATTCCACCCATTTTATATGAACTGTTAAGGATGCTTGTAATGGTGAACAAAAAAAAAAACAAAACAAAAAAAAAAACAAATTCATATAAACTCAAATTCAAAGTGACATTTTTTTTTTCTTCTATATTTTTCAAAATGGGAAAAGAGCAGGGCCATGAAATTCTACCACAGTAAACAATTAGTTTACCTTCTGGTGTTTTGCACATCAGTTCAGTACCATTAAATGTGGAAAATGCCGTGCCTATTAATGGGCCTCAGAATAAAGAACAAACCTGTTAAAAAGCCTAATAGACCTGTTAAGAACAGTAACCGGTGGAGCTGAGGGAACCTGACAGCGACCCAGAGGGGAATAGACATGTTAGGGATGTCTGCAATAACTCATCAATCTTTCTGCTTTGACATACGAGTTGGTATTTGGTGAGGATGGCAGAACAAATCAGCAACACACGGCAGGAGGAAAGAAACAGAAGCAGACAAACAGCAATAACTCTGTGAACAGCTGCCGTATCAGACGGAGAACCAACCTGAGTGCTCCCGTTTTCTGCTTCTTCTTGACCCAGGCTGAATCATAGCCTTAAATAAACCCCACATGCTGTTTACGTGTGTGTGTGTGTGCGTGTGTGCGTGTGTGTGTGTGTGTGTGTGTGTGTGCGTGCGCTTAGTTCTTCTGGTGTGCTCAAACTGTACTGTGTCAGTACATGTGGAGCTAACCTCACGGACTTGAGATATAGCTCATAATTATTGTCTGTGTGTGTGTGTGTGTATTACCATATATATTTGCAGACAGCGCACTGTTGTATCCCTTGGTGCAGCGGGTGTCCCAGATAAAGCAATCACACAGCCTGATTTTCTAATGTATTACTGTAATATCACTACATATACACATGAAACATTATTGTGTGGAATGTATTTGTGTTGGATAATTTGAATAATGTGTAAATTATATGAAAGCTCTAGCTTATCATCACATTTCTCAATCAATTTTACCTCAAACCACATTCATATACTTTTATTGTTCATAATGCAAATTTGCTCTGTCTGTCATTTACATGTGCCTACACAGTCTTCTGATTCAACTGAGGAAATTACAGTTTGAAGGCTTATTTGTGTTTCAGCTGCATAGCTAATAGCTTACAAAGTATATTAGCTACTGAAGTGCTCTGCTGTTAAAGGTAAAATCTTACAGAAGAACTTTTGTGACATCAGAGCCAATTGTCCCCTCTTTACTCTGGGCTATGTGCCCTCTTTACCACATAGCCCTCTTTACATTGAGATGATCCAATGGGCATCCTAGGCAGAGGCCCAGGAGCTGTTGCTCTTCATCAGAATTATATAACTGTTCAAGTGCATTTATGAAAATCATAGTAACCTGCCCATACCTTACCTTTTTATAAGTGAGAAGTGCTTAGCTAGTCATTGACTTATGAACAAGTCTGAATTGTACAGTTGCACTGATGGAGGTGAGCTGAAGCAGGCTGCAGTTATGTAAACCAGGGAGTTGCACTACAATGTGTGGTGTTAATATTGTTTCTGTCGATTTAGAAATGAGATTTTACAGTAAATTGTATTTAAATCCAGTATCTACAAGGTGTAAGTGGGGCAGTGGGGAAAGGGGTGGTGGTCTCTTTTTTTGATGGGTTGATTTCATTAGACTGTTACATAAAAATCCAATAAGATATATGAAACTTGTTGTTTTAATGTAGAAAGACATGCAAAATGTGTAGCATTCTTAATATTGATGCAAGGCAGTGTAGTTTTGCAGTCTCTGTTACCCTTGAAAACAAAGTTCCCAAGCAAGATTGCCTGATTATTACTCAAAATATCCGGTGTCATAAATTAATATCTATATTAATATATATTTTTTTAATTTAATCTTTATTCATAATACTTTTCTCACAAACTTTCTCTTGCCTATTCCCTACTGAGTAAGTTAATAGTTGTGTGATATTTAACTAAAATGAAAATAATAAACTTAACTTTGAGAGTTCAGGCTGTGCCTTGCATGGCATTGTGGTTGCAGGCTTGCTTGTATCACTTTTATAATTTACTGATAATGAATCTCGGAGTGAGAATACTTAATGCATACTTCAGAGACGCTGAAACATTTTCTCGCCATTAGTCTGAATACACAATCTCAAACACGCAGAAACGCACATGCATATGTAATATTTTGAACATTAAATAAATCATGGATAAATTAGTTTGATTCGACTCTTTGGCGGTAGAGCAGTGGAGACTAAATATTTTTCATGTTTTATTTTGAGTAACTTCAAAGTTTGTCTGTCTTTTTTAAACAATATGTGTCTTTAATAGCCTGTGTATCTAATTTAGCTATGCATTTTCAGGAGTGCATTTTTAGTATTGTAGCTGCTCACAGTCCCATGCTGCATGTGCAGCATCTCTTTCAAGCTAATAGCTCTATCTTTCCCTTGTGCCCTCAGTTGCAGTTCTTCCTCAGCTCATTTATTTCAATTTCTTCTGTTTTTTTTCCCACCATAGATGTCTTTGTTGTCTTTCCCATTTTGTAACTCTTCTCTCCTTTTTCCCTCTTTTTGACTTCAGTGGGGCGCTTGCTGATAGAGTTCAGTTCCCAGATGACAATGGAAAGACTGCAGAAAGAAAACCCAAACGTCACAGAGGGAGGCCGATACAAGCCGCCTGACTGCCGGCCGCGATGGAAGGTCTGTGGCTCTTTTTCTGTCTGATCGTTGTGTTTTTTCATGCTTTGTTTTTAAACTGATTAAAAGTGTTCAAACTAGTAGATTTTTCAAAATCATTTCTTACAATGGATATACTTAAACACATGATGTGTGGCACAAAACAAAATTAGCATGAAAGACATCTTATTTGATTGAGTTGTCTTGAAATTTATTGTTAAATGTATTGATTTAGAATGTAGAAATATATTGAATATAATGGATCATAATATGATAATATAAATATCCTTTTTTTTATCCCACACTGGGGAAATTCGGGTGTTTCAGCATCAATGTAAAGATAAGTGGATGCATGCATATTCGCACAAGGTAAACACAGAAACAAGAAGACCTGTACAGGGCATATTTATAACACAGCCATTAAAAAAATAACAGAGATTAAAAACAATTTGCAACTGAGTAGGTTAATTTAAAGAAAGTGTTTACTTGTCTATAAAAAGTAGCAAGTATCTGTTTTCAAAAAATGAAAAGAAAAATGCTTTTCTGCTCCCAATAAACATATTACCTTCCTAAAAATAGCCTGAATGTTTTCTCCTGCCGAGCAAAACCATCTCATCTACCCCTCTCTTTCCTTACGTAAATTTGTGACAGATGTCAATCAATAAGACAAAATATGTCCAATAAGATAATCAAAACGGATAATTTATCCGTTTTCAATGTGTTCTTAAGCAATATTTCTCTTTAACATAAACACTGTTAGAATTTATGTTAGAATCAAACACTAGATAAATCATTCAAAAGTCAAGATATTACCACTGCATCGAAGAAGTAAAATTATTTGACTTTTTAATAACAGAAATCAAGAACCACTGTTTTGCCATAATATATTATTCAATAAAGTGGATAATTTGTTATTTGGCCTTAACTGAACTAGAACTGAGATCTTTTCTTTTAACACCATTTTCTAAAGTTAACATTGTGGAAGTCTATTTGGAGTCTCGCTTTTCATCAAGATGTCCTCCAACCAGAAACATTTGACCAAGACTGGCACAACAGCATCTTATTTTCCTTTCTCTACATTCTGGCTCCATTCTCATAACTTTAACAAGTAAAAGCCTAAATTCTGGTGTGAAATATAAATCTGTTTGCCATAAAAGCATTTTTGCTTTTCTCCCAGTTTCATTAAGTATTGTTGTTATGACTAATTGCTTACTCTGAAGAATTATCCCTTTTCAACTTCTGTGGCTGATATAGAAATAATCTCCATGTATCACAAGACAAGATATTCTGAATTGAAACCCCTAAATCTCTTATCCCATTATGTAGAGAAAAGAAGCTACGCAATTATTTTGCTATAGCAAACCATGAGACAAGCCCCATAGTATCTCAAGATGATATCTTAATATTTTTCAAATATGTCTGTTTTCAGCTTGTATACGCTTAAGTATCTCATATATAAAATATTTTTAACAAAACTTTCAACCATCTCTGGATCAGCGATAAATCAACTCTGAAACAAAATAACTGAACCAAGATTTTCCCTGACTAGATATTTTAATAGAATGTGAGAAAACACTTTTTTTTCATCAGTGAGCATGAATATGCATTTATTGATCAGTCTAAAAACATAGTTTTAATAAATAAAAAAAAACACTTCTCATTAAATTACAACGCAATGTTTTGCACAGCAAACATGCATCTTGGCATTTTTCTTTTTTTTTTTTTTTGTTGCTGTGACATTTGCCACCAACTTGTACATTTCTGCAGAACAATCACACCCACACCTGACAACAGCAGCACCAAACAATCATGTTTCCTCTCAATAGGACCATTATAAATGTTTGGGGAGGACAAATAGGTCCGAGGTGTTCCCAAACAATAATCTGATGACTTGTATAACCCAGGTATTTTTTGTTGACACTTTGATACCCCAGAAATCTCCCAGTCTGATTTTTTTGTGCCGTATATGTGCTATTAATATGTCATTAAACCTCTCAAAAGTGCATCTACATTTTCGTTTGCAAAAGTAATATTTTATTAAGTTACAAAATAACTTTAGGGTATTTTCCTAAGTATTTTGTTTAATTTGACAGACCATCTGAAAGTATAGCATAATTGTGAAACGGAGAGAAAATGACACATGGTTTTCCAATTACAAATAAAAAAAAAAAATGGTAAAAGTGTATGTATTTAGAGCCTAACACCTTAATAGCTCTAAATAAAATCCACTACAATCAATTGCCTTTAGAATTTACCTAATTAAACCACAAAGAATAGGGCTGCATAATAAGAATGGAAAATTTTTGACGTCATTGTTGAATTTTAGAATATTAATTATGATTAATCAGTATCTGATTACATTTTCTTCATCACAAGGTCACCACCAAGGGTTGTTAGTTTTAAAATTTCATCCACTTAAAATCCACAAAAAGTCCAGAAATTGATGACAGAATCTATTCAACTGGCCAAATATATTGTTTACAGGCAGAATGTAAATGAAAGACATTTAAAATACATCATCCTGCCAAATATTCTCTCCAAGCAGTCATCTTACCTATTTTAGTGCCCACATCAATACTGTGATAGATTGTGACTCGAAGATTGTGTAAATGTAATGAAAACAATCATTCATTTTTCTTCAACCTTATAAATGTGCCCTACTTTGCGTAGACTTGTCATTTAACATCTTAACAAGATGAAAACTTTTAAGGCAATGCAGGATCAACCATTTCAAATGCTTATCTAAGTTTTGTTTCTGGTGGACACGAGGTTAGTGTGGATTAAAACAAAACTCAGTTTTTCAATGTTTTCCTGCTTTGATTTTCTCAGTTGGTCTTATTGTTCAGTGGCTGGTGATGAAATGAGGACATCTTGTGCACAAAAGGTTACAGGTAACAAACAGGTGATTACATAAGTTTGGCATCTTTGTTCTGCAGGTTGCCATCATTATCCCATTCCGTCACAGAGAAAATCACCTGAAGTACTGGCTCCACTATCTCCACCCGATCCTCAGACGGCAGAAGATTGACTACGGCATCTACATCATCAACCAGGTAGGGTGTCGAGAGTCTGGATGCTGTCATGCAAACCCAATGATTAGGATGTGGCCTGTCTGAGTTAAAATAATGTGTGGATGTCAGAGCTAAAAAATAAGATCAGCAAGAGATCTAATGGCATCAGGATCAAGATGAAGCCAACCAGACATGCAGTGTTTAACACCTGTCTCATTCCCAATGTGATAAAAAGTCGAACATCATGAACTTCTGGGTTTGTCACGGACGGCAGGAAACACTACAGAACCTAGTAGTTAAAATCTTAAAAGTAGTTTGGTCATTTTGAAAAAAAAAAAAATATTTTCTCCCAGTTGGTATGTAGACAGCAGGTGGAAGTGATGCAGAAATTGCTGTTTGCTATACGTTTGTGTAACTGTGGATCTGGTCAGAGTGCAAGCACAGTACCACAAGAGCAGCATTCACTTTCTACAAGGATGTACGCAATGTGTCAAATTCTTAATAAGAAACCCATGAAACATATTTTTCTTTAAAGATTCAATTGATAAAGCGCCACATTATTACCACCTTGAGTTCAAACTGTTCACTAATCGGTTTATTGCCTCGGAGTTGCCAACTGCTGGACAGCGTACATACGTTGTAGCCTGCTTGAAGGAATCTGCTAAACACAATCATCCATAATGGAACTGTTGCCTGAACAAGCTCTGTCAGGTTATATTATGGAAGGATATTAGGAGAACTGCAATCATTGTCAATTATTTGAAATTATTACAGTAGTTGACAAATCGAACGTGGAAACTCGGAGTAAATTATGATGCAAGCGCCTGAACTCCTAAGGTCTGCTCTCTCCCTTTCTCATCTCATGTTTTTAAGGCTTTCTCCTAAAAGTAGAACTGAACCTCAGAGCAAATGTCCAACCTCTTCCCTTTCAAAATCATTAGTTCAACAGAGGGATTTTAAATACTTTTTATGACATTGTGTGTGAGTTTTCCACGCTACATTAGGCGAGAATTCGTCTTCTTCTGCATTATGGGTAATGAGATCTCCTTCCTGGCCTTTCACTCCCCTGTGGGATTTGTGCAATGCCTTAATCACTCCCTCTGTGGAAAGGACCTTTTGGTTCCGCTTGCCCTGCTGTGCTCTGTTCTTCCAAATTCATGGCACTTGCACTGCCTTTCTTACATTTGTACACATTTTTGTGTGTGTGTGTCTACAAATACTTCTTATGTCAAATGAGTGAATGTCTGTTCACCTCTAAACCAAAGGACTGTAACATTTTCAGCAAAAGTGAAAAGGTCCTGAATGTGGACAATCAGTAAGTTAGATATTAGATTAAATCAGAAAATTAAAATTATAAATTGGTGTAAAACACCCATAGACCAAAGCTTTAACATGAGCTCCTTGTAAATTTGAGAAATATGCACAAAAGCTTTAAACATTTAGAAAACGTAAACACAAATATAAAGAAAAGAAGAATGGAATGAATAAAAGAAAAACAACAATGGAAAACAAATGTCAGAAAATAGGAAAAGTTGAGGAAGGAGAGAAGTAACATGAATGACTGAAAAGGGATTTTGTGCCTTGTCCAAGGACAGCTTTCCAATCACACTAAGGCACTCCCACACTGCAAGGCCCACTGTTTATTCACCAGGCTGCTGCACCCTCCTGTTACAGATCAGCCTTCCGACTGATGTAATGTCACATTACAAGGTAGTTAATTTTGACCCTCAGCAGCATCTTCAGCTCCGTCACCTCCACTTCAGACAAACACTAATTCACTGCCTGACTGCAATTATCTGTTAAACCATCAACATTCGCTCCAGTCGGTGACTTGGGGTTCAGGGTCTGCACAGTTTGAAGTAGAAGAGCCTTTCATGTCATTTTTGAAGTAGTTTTTTTTTTTTTTTTTACTTGCTGGGTTGTAATGAAGGGTTTTCTCACGGCGTAGTGACATCATCAGCACTCCATATTTGAGCAGAGGCTAAAATCATTAAGCCAGACGTCCGGCTGTTGAGGACTGTTGCTGGATTTAGTCCTTGCGTTTCTGTCCTCGTGTTTTCTGTCTATGAATGACAATAATACCACAGATCTTAAAAGGAAAAGGTTAAGCTGAAACCTTTTTATTACTGTTCCCAACATTTTAAATCTATTAAATGAGATGATACAGAAATTGCCAGATTGATTTGAGTTTTCTCTGGGCTGTTTATGGTATAATCCCGCAGTGACAACAGACCTGTTTTCAAGTCACTTCCGCTTTAGCTTTAATTTTTACATATGGTTTATGCTGTGGTACTTGTCTTTCAATCATGTTTTTAAAGTCTTTGTTTAGTCTGTCTGGGCTTGAGCTACATATTTTTTATTCTTTTGGTCCTGTATGTCCTGGACTCAGTTTATAAAACTGGTTTACTGCGATTTTTCTTTTTTCTTACTATTATTTCAGCAGATTTGTTTTTCAATTAAATTGCACTTTTCCAACTTAAAAAGAATGAAATAAGAGTAGCACATTTTTTAAAAACCTACAAAATGATAAATTTGAATTCAATATTTCAATAAAATTATCAAAGTGGACTTTTGCTAAACATCATGTGGAAAACAAAACATGAAGAGGTTCTTCCGTGTTTGGCTTATTAGAAGAAAATCGTAAAATGTCAGTAGTTTTGTTTTGTCTTAGTCCAGAAATACATCATACAATTTGGACTTTTGGGGCTAAGTGAATTGAATCAAACATTTCCATTTAGTCAGGACTCTCAGTTAAACGTCTTGGCCATTTCCCACTGATTATGAGATGAGCAAAGCAGGTAGATGCTTAAAAGGGATTGGCAGGAAGGCAGATGGAGAGGAACCAAATCAAAAGGACAGGGGTGGGATTTTGATGACAAGAGCTCCTAATGTGTTTGACACGATGAACGATTAAAGCTTTACAGTGGCTGACACTTTGCGAGAGTTCACAGCAGAGCATTTTTCTATCGTGCTCAGTCAGGTGTTAAATGAGTACAAGTCTGGACCCTTTTAACACAGATTCACTGAGGATGGTTGAGGCGAGCGTGTTTGTCTGATAGTGGTGGGGGTAAGTGTTAATCATGTTTTGCCTTGCAGTCTTATCCAGGCTAACAGATCAAGACAGTCTCGTGCTCGGTGTTGAAACAGGTTTTTGCAGAAAGAAGGCCTTTCTGTGAAATAAAAGACACAGGTTATGAGCTAATTGAAATATTAGACATTCCAGGTTTTCACACACCTTGATTATGTTAAACGAAAGGCTTGAGCCTAAGATGACAGTCGCTTTACCGTAATAAAAGAATAAGACTGATGATTATTCCTGCTGTCGTGGTAAAACAAATTTGTTTTTGTTTTTTTTATAATGGCATAACAAAAATCCACTTTGTTTATCATGTCTTTAAAATGACGTTAACAAAATAGCAGTCTGTCCCATTCGCTGCCCTGGAGCTATAAACAAGATTGCATATTAACTCTGAATGACTCAGTTCATTCTTTTTCTACAGTGTATGGAGGGGAAACATACTACTTAGAGATGCTCCCTTCCTCCCTTCAGGCCCAGTCTGTTCTAATCTGTTGGCTCTAATGGCCTGAACCAACAACACCCACCCAGCATTTCACAATCGTCTCTGCTACAATTCATTCGGTGAGAACAGGTTAAATGAGGTACAACATAAGCGCACACCTCTCAAGTACGGGAAAAGTGATCAACATTGATCACAACAGGAAATGACTCTTAAGCAACAGCAAGTCTTCATTCAATACCTTTTGTACGTTCTGTCTTTTTTTCCTCAGCCTCTGACAGGTCAGTTAGGAACAACAAAATTATTTAAATTTGATAAATGCCCAAATACTTAACAAGATGATTTTTCAAGAATTTCTCCTGATGCCCTGAGATGTTACTTTAATATTTTCCCATGATGCTTCATCCCATAATGTTTTTGAGGTGCTCAACTCTCCCCTGAAACAAAACATCCACACATGGCTTGTCACAAAATGCACATTTGGGCCAAACACTGCAATTTTAGTTTCATCAGAGCACATCATATGTCTTAACTAATTACATTTACGTGTCCCTTGGTGTATCAATTATATGTTTTTTATGTGTGTGTGTGTTTGAGGTGCTGGCATCTTTCTCTCCGAGTGAACTTATTTCGGCTAATGAGTGTGTTATATGATTTGTTCACAAATTCCTTTTAATTTTATTCAGGGGTCGATGAGCACATTTCACACTGAGTGGATTGATCTCTGGGACAAAGAACAGAAAGGCTGAATATTGGAATTAAATTTTTCTGTCTGTGTGTTCATTATTTTGGTGCCTCGTTTGATCACACCTGTCAATGTCTTGTGAATTACAATTTGCTCTGAGAGGTTTTAAGATTTTCCTTTCTGCTGTTTGAGCCAACCCGCTGCCCCTACTTGGCTTCAGCTGGACATAGCCATCATCTCGCTCTCTGAAAACTGGTACATTGTGTGGGCGTTGCAGAGGGATCATGCTGAAAGTGATGTAGCAACCTTGCTGTTCTGCCCTGCTGCTCTCTGTCCTCTCTGCCTGCTGAAAACGAGGACCAGTATTTGTTGGCTACCGGCTCAGTGTGTAAACTGGAGAAAAGCCCAGAAATAAGCTGAAAGTGTGAGGCAGGGAAAGAAAGATGAAAACAAGTCAGGTGAGGAAAAAGTGAGTAGGAGAGGTTAGAGACGGGTGATGGGGTGGATAACAGAGGTGATGATGGAGGAAGGACCATCTGCTGTTTGGATTTATTTTCATTGGGAAAGATTAAGGTTAATCCAAAACTCAGAATCAGTATTGATTTATTAATTATAATAACCGAGAGCAGAAGAAAATATCTAGAAAGTGGAAGTCGCTTTCCTTTCTTATTTCATCTCTGTTGTTAACATTTAATTAGTTACGATTGGATACATTGGAGCTTTACACTTTACAGCAGGGGTCTCCAACTCTAGGCCTGGACAACAGGCCATCAGCAGGCCATCTGATTTCATGATGCGTCTGCAATGAAGTATTACTCTAACAAAGGTCACCTTAGAATCAGAATATATGTGCATATTAGGTAAAGTGTAAATTCTTGCTTGAAAATTTAACATGGACCTTAAGTTGTAAACTTTTAAGTTTGTTTGTGACTCCTGGTTTTGTCATATTTATCTATTTTACTTATTTAATACAGACAATACTGTGAAAGGCAAAATAAATAAATAAAAATGTCACACTGCAACAATTAAATCATGTTTTGTTTTAGTTATAGACTTACAGAAAATGTGTCATGACAACTTATTAATGCTATGGATGAGATAAATCACATCTAACATTTTTCACTGTGTTTTAAAGACATTTAGACTAGGGCTGAAACGATTCCTCGAATGATTCGAGTACCTCGATTACTAAAATTCCTCGAGGAAAATTTACCTGCCTCGAAGCTTCGTTAATTTATGTTTTATTAGTTAGCGCACCGTGTTCCGGCCGGGACTTCATTTGCGTTGCGCGGAGCTCTCACTTCCGCCTCTGAGTTGTTGACAAAAGCTAAGTCTCAGCGGCATAAAGTCCAATTTTCAAGATTGGCCTGTGGGGATTTTATTGATTGATGATAATGCCCGACCTTAAAATGACTGGGGGAATGCCTGGAGTACGGCAGCATTTCTCCTCCGGGGCTGCTGGTTGAAAGCGAACGGCGGGAAGAGCGCTGAGGTGAGCGGATAGCCTGAACAGGGCGGGCGGCTGAGTAGCTGATGCTTACCGTGTAAATGTAGCTTTACCGACGAACCGCACAATAAATTTCATATCCCGGTCTGAAGAAACGGGTGGCGGAGCGCATCGTACATGGCTGGTAGATGAGTTTCTGAGTGTGACCAGTGAAGGTGTCGTAAATATCCCGTATTGCTTCCCCCCGTGTTCGTCCCCCGGTCTAACGGTTCGTCAGTCCGCTGGTCTATTTCCTCCCCTCCACCCCATGTTCGTTCATTCGCCCTCTCCTCCCACTCCAGGCGGCATTTCCCGTATTTTCAAACCCAAAGCGTGACAGGTTAGGTGGCAAGGTGAGTTTAATTAATCTATTAAACTCACTGAAGATGAATACATAAACTAAAAGCTGGATTGTAGACATTTTTTATAAGCATATTTGTGAGCCTGCCTCTTTGTTATTAAATTCAATATAATTTCAGATTTTTCTATAACTTTTCTTCTGGTTAACTTAGAAAGTGAGCTATTATTGTTACAGGTTAGTTTTCTAAACTACAAAAAAAGCAACTGTTAGGGATGCTCAAATATGAAAAATTGGACTGATATTGATATCTGATAGTAACACCGGTATTATGCCAGATTTACCAATATTTCATTTTATATTTTTTTTTATCCGATTACTCGATTAATCGTAAGAATAATCGATAGATTACTCGATTACTAAAATATTCGTTTACAACAGCCCTAATTTAGACAAATAGTTGAAAGGAAGGGAAAAGCTTTGCAAATCTGCATTTTCTTGATTTTTTACAGACGCCACAAATTTGAAAAAAAAAAGTAGATAAGGGAACTAGTTTTTGCAGCTGACCACAAAATAGAATATTGATCTGATGAAAAAAGCAACTCTTTTCTTTATCTCCTTCACAATGCTCTCCTGAATCAGTATGTTCTGCTGGTTGGAAGGTTGTTATTGTTTTGCCAGAGAACGTTTTTTACAATGTTCTTCTTTACTCTGCATCCCTTTTAGATGCTTTAACTCCTAAATGTGTAATATTGTGACAATAGCGCGATTAAATGTTCTGAAATCTTCCCTTCTCCCCCTTAATTA
Source organism: Poecilia mexicana (assembly GCF_051168715.1). Classification (NCBI taxonomy): domain Eukaryota; kingdom Metazoa; phylum Chordata; class Actinopteri; order Cyprinodontiformes; family Poeciliidae; genus Poecilia; species Poecilia mexicana. The sequence goes on along the minus strand of NW_028263386.1, from coordinate 11,233,551 downwards.
AACAACTTCAGCCACAGTCACTGCAAAATGCTAAATGTTTAATGGCTTTGTTCCCAAATATGTAATTACAGGAAAAAAAAAAAAACATTTTATCACAGTAAAATAAAAAATGTAGTGTGACCTGTCCAATAAAGAAAGAGAGTTCACAGATTATCCTAATTGGTTTTGACAAGCAGAACAAATTTTACTGTTGTGCTGCATTTCAATAACAGTTCTTATTAAATGGCTCATTATTGGGAGAGATTATTCTTGGTTAGTTGCCCAAATAATCATTTATTTGGCTCCCAGACAAATGGGTTTTGAGTGTGTTCATTAGCCTTCTTTGACTTTATTAGTTGCACTCTCAGGCAGCTGATATCAAAACCTCAGAAACAAAGTGTTATAAAGTTTTTAAATTTAGCTTGTTTAATTAAAAGTTGTGTCTTAAATTCTAATGCTTATGAAGGGTTCTTTGTTATAAACTACCTGGACCAGATTAGCTGCATATACCGCTGTCTTTTTCTTGACTTTGTCTTTTGATTAAACAAATGTCTAAAGAAAGCACTATACCAACTTGAGATGTTATTTTCCAGTTCATAAAACCAAACAGATCATCGTATCCAGATTGGATTTACTATTTTTAATTCAAGTACCTACCAAGAATAATACAGAAACACACGAGTTATCCATTAACAGTTCAAAGTAAATCCTCCAAAGAGGCTTTTGTAAAACAAGCAAATAACCTCAGTTGTATTATTGCTATTATTATCTCAACTTTTACTGTTTGCATGCATTTTGCGTTTCATTAAATGTCTATTCTAATTTGAGGTAAATTTGAATCTTTCCTAAGTGCTCCAATGAAGCACTGCCTTCCATAGTTCAGTCCACTATTGTAACACCTCAACTCTGACAACTTATCACTAAGAACATCATGTACATCTCTGCCAATTTATCGTCTAGTCATGATTTCCTCTTTGCATGCTTTAATCAGTTTTTCATTGTCATTAAAATATCCCTACTTTTACGGTCCTTTCCTTGGGTCTGCAGCTTAAGGGACTCAAATGTTGCATTTGATTGGCAACACAAAAAGAGAGGTTTTATTTTTTCCTTATTAGTGTTGTTACGCAATACAGTTTCAATGGTAATTTTATCTTAGAATGTTGTTACTAATCACCAGTGACGTTATCATAGTAATCAATAAGACCAGTAACTGCTCCAGCCTTGGACTTCTCTTGTTTGCTCCCAGCACATCTTCTTTGCTTTTGTTGCCTCTCTGAATGTCTTTCTTCATTCTCTCTTGTTCTAGTGAGTTATGTTCTCAGCAAATGTATGTCTTACACTTACATTTAAAGAAATCTAAATCACAGTTAGTGATGACTAAAGTAGTCCATCCCTTAATTAGGATTTTCATCACTCTTCATCTGAAGACGCTATCTTTTTAAGCTGTTTCCACATTTAATCGTTGGATTATATATAGAACATGTCAAACTGTACAAAATGGGATAAAACAAGTCCAAAGAAATTGCTTAAAATCAAATGCTAACATTAACTCTGCAGGGACAAAAGAGTATTGTGACAGTACAGCATATGTGACTGTTAGTTCTCCTTTTCCTCTAATTAACTCATTACAGGCTTACAGTATTTGAGCTGCGGTAAGCCTGTGATTTAAATCCAGTATCTAAACACATTCCTTCTCAGAAGACGGTGCACTAATGCAGAACTTACTCCAATATATAGAAGTATGTGCCAGGGGAGCTTCTGGTGAGGAATGTCCAGATTGATGGTGTTGAAATTAACATCAGTTTTATCATACGGTTTCTCGAGCCACTGCGTGATCTGGTTCATCTGAACTTATTGTTTTCAAGAAGATAAAGAGAGGACAAAAAAATACATCTTTCGATCCATTCAATCCACCATACAACACTCCCGTATGACTGGTTCAAGATAGCTTGGTGCCCACCAATTATTAACATATGCCCTTTCTGGCTTATTAAACTCCCAATGCTGCTGCCAAGCTCTAATTTGCCACTGTGAGACCCTTTAAAAGGGCATTGCAGCCATTGAAGCAAATTTATTTTGATCAGCACTGACTGCATTGGCAACTTTTAAGACACTTGCATGGTTGTTGTTCTCGTCGCCTTATGTCTGCCCAAGATTGCCTTTGTTACCAGACAAAGAGACAATACTGAAGACCTTTTGCTGTCAGCCATCTCCTAAAAGTACTAATAAATACTAATAAAAATACTAATAAATATACTGACCAGATTAGTGGGCTGTATAACTAGTAGTTGTCCTTTCAACAGATTACCCAACATGAGCTTTAAATCTATGCAGCTCCTCCAGAGATACCATAGGCCTCTTTGCTGCTTAATGACCTGCCAGGTGCTCAGTTCAAAGAATGGGTTATTATCTTACAAACTAACCTTTTAACAACTCGTTTGTCACAGAACAGCTGGATTTATACTGAGTTCGACTGTCACAAAGGTGGGCTGCAATCACTAGATGAATTGTAGAGGTAGTTGATTTTACTAGATTTATAAGATGAAAGGAGTAGAATGCTAATTCATGCCACCTGATTTTTACTTGTCACAAAAAAGTAATAATAAATCCTCTTTCGTTCCCTTAACAGGTTTACTCTACTATGGGTTGGTCTATCGTCTAAAAATCGAATTAAACATTTTTTAAGTTATTTCAACTGCAAATGTCAAAGGTTGCAGTTGAAATGAGACAAAATGCTAAAAGTCCAAACAATCATTTTGTAAGGCACTACGTATACTTCTCATGCACCCCACCTTTTTTCGCTTGATGATATTAAATAGCTGTTTACACTTTATTCTTTAAACTGATATTGCTATTCAAAAATTTGATAACAGCTTTAGCAAACCTTCAGACACTTTGACAGATTTGTGTTGCAACGACCTGGAAATGCCACTCTGATTCAAACGTGTTCATTGTTCTGCTGTTTTCTCCGTCTGCACCCACCTCTGCTTCGCACGGAAACTGTAGCCTTACGTCATTTTGCCGCTTGCACACCGACTTGACAGAAAAGTACAAATGCATGTTTTCTTTTTTCCTGCCTATAAAGGCTGGTGGGGCAAGAGGGGGTTAATAATGCATCTAAAGTGCTTCTTACACTAATGGATTTTGAATAGATTTCAGTTCGTCGCATATCCAGCTTTAGTTAAGATGGTGCTCTTATGTAAAATGTAAAGCCGGGTTCCCAGTTTCATGAAAGACTCCCGCTGTTGTTCTGAATGTTTCAGTTTATTTGCTGTAAGTCTCAATGACGTTCAGCTTACTTTCATTTAAATTACTGTGAAAGTCCATATGATAAAATCCTCTTGAAAGACAAATTTATTTACTAACTTGTCTCTAATTAGTTAAATACAACTCACTAATTACTGTTTTAAAAAGTCCCTAAAATGTATTGAATATACCACTGCAGGAAAATGTTTTGGATTATATGTGGTGAAATACTGTTGATTTTGAATGCTGGATGAGAATAATCAGTTCTTGACCTATTATGTATAGAATTCCTTTGTTGTTATTTGATATATTGTTTATGTTGAATACAGTCCCTTTTTTTATATGTAATAAAGTCTTTATTGTGATGGTAATACATTTGAATTGACTCTAGCCTCCGCAAACACAGGGCCAATTAAAATTCAGGATTGCCTACTTCAGTTTAGGGATAACTGCTTACACACAATTAACCATCAGATCTAAATTTTAAATGCTTAATTTCATAAAATAAATGATGTTTGTCAACATAATCTTTATTGTATGAGAAAAAAAATAGAAAATACTAGATCCAAAAAACCTAAGTCTGTAGGGCAACACTGCTTTTAGGAGGCCTTAAAAAATTTTACAAGCACATTTATTAATTTATTAAGTGTGAAAGTTTGTGAGTTTATGCATTCCAGTAATTTTTAATTGTATGATGAGAAAGAAAGTACAAGTGGTTTAAGATCCCTACAGACTAAAACTGTCTGCATTACGCAGGTTGCATAAGAATATAATCTGTTGAAATGGGGTAATTTATTATTAATATTTGTTTTTAGGAGGGAGTGCTGATAACATTTAAACACATTAAAATGAGTATATAGCTCTGGTTTTCCCCACAAAATGCTGGTAAGAGTTATTTATCATTCTTTTGTACTTTTACCAACAGTTTGTGTCATTCTACTTGGACCTGGGGAACGTTTTATATGCACTTAATTGTAAATGTATTTCTAATGTATAGATTTTTTCCGTGAAAAATATGATGCATACATTTAATAATGAGAAGAAAAGAATAACATGTGTGTGGCAAAAGTGGCAGGATTTGGGTTCAGTTGCTGACCTCCTATTGAAAAATACTAATTGGCAACTTTTCAACAAATCCTAGAAATTCATTACAAACAACCATGTTTTACCTTTAAAAAACAATATTTAATGATAAACTCATGTTGTCCCTCTCTGCACATTTGCTTTATATTTTTCCGTTCCTGCAATTCATAGTGGGAAGCCATTTCTGGCAGTAATTCAGTCGTTACTCAAGCAGATTTATTGAAGTGTCAGAAGAATTAGAGATCTTTAATCTACTGGGATATGATCTCTGTGTAGTGATAAAAAAAAGCACACGTTAGGAAAAATAATCATTGTAGTATCTGTCAGGAAAATTGATTCGAATGCTTCCCATCTTTTGCGGTTTCCTCCTAATGGATGAACAGAGTGGAGATAATAAGTGAGACACCAGGCAACTATTCCCTCTTTCTGTTATTAAAGGAGCACTTTGGATTTCCACTCCCTCTCATTTCGTGACATATCTTCATCAGTGCTGTTGCTGTTTTTCTGCTTCAGTTAATCTTTTCAATAAATTGTTATATTTCTTGAAAATGCACATATAGCAACAGAAAATTAGCATAATATGAATACATTTTCATTTATTTATGAGAAGTTGTTTGTCTTGTAGAGAAACATCATTTCAAGCAAAATAATTTTCATTTTAGCTACTCGGAAATAAATTCAGCATGTTTTAATGAAATAAAGTAGAAAATAATTATTATAGATCAGGAAAAAAAAGAGTCTTAGGCTTTTGCCTTAATAAAAAATGTTGGGCCGTGTCCTAACTTGCTTTTCTGGTTTTGAAAATGTCTGAACACCATTGCTGTACTTAACCAAGTTAAATGAATGGGTGTATATTGCTGTCTGTTTCTGAGTAAACAGATAAGTTGCTGGATTTGTATGACCTCACGTACTTTATTAAAATGAAAGCAACATTTTAATAGCATAACACATATAATATGCCTTGAAACAGAAGGACACTTTGTGTGGTTACCAACACACAAAGCATCACCTCCATTTGCCAAGTTTAGCCAAATCCTGACCTGTAGTTGGGAACCAAATATCCCAAGGAATGTGCTTTGGACACCCTTTATTTAATCCAGTAAACTTTCATCACTGATATTGAGAAATGAGATGACTGCTTGAAACTGAGAAGATTGCATGAAAATATTTATTTCATGGTCTCTCAGATCATATACTCGGCACAAATATGGAACCATATTTGTGAGGGGAATTCATTCTAGATTTTGAGTTATTAACTCTACATGTATGAGTGTGGATATTTCAAATTTCATAGACCTGTAGGAGAAGAATATATGTATAATATAAATGTATTTATAATATAAATACATTTATATTACTGATCATAAAACAGAATTGGAATCAGTATATGACAACACAATAGGCCTCATTCTATTTTCAAGCTGTGAAATGTTGTGTAGTTTTTATTAGAAATTAAATACGTTTCACAGAGGACAGTGTTTTTTTAAGTGTTGTTGCAAGTGACAAACAGGCTGGGGGCTGGAGAGTTGGTTATGAAATGCAGATAATGATATCTGGTTTTATATCAGAATGTTTAATGCATTCCCACTTAGCTGAATGATATTTAGCTTTTTTTTTATCTTTGCTATTGTTGAAGCAGCAATCAAAGGCTTGGCATGAAAGACTGAAAAGGAAATGAGAGAGGATTAGGAACCGTATAAAATATTAGGGAAATGCAATCTCTGTCAACAACAGCCAGCGCTATTTGTAAAGTTAAACCTATTGAAAGGACACAAAAAATTGATATGCAGATATTATTCTCGAGTTATGGTTAGACGTATGCCGGGCAGAAGTCCTGCATCAATGTAAACCCACCAGAGGTGCAAGGAGAAGTTCATTTTATTTTACTTTTTTATTTTTTTTGCTTTAGTGGATGAACTTCTTAATATTTGAACGATATTGTTATTGAATCTAAATTAGCTAGCTTGATAATGCTGCAAAATAACATTAAAGTAGTCTGCTCTCCAACCTTCCCATTCCATTTAGTAATTACAGCTCACAGCAATTATATATAAAATCAAAATAAATATGATTTTATTTTATTTTTTTTTAAATAAAAATGAAATTCTGCTACAGGAGGACAAAAACATTCAGTCAATTATTCCCAATATGCAGTTACTTTTACATAATTAAGCTAAATTACATGTTGCTTTCCACCCACATGTTGTTGGAAGCCTTTGTCTTTCCAAAGACCGTGAGTGATGGGGATTTATATTATTGAAAGCAGAAAGAGGCTTCTCAGGATAACCAGTACTGAGCTGAGCTTGTTTTAATTTAGTTGTTAAAATCTGAAAGAAAAACACCAACCCTTATTGGGTTATGGACACAGGATGGCCGCTAAGTCTGTCCACAACTTTGGGTTTTTATTCTTCTCGTAGAGAGTTCATTAAATTGGATCTGGGGAAATTTAAGGGCAAGGCTTCTTCTTCTTTTTTTTTGCTTTGCTTCAGTAGTTTCTGAACATTTATAGCAGTCCGAGGGTGATTTTTAATGCAGAAGGAGGCTGGGTGATGTGGTTGTTCTGCCCTTCGCCCATTAGTTATTTATCGTTGAACAATCTGACAAGATCATCCATCCTGTCCACTCTACCTGTCAGTTCTGCTTGTATTGTAGGTGATTAGTGTTCGCTTTCTTGACCCAAGGTAATGTGGACGGTTTTTGCAAGATCGTTGAGAGATGTTTTGGTACTCAGTTTGGACTCTCTACTCTGCATGACAAGTGTTTCCAGATGTTTTTATTTTTATTTTTTTTAAGAAAACCTTATTAAAGGGATGCATGGCAGCAGTGGCAGCTCAGCCATGACATGGAGTGTGTGTGTTTAAACCACACTGGCCTCATTCATTGGCTGAGACATCATCACATCCACACAGGGCTCCCAAGCAATTCATTGCAATGCTCTTGGCAGCATCGTAATGATTGTACCTCATGTACGAAGGCTTCACTCTCTATGGCTAGTTAGCTTTACATTCAATAGTTGAGGTGGCCCTTTAAACGAGATATGCATTAAAACAGTTGTAGGTAAGATGAAGATATTCAAATGTCCTTTCTTCTTTCTAATTCCACATTTCACAAGCACTTACTTTTCTACAGACTTTCAGAAAATTCAAACGTCATTCTTCCAAAACAAAATCCCATTTTCCATCCAAGTATGGTACTTTCACAGCCACAGATTTTAAAGAAAATTCTGACTCACATATATATATTTACATATGATAAATTTATTTTAACTTACTGTTACTGATAGCTTCATAGACACACTCTGGGTAGCTTATCACCTCCTTTAACTAAACAGTTCCTTAAAGATACGTAGCTTAAAACTCTGTAGAAGGAGCCCAAACTCAATGCGTCCCTTGGTTAAACTAAAGAGAGCTGATCTGGACTCTTGTACAGGAAGTACTCCTGGCTCCAGCAGATTCGCTAACAACCTCCCTGCACTATCACTGTCAGTTTGAGTGGTGACAAACATTAACAACGTGAGGTCAATTGTTCGTTTGGTGCCCAGGGTGGAAATATCTAACACAAATAACAGACACAAAAGGGTACAGTCGGGTTATCAGAACACGCCAGCTGAAACTGAGATTTCTTTTTTAAACTATTAGCGCCATAAAAGTCAAAAAAAAGAGTGGGTGCATGAGAACAATTTTTTTGACAAACTGGCGCGAGAAAGCACTCCCTCGTGCCTTGCCAGCAGTTTGGTGTCAGAGAATACAGGCTAGTTGTGTAGACATGAGCCCCTAGACTCCTAATTAACACAACTGACTTATTTCTAATGTAGAATTCTGCAGTAATGTGTGTGTGTGTGTGTGTGTGTGTTTTAAATGGTGCGATTGTATAATAATTGTTACATTTACTGAAGTAGAAACATAAGTCAAATGTGTTGTTTCCCATCGTGTCCAATATTGCTTGTGTTGTCATACAGTATGTATTAATATAGCCTTTCCTCTCTCTATCCTGATGTTTCGGTGTGCAATGCACAAATGTAAGCAAACATTTCATCAACAAAAGTGCTGAGCAGAAGTCTGAATTACTCTAATAAATTGAGTATTTTGAAATCTGGCTTTAATGTCCCAACATTCCCCGTTGATCCACCGATGAAAGGTTCAATCTTTGCTTTGGAGAAGAAATATATCATTATATATCTTGTTGATGATACAGCTAAATGCATAATGGCATTGTATGTGTGTGATTCTGGTCCACTGTATGTTTCTTCCTCAATGCTTTCCTTTAATTGCAGATTTTGTTCCTATTTTCTTCTGACATTGCTGTTTAGCCTCTTAGTGAAAGCATATAGTATGATATTCTAGGCATATGGGATGATTTAAAAGAAAGGGATTAAGACTTGAACAGAAAGTCCATCCATAGACATCACTGTAATTTTCTTGAAAAGCTACATTTGTATTGCAAAAAAAAATAATAAGATTTTCCTTAAAAATTTGCATAGTAAGCCTCCTGAGATGTAAAATACATGTTTCGTTCTTATTAAAGGTACCTGCTGAATGTGTTTTGGAGAGTCCTATAAAGTGGATCTATGTACATATACTCTGGGATAAAAGAACACAAGAGGTCAACATTTCGACTTTCTTACCTATAGAACTAAAACGTAATTCTGGCTTGCGAGATTTCAAATTAGAACTAAAGCAGTTTTCTTTTTTTTATTTCAGACCAACTATGTAGCCACGAAAGGTCAATTATTTTAAGTCAATGGCATTGCGTTTTATTACTTGAGAGGCTAGAAATGCTTTAGTGTTCTGTATGGCTCCTCCTACAATTGAACTACACAATAAATGACTAAACTAAGGAGAGAAGATATTAACTCTAACTATGCACATGGCAGAAGCTTAAGTCAGCTGTTTCCTTATTAGGTTAGCATTTCATCTTTTACAGTAGAACATGCTCCCTGCATTTTTTTGAGTAACAGCTCTTTACATTCATTCCCCACACTCTCCCTCTGTTCCCTGTTCTTCCTCCCCTTGTCTGCCACCAGCCACCTAGCTTCCCCCCTGTGGTGGCTGCCGACGACTCAAGGGAGTTTGTGTATGTGTGTCGGAGGAGGAGGTAATTTAGAGAATCATGGACATTGTTCCTTGTCCTCGTACATGATGGATTACCTGGCTGAGGAGAGACCTCACAAAGCCTGAATTACTACCTTACAGTACTACTGTATAACAAACCACTGAAGACAGATAGCAACATGCTCCAGATAAAATTGCAGTGACCTTGAGAAGATTTTTCTGCTGTTTGCACTGGTTTATTAATGTTCTGGTATGCCATGTGTAAAATTAAAAACTGTTCAGCAGTTTGCCGTTTTGCATATAAACAGATATCCACATGTGCAAAGATTTCATTCTTCTGACCCAGAGTGTTGAGAACACATCCGTCATGACATTAGATTGAGCTAAAATAGGTTTGTGATCCTAAACCCATTGTGATAAACTGTTCACAACTGGGAGCACAGGTCAGGCATTTTTTTAAATGCAGAAGATTATTCTGCTAATTTAGAACTGAATGAGTTCTGGTAATAATGCAAAATTAATTGATTAATCAGAAAGGCAACATTTTAATTTGAATGGATTATTGTGTTTTCCTGCCTTTAGTTTTCAGTGCATCTCTTGGAACATGAGAACGAACTGCCTCCAGCCGGTAATATATCGTGTCTAAAGTTAGAAGTGTCTCTTCTCTGAAAATTTAAAGTATGAGGGTTGTAAGAATATTCTTATCCGTTTTCTTAATCGCATGCTTCCCCCAAGTGCAACTCTAATACAATCATTCAGTTTCAATTGATATATCAATACTGACACTGTGAAAATAAATCTCATATAATATATAGGGAAAATCATTTTTTGACAGTTGACTGATGAAGATTTCTGTATATTGGTTGTTATTGCCAAATTTAAAATAATAAAAGACAGTAAAGGTGTCTTCTGTTTGGCATGCAAGTTTATTTTATGTAAAAATATCTTCAAAGGGGCAAACGTATCATACAAAGTGAGAAACTTCAAAGACTTAAATGTTTTCTGTCCTAAACCCCTGGGAGTGTTGGTTGACTGGATTAATAATAAGACTGTAAATAGAGGTGGAGGCATTAAACCTAGTAGGAAATAAGGGAAAGAAATGCCCTTGTTAAAACCATATGACTTTCTAAAGAAAAAGTCCACTTATAAAGCAGCTAATAAAACTAAAGCACATTTTATAACTATAGCATTAGCTATGGACTAATTTCAGATGGGTATGAAGGAGGACGTTTATGGAAAGCTTTTTAATTTTGTAGAAGGATCTTGAAATTATTTCTCTACTAGTAAGGAGAACATTAATATGATTATACATTCTGTGTTTTTAGTGTTTTAAAAGTATGCATAAGGTTAACCATCTCTTTGGATCTTGGTGACATAACGTTGTCTAGACATAGTCTTAGCAGATTTGGCTCTGGGGAGGAAGAAACTTTACTGCACATAATTTCAGTCTTTGCATAAAACCAAGATAAATGGTGCCCAGAGGAACACTTCAGACTGAATTAACACTTCCAGGCTTTTCCACTTTACACATTCACAAACATACAGTATAACTCACCTTAGCTACCTAGGACGTATGTATTTGAAATTGATATGTATTCACCTATTTCAAAGTCATGAACATACCAGTAGCATAGTAAATAACCTTCCAAGTACATTTAAGATAAGCGTCCTACTTTATGATCTATGCTATGTTTTCTACATTATTCTGAAAGAGCTTAAATTGGAGCTAATATTCAATTTATCCAAAGTAGACAGATTCAAACAGTGTCCACCTTTTCTATAGCATATCGTAGTTTTTTGTTTTTACCGTCCCATTTACAATAATACTTTTAGAAGCATCAGGATGGAGGGCAGCTTGAGCCAGGGTTTAATTATAAACTGACCCAAGGTCACTTCACATCACGGAGGGCTTTTGAATATTATTCAAGGATTTTAGACCAATTCTGTCTTGTTGCTAGGTTACAGCGAGGACATGCAAGACAAAGCAAAGTCCCACAACTGAGGACAAAAGTACTTTTAATCAGGCAAGTGTAATAAATACCATGTTTCAAGCCAGTTCACTCTAATGAAATTCTATACATTTCTAAAGATGGGGCTAAATTAAAGTTTCCGTCGCAAAGATTACCTAATTCAATTTAATCCTCTTTTTATTAAATCTGTCCTGATCCTCTAATGCCACAGAAAGAAATGGAATCAAATCCAATATAATCCACTACAGCAAACTATCTGTACACAAAAGTTTCCAAAAGAGCTGGACGGAAATTAATATGGATTAGTTTTTTTGTTGTTGTTGTTTTTCTCAGGATATTGAAATGCTCGCATCAAAAAGCTTTAAACCTTGGCTACACTTTTGATTTTAAATTGTGTGACAAAACTATTTTTGGTTGTATTTTTTTTTTTTTTTCACTTTTACAGCTGGTCTAACTTGTCATCTATTAGTGCTGTCATGCATGTTGCCATTACTGACAGCCGCAGTGTGCTTACATTAATCGATTACTGGCATTCAGGTGGAATCAGGTTTTAAGATGCTCCAGTTTCTGGACAGTCTGACAAAAGTTTTCTCTAGTTGGACAAGGTAGAGTATTGAGGGATGCAGGCCATCCACTGCTGGTCACCTGGCTGAAAGACTGCCATTACCTTTTTCTTATATGTCCAAGAGACCTTAATTCAGCTGTGTGGAAATATTTGAGGTCCCAAAAAATATGGACAGTCCTGTGGAAATTAAACTGGCGCCAACAGTCAGTGCCACTGAGGTATACCTCTATTTTTATTTTTAGGTTTTTTAAATTACTGAGTTTGTCAAATTAAGAGCTGGATGGGAAGTGGTTCCAACTTAAATCAATTTCTTGTTAATCAAGACATTTGTTTCTGAAAGGCAACGAGCGTACAAAACATTGCAAAAACAAAAGTGTTTTGAGTATTGAGCTTGAAAACCACAGCTTTCTATTTCTGAGTTTTGTTGCCTGTGGTTCTCTGGCCATGAAAGCATGGGAATCCTCTCTTTCATTTCTGAACATATTGTGACATGAGTAAACAGATGGTTGCAAACAACATCCTCGTGGCCTCCTGATCGCATCCCAACAAACCAGACCTCCTGGGAACCAATGCTCTAATTTCCCACACTGAGTCTAATACAACAAGATTCCGCAATGACCACTTATGCTAATCTGACTCATAGACACTGGACCAATTGGCCTGAAAGGTACGATTGTAACTTATTTATTGAATCATATGTGGTACCTTTGCGTGTCACACTGCTGAATAAAGCAATGTGTATCTGTCTTTGCAACAAAAAGAAGCAGAATGTCAAGTTTTATTTCTTATCTTTGCTTGTAAATTGTCTTGAAATCAGCTTTCCTGGTTGCAGCGGTTTTTCACACATTATGTTTAACACTCCACCCTGCTGCCTCTCTCTTGTCAGACGTAATACAGGAAATTTGAAGCCCATTAAAAAAAAAAAAAAAAAAAGAAAGTCTGCTGCTCCCAGGAAACAGTGACATTTATCTTAAAATAACCTTTAGTCAAACGGCCTTCAGTGTCTCGCAGCAGTGGCTCGGCCCTGTTTGGCTTATCATATAGAGAGGGTATAATGAGGACAGCAGACAGGCAGAGGATTTAGCGCCTCAAAAAGCCACTAAGCACCAGCAGCCATTCTCTGTTTATAACAAAGAGGAGCTGGGGTTGGGTACAAGGATAAAGGCTGGCTACTGAGAATAACAAAATGAAATTGGGTTTGAAACACAGAGAGAGTTGCCTTTGCCGCATTGAAGATGACATGCTTTTTTTGTGCCTTTACTTGCCTAAAAAAAGGCTTGTAGATTCTGCTTGTAATGTGAATTATCAAACCAATATTCAGAGAAAAGTTGTAATGGAGATTTAATTTGAAGAGTTATTTATTATATTTACTGCAAGGTAAATGGGAGCAGATATGGAGACATCAAAGTCCAATAAATAAATAAATGTTCCGCTAACTTGTTTTGGGATTGAAACTGGATGATTACAATAACACAGCTGTAAAATCATGTGCTTTATCATTCTGGCAGTGAGACTCATTGTTGTGCCCAAGGGGCTGAGTTGTAACTGTCTTCAAAATATATATTTTTTCTCCCTTCAGGAAAAAGCTTAGGTGGACAAATTCGTTTGGGATATTTTTTGATTATCTTTCAACTGAGCCAAATTTCTTGAACTTGATAGAAATCTGGAACTAGGGAAAAAGGAAAAACTCATTAATTGCTGGTACAGATAAGAATAATTGTCATTAAGCTGAAAATAGACAACTGGCTGTGCAAAGAGGGAACTTTTTTCAGCCCTTTTATTCCTTTGGGGTTTTTCATCCTTTATATCTGGCATAAATACTAATATTGGGTACTTGTATTTGATATGCTTGTGCTTTTAACATCTTGCAGTCAATAAGTAGGTCCCATTTGTATTTTAACTTAACAGACTAGCTACTTTTCTTTAAGATCTAATACATTTTCCAAGTAACCATCTTGGAAGTCCTCTCTTCTCCTTCATTCTAAATATTTTATTATCTTGGGAAAGTATTCATAGTCCCTGATGAAACATGTCATGTAACTACAAATTTTATTATTTCTTTTTGGATTTTCTGTTATAGAGGAACATAATGAATAAATGTAGTTGAAGGGAAAAGACACATGTATTTATTTGTTTTTGCCGTAAAAATTGTAAAATTGTATTAAGTTGTAGAACCCCTTTTTTGTAATGAATTTACTCATCTTTCAGTGTCTGTTTCTAAAATCTTACAGGTACATATGCAGAGACTGATATTTTTGGCCAGTTCTTCTTTGCAAAATAGCTCAAGCTAAGTCCGGATGGATGGAAAGTGTCTGGAAAGAGAGTCTGGAGATGGTATGTTAAGAGTGATGTGCAATGTTAGTTTTCGATATGCAGTGCTTTGCATATATGTCAAAAAGTTCAGTTTTGGTTTGACCAAAGCTTCTGCTTATATAATGTTGGTATATGGCTCTATATGACTTGTCACCATAATCTTCTGAGCTTCTTCTGTTGTTATTGATCTAGTGACCTACCCTGTCAATTTAGGTGGATGACCATGTTTGATAGGTTTGCAGTCAGGTTGTACTCTTTCCAGTTTTGGATGATGGCTGATGGATCATCACGTCCAAAACTTGCAATTTCTTGAAATGTGTGACCTAGCCTGACTTACTCCATGACTTGTCTGTTATGTTCATCTCTGCGAGGCAATTTATGTACTAATGTTCTCAAACAAACCTCCAAAGTTTTCACAGAACAACAACACATGTGTGTTCTCTACTTACTAATTAGGCTACTTTGGAAGACCACAGTTTGCACTGGATTTAGGGATATCATGGCAATGTGGCCTACATAAACACAAGTCACTCATTCATTTGTAAAAAAAGAAATAATTAAAAAATTTATACATAACATGAAATCTGGACAAAATATTTTGAGAAGTGGTGGGAAGGGTGTACATATGTCTGCAGTTCACTGTTATTTCTAACATTCTGCTCCATGAAAAAAGTGGAGAGGCTGGTGCTCTCAGCTGTGGTTGAGCCTACAGTGGTGGGACTTGTCTGAGCAGTCCTTTAGGGGTGTTTCAGCTGCCAAGTATAACCGCCAGCTGAAGCTATTCTATCATTTCAGACGAAATAAAAGTTGAAAGACAAAGCATCACAGTAGCCCTTCAGCGCAGCAAATCACAAGGTGGTATTCCCTTTAGAGAAGCCGTACGTCAAACTAAGATCGAGAGTCTGTGAAGTACATCCAGCTCTGCTGCGGTGAAGTGTGAAGTAACTGTGTGAAGTGGTTTATGGTTCACGAGACATATTTCGGATTAAACACTCCAGTGTTTTGATTATCCCTCCATGAGTGAAGGTGAAGTTCGTAACCCACGCTGCTGGCAATATGCTGGGGTGACTTTCCTCTGTCTTTTTCCTCTTATTGAAAGGTCCCAGTGAGACAGACGTGTACGCAGTAGCAGCTAAGGACAGCAGTGAGAGAATTTGCGGAGCTTGTTGGATTTCTGTCTCATTAATTGGACCAAACCTCACCAGTAACAAAATCTAGTTAACTTTTTTAACACATAAAGAAAACAAAAAAATAAAAAGGCAGACCAACGTCCCCAAATAATGTCAATCAACTGACTCACCTTGCTTGATCAAATATACCCCAATTGCTGAAATATAGTGTAGGCAAGTGAATATTTATCATTATTCTTTTTTTTATTTCTATCCCAACTCCAAGTTTGCTATTTCAGTAAAAAACATCCTGCGTAATACTTTCATCTTCAAACTCTGATGCATAGAATCATAGAGAAAAGACGACTTGAATATTTTTTTATTTTTTTGCTGAAGAGTACAAAATAGAAAATGCTTAAATGAAAATATGTAAAATATAAATTCTTAATTGAAAATTATATATATAATTATATAATATATATACACCACATAACCATAATATACATCTAAAATATTGTTTAGAAATTATCAATACGGGCTATTTTGTTACTTACTTTGCTTCCCTCCTTTTTGATTTGCGGTCTCTTTCAACACTGACATATGAGTGCATTTCGTGTTTCATGCTTAAATCTTTTTAAAACCTCTTTGAAGCATCACTGCTCCATTCCCACCTCCATCTTCTTTCACATCCAGAGGAAAACATGTTCCGTCAACATTTTCTGATCATTTTGGGGTAAATGATCCTATGATCCTACTGGTTCAAGAAACATCAACTGGCTATTTATGTTCTATGCTTTGTGCATGCATTAGTCATTTTCCACTCTGATCTAGTCTTGTTTGATCATGTCTGTAGGATTGGAGTTTCTTGGGATCATAAAATCTTCCTTCCTAAATTGTAGAACGACATGAGCTGAGTCAGTCGGTTAGAAAAGAAACATCTCAGATATTCTTATGCTCTTAAAACGTGGAATCATGTGATTAAGCAAGAAGCAAAAGTCAACTTATGTGCAGAAACATATGTCAAAGCAACTCTGTTTTTTTAAATATTTTTTCCATGTATAGAAACAAAATGTCAAGAGGCAGCAATGGAAGAAGATGTTAAGTATGGATTGCCTAAAACCACAGAGGGACCTCTCACATTGACAGTATTTATTCAAAAAATCTGTTTGGTTTAGCAAAACAAACTTACCACAATTGAATATTATCATGAATGAATTTTGTTGCTGAATAAGAAAACTGTATTTGGACTCTCAGGGTGCATAAAAAGGGAGACTCGTATCTATTATCCAGCAGGCATTCCAAGAATTAATGTCAAGTGTAAAAGATAGAGACTCAGGCGAGAAGTATTTTAAAACAGCCTAATGGACATGCTCTTAGGTGCATCCCCCTCTCTCACTTTTTTCCATGTACTTACAATGCGTCTTATTCCTTCAACCTTCCTTTTTGTGGTGATGCTGTTTTTTTTCCAACTGGGAAGCAGTAAATAGATTTGTCCCGTGCATGTGTGAATCCATAGCTGACAGCACTGAATCACCTTCACCGCTAATAAAATTATTAACCTTCATATATAAGCTGGGAGAGCTGCTCAGCTGGGATTCACAGAACATTACTCTCTCATTTTATCTACGTTAGAGTGACTGCAAAACCCACAACCGTCATCTGGTCATGGTCTTAATCGATGCGTTTTATGCAGCAGGACAGTTTAGCACTAAACTGACCATGGCTGTATGAATGAGAAAACATCACAATTGCATATATCACAATAAATAGTGATACATTCATATGCAGCTAGCTGAGTTACATGAAACTATGCACCATGAGCATACAGGGTGTCCTACACGTTCCATGGAGATGGATATACATGTGCAAATGTGTCGGTGTCAATTTATTTATACAGCGCTTTACAAAACAACTGCACAAAAGTGCTGTACAGTATTCATAAATAATATAGTTTAAGCAGCAGGTACAACTTTGTTTATCTCTAGTGGTCATAGTAGAATAATTAATAAAGCCTCATTTTTCAAGTCTTGGTCTTGTTTCAGTCAATAGAATAGTTCTTTTGAGGGGTTTTCTGTTCAAATTTGGGCAAATGTATTTAGTGTCAAATCACGTGGCTTATTTGTGCACTTTCTCACACTATTGCATACCTCCTTTGCACTTCAACGGCCTACTAAGACACAGAGAACTAAGTAGCTCTCCAGAAATATTCTTCTCTCTGATTCTATAGCTTATGTTCACCCAGAGTGATTCTATTTGAAAATATTAAATAATTTATGATTGTCTTTTCAGCTATTCAGGCATCCCATTCCCCTCCCCACTGTCCGCTCAGCCTTGATTTGTCTTATGTAAATTTTGGCACCCAGACCCAGCCCTTAGGTTCCACAAGGACTCTCTCTGTGAAACAATAACGCTTCTATTCAAAGAGTAACACCAAACATACAGAAAGCAAAGACAATGACGACGATGGGCGTTAAGATGAGCATTAGAAAATCTACACTTGCTTACATAAAATAGTGTAAAACAATCTACACTTTGCAGTTTGAAAAGTTTATTTTTTTATATATTCTGGAGAGAAAGTAACACATTCCTTTTTTTCCTCCTCAAAGTTGACAGTGTCTGAACCAGTGCCTTGTCACTCCCATAATGTAGGGAGTACTGTATATTTCTGAGTGTAACTATGTAGTTCAGTTAGGCTAAAAATAGTATGAATAGTTTCTGCTGGTACATGGAGTCCAAGTGACTCAAACTTACAGACTTTGAGCAATATGTCCAGACTTTTGAGAAAAATATACAGCACATAGATGAAACGTCTCCTAATTATTGTAAAAACTTTGCAAATGTCCTGATAAAATTGCTAGTTAATCTAGAGCCTTAATATACTCACCTCGTCTTGCTGAATGCTTGGTGGCAGAGATAGGTATTGGACATATTTTATGATCAAATCAGGAAATAATTATCTGACCAGACAGACTTCTCTCATCCAAATGCAGAATGGGACACAGACTTCATTAATGTCATGCTACATGCTTCTTAATGTTCTTGTCATATTTTCCGTTTTATACCAAAGTTAAAAGCATTCTTAAATACAACAATGCATGTAGCAGGATGAGAAGTAGCGACAGCAGTTTTTGTTGTCCTTGTTAAAGTTTTGAACAAGGCTTGAAGTTTTCATGTAGCATCGTGTAACTCTCTGGTGAGATGATGAAATCTCCCCTCTTTTTACTGGATCACTGCCCTGGGTACACACACACGCACACACTCTCCATCACAAACATAAAGTTTTTCCTGCTGTGTAGCAAGCAGACTAGTCACATTCTGGCTTTATGATCATGTGGAGAATCTATCCTCTCAGACTAAAACCTGTACTTTCACTCTGCCTCATATTGGCGCTCCGTGTTCAGATAGTACTTGAGCATTATTGCATTACTGCATGGTGATACAATATGCCTTCATCTGGTTATGACTCAAAGGTGAGCCTGTGATTCCATCAAAGCAGATTATTCATTTTCCTCTGACTCATGTCTTGTGACCTGGATTGGTCAATCTACACAGCATCATTTAATAAAAGCAGGAAGGCTTTCTTAAATCCAATAGAGTTGCATGCATCTGGTGACCACAAACAAAGTCAAAGCAACTTTTATTTATTTCGTGTTTGTTGACTTGAGCCTTGAACACACGCAAATCATGGTGATATTTGCTTATCTTGTGATTCTGTGATGGCACGCTTTTATAAGTTGTACTCTGTAGCACCAGTCTGAAGGTAAAAGTCTAAACAACGTGTGAAAAAGATGTATGAGATTTGTAGCAATGCCCTTTTCCCCTTTCCTGATATTAACCTGTACAAGTCCTGGATGGAGGGAAGGGCAGCCCTGATGATCCTCCCTGTGGATCTGATTGTTCGTTGCAATCTGGCCCAGTCATGACTTGTGGATGAGCCAAACTACACAATGATGGATGTACATAGGAGAGACTAAATAATGGCCATTTAGAAGACAAACTTAATCTCCTGCGGCAAGAAGGGCACTAATGTCTCTGCTGGGGCTTAATTTCGAGTAGCGTATTATGTGCGAGGGTCATTTCATGTCGCGAGAAATGGTGGTTCTCTAGAACCGGAAGTGATATACTATAGACATAGAGTAGCTAAGCACACTGTTTGCTTATCTACACTAAGCAAATATAGCGTATAGTCTTCAAATCTATACAAGATTTGAAGACTTGTATGAAGTCTGACTTCATACCAATCTTTATACAGATTTGAGGACTTGATAGTTCATCAGTGGATGAAATGTGGCTGTGTCGATTGTTTTTCTGTTTGTTCTGGTAGAATCTGTTTAGGTGAAATTTTAAGGTCGGAATTCTAAGTTTACACTTTTAGAAATATTCTTTTGGAATTCTTTCATGAGTCAAAGGATTTTAAGTTCAGTTAGTCGCTTTGATGGTTAGTTTTCTGTTATCTTACTTTGTTCTGTATTTCATTGTTAATGTTTTGCATATCCCAGAGTTTCCTTTTCTGTTCATTTTGTCTAATTCTGCAGCCCTTCAGTTTCCTCCATCTCCCTGCTTCAACTAAAGCTGCAGCCAGTTAACCGGACTCACTGGTTCTGCATTTAAGTAATCAGGTTTACTAGTGTCATTGTCAGATCCTTCTTGTTCATCTCCTGTTTTGCTTGTGTTTCTGTTGAGTTTATGTGCATTATTTTAATTATGTTTGTAAGACTCTTGTCATGGATTTTGTTCTCTGGACTGTGTCTTTTTGTTAGTCCATTGCTTTTAATTCTGTAATTCTACATTATCATGGTCCTACCTGCCTCCACCCTGCATTCCAGCCCTATGTCATAGCAACCACTGGCTGTGGAGTGGTTTTACTTTCTTCAGTATCAGCTCTTGTTTTATTTTATTCTCTTTTGTGCTACACTCTCTCTACAGCTAAGCTAATTTATTGCTACAATTGGTTTTAATTTCACAATAAGACTAGTTTTTGTATTTTTTAATGTCTGACATTTTCTCATTTATGAGTAGTAATAAAAACCACTGAATATATTCAATCCTTGAGGAGATTTTTATTAAAATGGACAACTTTACTAAAGCCTTTTATTCTTTTCTGTCACATGCTATTTATTATTATATACTTGCAAAGCATTGTCCTGTTGCTTTATGCTACTATATTGCGTAATACAATATGTTAAATTGTATCATTTTGCTGAAATAAAAAAAATAATAATTGGGAATGAGGAAACTAAATTGAATATCAAATTGGTCTGTACAGATTTGTATGCATCTGTTTGTACTGTTTGCAGCTTAGATGGGCCTTGTGTCAGCCACAAAGGTGAGATACCCAGACCTGGCTTATACACATTACACCTATGACATGAATGAAAATCAACCATGGTTTAATGCAAGTAAAGATCTTCAACTATAGAACAGAAGAATAGCTCTTAGTGTGTTTTTTGTGTGTCATTAGGGCCAAGGTTTGCAGCTTTCAAATTTGCAATCTTCTCTTATGCTTTTCTTACATGTGACTCAGTTCTTTTCACCAGGTTTTCTTTTGCAATCTCCTATTTCACGTTTCTCTGCATTTTTTCTTCATATGGACTTTAAATTGCTGAGCTGTGATGCACGTTTCCGTGCAATCCCAGGTTTCAAGCACAGCAATTCATTCATTATAAAGAAGAAAATCAAAGACCGTCATTCTGTGCATTAGATTGGGAGGCAAAAGACATTTACTAAGACTTCCAATCATATTGAGCTTCTTTGGCGAGGAGAAGAACACAAATTTAGACCGAGTGTCTTAAAATGAATTGTTGCTATGTTGAATAAAATTCTGTAATCAGATGTTGGTTCAAAGTTAAAAAAAACACTGTTTTATCACCTCAGCAAAGTTGGTTTCACCCATTAATGGAGGCTTTTTTTTTTTTTTCCTTTGGGAAACCGTTTAATTTTATTGAGACAAAAATATATATGTAAGGGGGACATGCTCTGTACAGTCCTAGCAGTTTGACTCCATTGTTACAATTCCCGTTGACGTTTCAGCAAGGGACGTTCATTATCGTAGGTTTCCTATTCATATTAAGTCCTCCTGTGTATGGACATTTATCATCCTGCATCAGCTAAAGACTGTGGTTGTGGTTATACATAGATAATGCAGAGTTTTATAACCCTTTGTCCTTCCCAAGACATACACTAACATAAGTCAAATGATTCAGTGAGACGAGATTCTTCTGTGGTATTCATCACTACAGCAGGCGTATTGTGGAAGCGCAGTGTGCATGGCTATGAATAATATAGAGCAACTATTAATGCCGCTATAGATTATAAGGCATATCTCTGCAGAGTACTTTCACCGCACATTTGTTTTTAAGGGCCTAATTTATGTTTGTTTTTTTGTCCCACAAGGAGCTTATCTGCATCCAGTGGCATGCTGATAATAGGTAAAGTGAAGGACTTCCTAATCACTGCATGCAAACCTCCTCTTAATGGTGAAAACATGCTTCTAGGTAAAAGAAGAAGGTAAAATGAATGGAGAAGACCGTTTAAAGCTGTTGCATATATCTGCTAAGACTTAAGTAACTACTAGGATCAGTTAGTATTCATAATACTCAAATGTTTGGGTTTCATTTTAATAATAAATCATGGTTTTTACATAGTTTCAGCCTTCATACTTTTCTTCTTAACAACTGTTAAGACGGAAGTGCTGCTGCTTGCTTGAACTTAACAAATGTGCAGTATATGCATAATTAATATAATTTGAAATATGTCAAAGCTTGGTGTATGAAAAGTAAGTGCGAATAAAGTTAGTTTTCTGAATAAATAAGGATTGCAGAAAGGAAGTTAAAGTTGAAGCTTTTAATTTGTCTACCAAGGTTTCCTAAGTAAAAAGATAAACAAAAAAAAGAGGTTATAGACATTTTGACGGGGAAGCCTAACAATAATAAACTATAAACAAGAGACTCAAAAGCTGGGAACTGCAGGACAGAGTGGAGAGAAGAGATGATGCAACAAAAGCAAAAATATATGTAGTATATGACAGAAAACCCAAGGAATGTATGGAGGAAAGAGAGATTTATGAGGAGTTAAATGGTTTACTGCTCTTGGTTCTTCGTCAACCTTATGAAATAATATAATTTAGGCCAGCTATTGCAGGACTTCTTCACTTCTCAACTTCAGACAACTTTTGTGTACAATGTGTACAAGTCTCTGTAGGAGCCTTGGATAATCTTTCTCCTCTAAATAATAAACGTTTTTTGGCTCCTATAGAACTCCCACATAACCCCATAGTGTATTTTTTAACCTGCATTAACATTTGGGTACATTTTGGATGTCACTTTTAATTTTAGCTCATTTGCTTTGCTTTGCTTGTTAAATCAGCTTTAAATCAGACACCTTGCGTTTTATTAGGAAGGTACATTTACACCTTTAAAAGCTTGGATGCTCTTGCTCAGGCAATAGCACCGTTCCAGGAATATGTTAAAAAGTTTATATTTGATATGAAGATATAAGCACAGAGAAGCTGTCCTTGCTAAAAACATAGATTTTGGTCATTTGTTACTTGCTTGAAGTTTAAAAATGTCATTATTAAAGTGAATAAAACCCGTATCGAACAAAATAGTATTACACCAATCCAAACTTTTTCTCATTTAAATGTCACATCAGATTACCAGGAGCAGAACAACGACATAAAGGATTTAAGATACTTCTTCAGGGATTATTTTTTTTCTACTATGAAACAGATTTGGGGGCCAGTGAAAAGTATTATTATACCTTTACTGGCTTCAGTTCTGTGTCTGAGAACCTTTTGCTGGTACAAAAGAGCTTTACAATTTTTATCAGCTTTGGCACAAACACATGCCAAGCAGTTTCTCAAGGTGATGGAAAACTAGAGAAGGTTCTGTCATGATTGGGGCAAAGCAGATGGTAGCCCATATTGGTCCTTATGGGAAATGGGAAAGAGTGAGTCATCCAAATCTCTAGAGCGTCAGGTTGGAAGGACTTTTAAACAAGTGTGTGCAAAAACGAAGACTGACCCTTAATCTGAACAAAGAAGTTTCATAGAGCAAGACTTTTTGTTTGAGTAAATAACATCTGAAATGTTAGAATGTGAGCTGAGTCTAAATAGTTAATTAGAAAATCACCCAGTCGCATCACAGCTACTTGGTGCATTTTTTTCACATGCAGGAGAAATGACAAAAAAGAAAGTATCCAGTGAGTAGTGGTTGAGTAGAATAAAAATGTCTTGTCAAGATTAGATGGGGGAGTAGGAGGGACATTTTGGTGGTGAAAAGCAAAAATAGGTTAAAAACAACTCGTTACAATCAAGGTGTGTGGAATATCTGTGGGCTATTAACAGGAAGCTAAGGCTAGACGCTATAGAGGCTCTCCAAAGTTTTGAATATAAGACGGAAATATGATGCCTGGTCACATGTACCAGGCATGTACATGTTTTGTTTCCCTTGCTGTTCAAAATTAAAATTTTTGCAATTTATGTATTTTCAAAGAGATCTTGCTTTTATTTTTGTTGTTTTTGTATCTCAACTTATACACCAAATAAATTAATAGAAATTTGGGTTAAAATTCGAGTTTGTAAAAAAACGTTTTTTTTTTTTGTTTTTTTTTTTGCATTTTTCATTATGTGGCTAATTACTGAAGGATTCATATTTTTCAGTGAACTAGTCTCAGTTCTGTACTCTGTCCATGGATATTTTAAAAAATCCTGTTTCATCCAAACTTTTTTGACCGTTTTATACTTGATATTAGGACATAGTTATTCTTGCATGAAGCTTTATTTCTGCAACAAAGGTGGCTTGAAGGAATCCTGTTCCCAGCTGGGAGCTTGTAGAGTTGTGTTATACTGAATGTCCTTGATGCTGCAGATGGAACGGCTTTGATCCCTGAAAGATACAGAGAAACTCTCTTTCCCTCTGGAGAGTGTCCCTCTGTATTTTTTTTTTTTTTTTTTAAGCATCACAGTTGTTTTTGTCACCACGAGATTCCTATATGTCTGCATGAGCAGGACTGCCGCAGCAGGCCACAGCAATGTGCTGCAGCAACCATCTGCCCCATATTAGTCAAAATGTCAGGAGGGGTTTAAATCTGCGCCCTTCGCCTCCACGCAGGCCCACTTCAGCATACCATTCGCTACTTGTCAGGTGGCAGTTGTGTGTGTGTGTGTGTGATCTGTGTGTGTGTTCTGTATGGGTAGTTTACTGTATTTCCTGAGTGACACACGCTGGCCAAATTTCTGCAGGGGAGCTCTGACCTTTGCTGTCATTCCTCTTGGCAGTCTTTCCTTTATCATTATTGTCAAATTTTTATTTCTCTTATTCTTTTTCCTTGTTCTGTTTGCCTTTCTCTTTGATTTTTACGCCATTCTCCACTTTCGGTTATGCTGTCACGTTGCTGCATGTGTTTTTGAGCCAATCGTCTCTTCCTTTTCTTCCTGACAGACAGTGTTGTTGGAGGATGCATCTAAGTGTGCTGCGCTTTGTCATTCTGACTTCATACTGTGTTCTCTGTGCATATCTTACCTGCTGTATCTCTGCTTCTGTTCACGTTTTCTTATGTTGACAAATATTAGGAATGGATGTCCGATTTCAAGCTGGTTTTCTCTTCTGTGTTGGGCTCAATCTCAGCCTTGGATTTTGTGGTCTTGACTGCCTGGCTGACGTGACAAACCGTTACTAATCTCTACACTCATCTACTGCAATGTATGTTTATTAAGAGTCACAAGAAATGACTCATGAGCAGCAACTCTAAGTCATACAGGATAGCCTAAGTTTTAGGTTACCGTATTTTCCGCACTATAAGGCGCACCTAAAAACCTTCAATTTCCTCAAAACCCAACAGTGCGCCTTATAATCCAGTGCACCTTATATATGGACCAATATTGAGCCACAACAGGTCCAGCAACTACGGTAAGCAGCCGCCAACTTCATTTTCGCCCGTAGAAGAAGCGCGTGGTGCATGCTGGGATAGTTGTCAGAACACTGGTTTGTTAATAAAGTTTGACTGAGCCATCTACCTATCTAGAATCAGGTCGTCTGCTGGTCATTTAGCACCACGTTCTCCACGAACATGCTGTGCGCGAACGGAGAAGGGTGACAATCGTCCGGCCACGTCCTGGCCCAGTCGCGGAAGGCTCTCCTCGCCATCCGGAGTGGGACTGTTTTGTTGACATTCTTTATGTCAACAAAGTAGCTTTAGAGATTCATCTGGGGTGCTTAGACTAGGGTTACCTAGGGACCAGCCCCTATACATTTAAAGCCAGAGGGGAGGGGAAGAGAGTCAGAGACTGCTGCGGCAGCATGTCGGTTGGTTTGTGTTACCCAGAAAGCAGTTGACAACAATATCGCAACACCAACACCGTGAGTGAAACAATGACTGGGGCAGCCTACTATATAAAGTACTTGGGGACCACTTCTTTATTATTACACATCCACATTTGTAGAGTACGGAACAAATCGTGTGCTGTACAGGTTCAATACGGGACGAGTGGTAGCCCTAACTGTAGCGTCTATTCTATGCGCCTTAAAATGCGGTGCACCTTATATATGGAAAAAGTTTCAAAATAGGCCATTCATTGAAGGTGTGCATTATAGTGCGGAAAATACGGTATTTAAGATATATTCTTTTGAAAGGTAGTTGGTTTCTTTTTTTAATGTTTGTAACATTATTAAAGCACCCTACCATCCAGTCAGGCAGGAACTTATATAAATGGGAATAATTTCTCCATCTCCTTTTGCATGGTGCAACAAATCCACATCCAAGAGTTTTAATTTACTGCTGAAACCTTCCCACAATGACCCAGAAATTAAAGACACCTTTGTGGGCTGAGCTCTGGTCTTTCTTGTTGTTTTCATGTGGAGATGCTGGTGTAGACTTCTACATTAAAACAGCTGTTACTACAAACCAAATTACGATATTGCCCTGTGCTTTTGTGCTTCCTTGCTTTGGCACCGTTCTTGTGTTGATGTTGCCCCAACCTGGGACTATCGACTACATTGTTGCAGAAAAGTAATTGAATTGGCCTCCATGGCTTGGCCTTTTGCTTTGTGTGGCCAAAAAGTCGTTACACCAGATTAGTTATTCTGGCTTGATGCTGGCATCGCCACGCTCTTCCTCTCTCTTTGTGCTCCGTGCCAAGCGTTCATAAAGCAGAAGGCTGTGAACATGATTGTAAATTGTAGGGTATAAATTAGATGTACATATAAAAGTTAGAGTGCTTGTGAATGTGTGGTTGACTGCAGCATGTAATCAAGCTTTGATGAGCTTCTTGTTTCCCAGGTGGTGGTGCAGTGGAAGGATCATCATCTTTTATTAATAACGCATGGCCAGTCACATTCTGCCACAAATATTCATACAAAGTCTGATAAACATAATATCTCTCTTATCTTTTTCTGTGTAAAGGGTTTTATATATAACTTTACAATTAAGGTAATAGCAGGGCCACATTTTCTACTAAAAATATGAAATCAATCAATATGATTTTTTTTTTAATTCAAAGAATTAATCTTTTACTTCACTGAAAAGTGAAGATAATCCTTTTATTTCAAAGGCCTGATTTGAAGCTGTTTCTCATTTGTTTTAATGATGTAATTAATTATTTTTATGGACAATAAATCTCATTGTATTCTCACTAAAGGACCTTCATTTTCAATAGATATAATTTGTTTTGGCTGTGCATACGATGCACAACCAAAACAGATGGTTTGTGTCAGATCATTTGTTATCTGGCAGATTACAAGTCAGATTACAAATAATATGACTGTTATTCAGATTTATTTGTAACAGGTAAATGCTAATGGAATGACACCCACCAATGACCAGTTTACTGTAAAAATTCCCTTATATATATTATGCTGACATTTAAATTTGAAAGGGAAAATAGGTTGACTCTTCTGAGCAAAGCTCAAAAGTACAAAGGCTGAGAGAGGAATTGCACATTTTAATTGCCGACGAACAACCTCATTATCCAGAGATGATAATTTGCTATCCTCATAAAAATTTAACAGCTCTTACAGATTAAAGTCATCTCAGTGCTATCCAGAGAGAATCAGGAAAAGTGTCTCAAGCACAAAGTAATTCAGCGTTGCCCCTCACCCACCTGTTGCTGCACACTACCTGTCATCTGGCTGAAGGAAGACTACTCTACGTATCATTTTAAAAAAGAAAAAAAAATCCTGTTGTGAGTGACAGCTGTTGTGTTTATTTAAGTGACGTTTTAAAATGTAACTAGTGCAATAATCCAGCTTATTAGCCTGCAAATCTGAACTAGTTGAAATTAAGTTAATTTATAAAGACCATCACAAAAAGAAGCTACTCTGCACAATAATAACTTAAACATGTGCATCAGAATCAAAACAATAAAATAACTGCCGTTATGTTCTGTTATTATCTAGAAGAATAATTGTTGCTTATCTGTTTTCAATAAAAGCAATTTGATCAAGTTGCACATTTTTGTAAATCCACAGATTTTGTAAGTATTAATTTAAATTTGTAGTTATCATGTGACATTTTCACTGAGACTCATGTCTACTTTAAGCTAACCTGTGACTAAATACCCAATTCTAGCATTATGAAATCGTTTTATGTAATCATAAGATCATAAGTCGGTGCTCTTTTACGCAGTGCATGTACACTTGTCCACTGAACTGAAAGCCATCAGAGCTTGTTATTTATGCTACATTTAGACAGCAGCTATTTGTGGGAAGTTGGTTGTTTTTTTCTTTTATTCACACACACAAACCCCTTTCACTCGTTCTCACATACATTCAGCTCAATCTCCATTAACTGAGATAAGGTGAAATCTCTCTGCGTCACTTGCAGTCTTTCTTTTCCTGCTCTGACTGACCAGGCAAATGATAGCTTGCGAGGCCCAGCCTCCTTCTATCTGCAGAAAGCTGATAAATCCTGCCACATTCACACACACACACACTGCACAGCTACACAACATTCACGACTGGTGTGTAGATGTACACTTATTCCATTCATACACATAAATACACACACAATTTCGAGACGGTCATTTAGACTGAGCACTGACAGGACAATAATCTACCTTAATGGCAACAGTATTTCTGGTGTAATGTGGATATGTGTGTTCATGTGCGCAATGATCTGACCTGGGAGGAAGTTACAGTGCACGTTGGTCCTCATCAGTCATGAGCTCACAGTCTCTCGTCGGGGCAGCAGCAATGGATTTATCTGCTGATACCCTGATACGGCTGATAGGGTTAATTGGTTTTCAGAGGGCATGTAGAGAGACAGAGCCTGACACTGACCAGATTACTGCAGAAACACCGGGGAGGACCTACCACAGACGGAGAGAGTGGGAGAGAGGAAATAAATGGACACTCGAAGATGAACTTAAAGCAGGAGGTGCAGAGGAGGGGAGAGGATGAATTATCTTTTTTAACACCAGAGATGGGAGGTCAAAGAGTGAAGAGTTGAGGCAACGACAGAACGTGAAGCAGAAGGGAGATGTTCCTTTGTCTGATTTAATGAGGTTTCTATGAAGTCTGGAAGAACCTGGAAACTATGAAGTTCAAAATTTGTGACGTTAAAGGAAATGGGAAATGGAGAAAGGAAAATAATTTGTATTTTCAGGCTTTATATTCTTTCCCATTCTCTGAAAGCTGTATCCGTCCATCCATCACTTCAGAACCCGAGGAAGAAGAAAAAAAAGATGCTGACGCTATTTACATGGAATAATAGAGAAATAAGAACTTAGGAAAATGGCACCATCAGGTTTTTAACAGCTAAGCAGAAGGACCAGAATACAGTCAAATCCGACAAGGACTGAGAGCCCAGAGAGGTATAAACATAGAGCAGTGGTAATGGTGAAGCAGGTGAGGAAATGAAATGAAATTTATAGCAAAGGGGAAGTCATTTTCCCTCAGATTCCCCACAGACTGATGTGAGAGAGTAGATGGCTACAAGAAACATCTTAGTTATTTCAGCTAAGTATTATAACTTAGGAGTTTCACATAGATACGAATTTTAGTGTGACCTTAATTTGTCCAAACTATAGAACAGTGTAAAAGTCTGGATCTTCTTTTTTACTTCTAAATATGAAAATTTTCTCATAAGCTTCAACCCAATCCTGACTCTCTCACATTCCAGGATTTTCAGGATTTTCTTTGTTACTGAATACTCACTAAACTCTAAGCTATGAGTCATTCAAAAATGAAAAGGTTTGAACTCAAGGAATTTACCAGCGCTATGTTCAGACATGATCTGTGAAGAGTTCAGCTGCAGTTAAAGAATTTCAACAGGAAGTCTGAGACGTACTCTTCCCACATTTGCACGCACACACACAGCACCGTACGCTGTAGAGATTGAGACTCTGTTGAGAATGACTGAAGTGACATTTTATTTTTTTCAAAGCCCTTCATAAAGACTTAAGAACCATTGATAAAAACTACTTGAAAAGAAAATATGGGAACTAAAAGAAACGACTGATGGTTTAAAACTTTCACACAGTACTGTAGCTTGGACCAATCAATGTTGACAAGCTTTTCTTCTCATCTCTTGAGGTTTTCACTTTTACTTTGCCTTGACAACTTCACTTTCACGTCTGAAGTGACAAACTAGCCCTGACTGATAACAGTTACAGATGAGCTTCCCTTGGAGGACAATAAGTGTTGAACGTCACTGAGGACATGATGGATGAATATGGCAAAGAACAGTTGTGAATGCTAAACACTCCAGCCACAAGGAGTGAACCAGGGTTGTTAAGGATAAACCCAAAATGTTTCAGTGTACAGCTAAGATTTTTGCAAGCTCCTACTTTTTCAGCTTTGCTTTGAATTTTGCAGCGTTGATATTTTTCTCAAAGGAAGCTAATGTTTGGTATTTGAGTTGCTGTTTTTATGAGCATGGCCCAGCATTAGTCGGTGTAGATTGACAAGGTAAATTTTATGCATTCCTACTTTGCTGTGAAATTCCCCAAAGCCGACGCTTGGCAGGTGTGTGAGACTCTTTTGAAAAAGTTTCAAGAGCGCAGTCAGTTTTTAAGCCGCCTGAGATATGACATAAATATTTAATATGAACTCACAAAGTCTGACACAGGTTATCTTTCATATCAGTCTTGCGCTCAAGCCTGGTGAGGTGGTTCTTATTGATTTTGCAGAAGTCAATACTCGGCTCCAGTTGCAAACCCCTAAATATTGTGAGACAAAGCATTTGGAGGCTAAATAATCCTGAAACATTCCTTATTATTGTTTTTTTTTTGGACCAGGCTACCAGGCCTGACAGCCTTTTGTTTTTGTGCCATGCCCTTCCTCACAGACGTTTTACAAGAAGCTGCCAAACGTCCCAACAAGGAGCAGAGTTCCTGTCGTCAGTCACCGAGCTGCTGCAGTGAAGCAGCTGAAACATTTGGTGGAAGATGATGACATTTTCTTTCATCCAATAACCTGACAACCACAGAGCCCCTGATCCATCCTATTGTTACTGGGCTAAAGTCTGCATCCAGATCTAGTCCAAGTGTTGCATAAGACAGAGTGATCTTAAAGGTATTTCTTTACAAAAGAACATTTATTATGTCAGTAAAGTAATAATATTTAAGCTCGTGTTCTCTCCGGTATCTTTACTCTTGTAAGGAGTGCATGTATATATATATATATATATATATATATATATATATATATATGTATATGTGTGTGTGTGTGTGTTTCTTCATATTTATGTTCAAGAAATTCAACAACTTAAAATCAGATAAAATCAGGTAAGCTTTCTGACATCATTTATTTTTTAAATTATTTTTTTTTTTAGAATTTGGCATTTTTCCAGTTTCAAGTTTGTATGTACAAAGTTTACTTTGCCTTTAAGCAATCAGAGAAATCCAAGATGATATTTTTCTCTGCATAAGCTCCTGTTAATGCAACACAACTTACTTAAAATGAGGCACAGCTAAGAATATCATTGTGGAAAAACCTCAAGCTCGCTGACATTCTGACTTTAGGCAGAACAACAGGAAGATGATGCTGTACCTCCACCTAATCTAATCCTTGTGTATAATTTCCATATGTCTAAAGGTGTCGCATTCATCTCTTCAAAAGATGTGCCTGCATGCTTACAGATTGAAAATGCACTCAGGGAAAATTTGTGACTGATCAAATGAAAATAGAAGTGTTTTTTCTTGCCGTAATTCTAAAGCGAAAATCTTGGAACCCTAAAATTACACCATGCCAAGTGTGAAGGACAGGGGTGTAAGTTGGTACAAGTTGCAACATAGATTGCATCACAAGGAAAGAAGATTTTATTGAAGTACTGAAGCAACTTCTCAAGACATAAGTCAGAAAGTAGAAGCTGGGGGCGCAAATGTGTCATCCAGTTGGATAATGATAGTAAGTAAACCTTCAAGCTGGCTATAAAGTGATTTAAGGACTCCAAAGTTTTGAAGAGGCCATAACCAAGCCCTCACCTAAATACAGCAGAAACAAAATTGGGCAGAGCTGAAATGTGTGTGCAATGAAGGTGGTCTAAAGAAACTGACTGTTTCAGGAATGGCTCAAAATTCATAGATGTTAATGAAACAAAACCCAAAATGTTTGAATCCTGTCATACAGTTTTAAAGGTCATTCTTACCAATCACTAAAAGAGGCTTATGGCCTTCACACAAAATCCATGTGTTAGCATGCACAATCACATAAAAAGCTGTTATTATTTTAGCATTTGTCAAATACAAATAATTGTATTAATCCTATCTGACCTAAAAAATAAAAAATAAAAAGGGGGACACGTTTAGTCCAATTTGATGTCGAAAGGAGAAGAATATGCTGGTGTTTTCTTATACAGTGTATGTAAATCTCTGGTTTCAATTCTGTGTGACAGGCAGTGAAGCAGTTTTACACTGAATCATAAATAATTTACGTCTTCACAGCCATGCACATGTTTAATTATTCATATAAAACTAAACTAGTGGATTTAAATAAATAGATCAGCCATTTGCATTCAGGAAACACTGATGTGTAAATTAAGTTTGTAGTTGTTTATCAGAAGTAAACTTTGTTTAATTTGGATTTTCATCTGGCGTCGGTTGAGTGCGCGCATATTGCAAGTCGCCATTAGTAAAAGCTTCTGCCAAAATGTCAGCGAGAAAATGGCTCATTATTTACAAATGCTTATTAGTCCACAATAATCTCAACAGAGTTTTTGTCTGCATGCTATTGTCTGGATCAATAAAGCCTGGAGCACTTGATTTAAAGTGTGGTGCATGACAGCTGCCACTTTTGTTGCTAAATTAATTATGCAGCAAATGTGAAAAGTTTGAGATATGAAGTAAACTTGTATGCAACACAGGGGTTGGTATTTTTGAAAATGCATGCTTTGAATTTATAAATGCTCGGGGGGGGGGGGGGGGGGGAGTCAGACGAATGAGCAAACTGAGGAAAACCATATTTGTGCTGCACCCACACTTGTCACAGTTGTCAGTAAACTAATTTACTCAGGGTTGGGGTTGCCACCCACATGCATATGCACACTGAATTATGTAGGGTCTGATCAAAAATTAAGGGAGTAGAAATGTCCTTGAAAAGTTAAAGGATGGCTGTGAAATTGCAAGTGAGGAGCCACAAATCTCTCTCGCTGCTAAATTGAAGTGCCCTTTCTGCATTTCACCCAGTAATTTGTTGATTTGTCAAATATTCGCACATGAACAGTTTCACTATCCCCCTGTGGGCCACTGCAAGCAAATTGTGGTGGAGCAATCCTTTCCTCTGCACTATGAACGGCAACAAAATGGGCGCGAGTCTTGGTCAAAGCGCAATAGCCTGAAGGAGAAGGAATAAAATGTGAAAAGAATGCTGGGAGTTGGAGACGTCCTCAAAAAAATAAAAATAAAAACATACACGGATGAACACTGAACTGTTTACACAGCCTGCTTTTACATAATTTTATACCTAGCAACCATGGATTCTAGGCAGTCTTACAGTCTTAAAATATCTGGGGGAAAAATTATAACTGAATATTGCATAACCTTTCTATTTCCTCATTTGTGTTTTGTTATTATTTTGGTTTCTGTGACCATATGAATCTCACACTAGCCCACGCCTACTACAAGGGTGCATCTCTTTTTCTTAATTATTAGAGCAACAAATAAGAGAAAAATAAACAGAGGATCTGTGATCCTGCACTCATACAGATGACCAGTCTGTGGCTCTGAACATCTTTCAGATTGAATTAATGCCAAATACATTTCTTTTGAACAACACAGACAAAGTTTAGGATTATTAACAGGTACACTGTTGCCCTCAGGCTCAACAAGGCTTGGTTTTTCTTTATTCCGTCTCGACACCTGTCAGACTCCAACACCTTGTGTGAATAAATTAAGTTTGGCGTGACAAATGTCCTGACAGTTTATTTCTGGACAAGGGTATTTAAGATCAAGGTGATTGTTGGCTTTTTAATAAAAAAAAAAAGAAGTAGAAAAAAGACTTTTGAAATTTAAATAATACAGATGTTAATACAATAACATAAAATAATACTGGCAGTTTAATTCAAAAAGTCTAACTTATAAATCCCCTGCACAGAGAGTGAGCACAGCTGTAATGAACAGGAAAGACTTACTTTTTATTTCAGAGGACTTAAGAGAAAAAAAAACAAAAAACAACTTGGATGCTTGTTCTAGCACATGGGTATTAATTACTAACAATACTTGTAATAATAATAATAATCGATTATTTTATAACATAATAATAACCGGCAGCTAATTTAATACCTGCAGCTCGCTCTCTCTCTCTCTCTCTCTCTCTCTCTCTCTCTCTCTCTATATATATATATATATATATATATATATATATATATATATATATATATATATATATATATATATAAAATATAAAACTCCACCTCTATTCACTGTGGAGCAGGGCATCCACTTACCAAATTCATAGGAGAAAAAAATAATACCTTTCATTTCTGTTTCAGCCACTGGTCTCATAAATAGCCGCACATTATCTCCAAATTACAATGACGCAAGTAGATTTTTTTTAGATTTTAGGAATAAATAACCTGAATGATCAAACACATTACAGTACAGATAGAGGTAAAAATAAAAAAATGCTGTTTTTTTTTTTTTTTTTTTTTTTTTTATTTTGTCTACACTAAGAGCATTTCCATCATCAACTGAAAACGGAACAAGTCTCATTGACAGCTGCTATGTCGTCTCTCCCAATGCCAGAATGCTTTTACAGTTGCATCTTGTATAAATATAACTCAAGTTAAGCTGTGTCTCTCTCTTCCTCAATGTTGTGAAAAATATTGTTTCTTTCAGTGGTTCCTTTAGACTAATTTAACTCCTCGGTTAACTTTTGTCTTTCTTTGCAACTTGACAGATTGTTTCTGAAATACAGACAGAAGATCAATTTATCTGATAATTGGAGCCCCAGTGGATTTGTGACAATAGATTTTTTGTTACCTGTGGAGGGGGATTATGCTGTAAAATCTCAGGTATTAGAAGGCTTACAAGAAGGATTACCCATTGTACTTGATTCACACTCATTCTGAACTGGTAATATATGTATGGAGTCAACTGCATCTTCCCAAAGCAAAAGAAAACTATTTTAACAGGGTTGAGGACGTGCATCAGTCATTTTAAAGTGTCTTGTTTCAGTCTCCCTTAATGGTTGAAGAATATGTTACTGCAGTAAAAATTTATGACACTCTGTTATTGCTCATTTCGCCACTGTTTGAGCTGAAACCTATTGGGGTTTTTTTGTCTGTAGCCTTTGCAGCTATAGAGACTGAAATTGTGTTGCTCTACCTTAAAACCCAAATAAAAAACCCTGAAGTAGATTCCCACCATGACACGATGTTACTTGAGTAAAAGTCAAACCGACTGCAGTTTATGTTTTTTATGTCTTGATTTTGCAGCTGGTCAGGGTGAGACTATCTTGTTGACACTAAAATTAAATCATTGTGTTCCTTCTGCGTCTTTTTATGTAAAATGCAGATTAAGTTGTTGACCCATTTTGGATTGTCGTTGGGCCTGCTGTTTTCGTTGGGGGGAGGGAGGACCTTTTTTCATTCTTTTTTTTCTATTTTCTTATATATATATATATGAACATCTAAACCATTGCCTCTATTGAAATCTTCCTTTTTCTGAGTCTCTGAACACAACTACTGAAAGAAGAGTTACAGTGATAACTTTCTCTGTCTTTTCCTTTGTAGTTGCCTAGGAAAGTAGCAAAAATTCAAAGCATGTTTGAGCACAATAGACGGCTTGCACTATGACTTCATTCTTTGCTTGACCTTCCCTCTGCTTGACAAAGAGCTAGACTTCACCAACCTTAGTGTAAGGCTTCACTAAGAGAGACATACAAAACATTTTCCATTATTAAATTTATAACTGCGCGATATATTAACCTTGACTGTCCCGACACTTCTCTGTTGTCAGACCAGAATTCATTTATCTTCACCAAAGTCGATGCACTGAAAAATACAGATACACTCCACTGCAGCAGGCGGTTCTCTTAGAGTCAATGAACACATCAATTCATACTGCATGTAGCAATAAATACTGTACAGACCAGCACAGCAGACACTAAATACTGTTGTTTATTGATGATGTGTTGCATTAAATTCCATCTGTGTGCTTGGAGGTGAGGGAAATTAGCATTAAAGCAAAGGTAAGGAAATCCGAACAGGATACTTGCTGAGAAAGTGATGAAGATAACATTTCTTGGTAAAATGTGGCCAAGTGTACTAAAATGAGAAGAGCGTGAGATCCACTGCAGGGCTGCTGGGTCCCACATTCTGGACACAACCAAGCATCCCTTGAGTGAAATGGAAAATAATGTATTACTCCAATACCAAAATAACTCAAGTTAGTTCTTGTTATTTTTTTGTTTGTTTGTTTGTTTTTTCCTTTATCAAATGGGAGGCCTGACCTTTCAAAACTCATAATTTTCCCTCTCCATTCATGACAGAGCCGGATATGTAAGGAAGGCCAGAGTCCAACACTATGGCTAGCTCCTCATCTGCCCCAAAATGAATAAGATACTATCTCTTTTCAAAAATAACTTATACAGATGTTTCCTTTTGCATAACAAAAATATAATATTTTTTTATGTATGCTATTTGGTCTAACATCAGCTGAATGTAAATATTTTTGGTAAACAAACTAATTCCAAAGAATATTTTCCTTTTTGAAAAAGATATCCTTAAGTGACTCCTGTGCCAAGTAAAAAATGAAATTAATCTAAACTTCCAGGGGTTCAGGGAATACTACTTATATAAACGGAGGAGACATGCTGCTTTGTGGAGTCTATCAAGGGTTTGTATTTGGTCTAGTGTTTCAGTATATTTTTCCAAGGTTTGATCCTGTTGAACCATGGGACATAGCTTCATAATAAATAGGTTACATTAGGATTTACCTACCATTGAACTATAATTCAGATTCTTTAAAACAAAATAAGTCTTAGATCCGACTGTGTCTTGCATTTTAAAGTTTGCTGAAAACCATATGAAAATAATATATGTGGTATTGGATTTTTTTTCTATCACAAATATCACATATGATAATTCTCAATTGAGGGACTCCAGTACCGTACAAATAACCTTAAGCACATCCACCCATTATTTCCATCGTTTAATCTCGCACTGTTCTTGTTTGGGTTACTCGGGTAGCTGTTAGGAATGTATGCTGCTGTTGGGATACATTAGTAAAGGATAAAGAAATTGTTCACATCTCCATTGTGCTTGACGTTCCTAGAACCTTTTTTTTTAATGTTTAAACACAAACTTTTGTTTGCCTTTTCAGCTGGGTGAAGACACATTCAATCGGGCAAAGTTGCTGAACGTTGGCTACACGGAGGCTCTAAAGGACGCCGAGTATGACTGTTTCATCTTCAGTGACGTGGATCTGATCCCTATGGACGACCGGAACCTGTATCACTGTTATGACCAGCCCAGGCACTTTGCCATCGCAATGGACAAGTTTGGCTTCAGGTAAGCTGATCATTGCAAAGTGTGTTCTGCTTTTGGCAAATCCAGACAGGCACACATATATGATAACAGTGTTTACAGAAAACATTCAAAACAAAACTGCATAACATGAGCTAACGTAGCAACAGTTTGCCACTAAAATCGTTTGTTGTTTATGTTCAATCATTAACTTATCCAAATTGCTAAACAGATTGTGAATAAATTATCCAAAAAGGGTTACTGATTTCCAATTCAGTCAAGAACTGATGAACCTTTACTTCCTCAAAATTGTGACTTTTGCATTTTGAAATGGTTATTTGGAAAACATGCCAAGTTTATAAATTTCTCTAAACTAATTCATAATTAATTTAGAGCTGATTGACGTCACCAACAAAAACCTTTATTTCTTTTTAAAACATGGGTATTTATAAACAATTGAAACTGAAATATGTGGCTAATATTTTCCTAATAATCAGGTGATACACTAACTTCTACCACCTGTAATTCTGATCTAAATTAATAATTTCATTAATAATTGCTTTAATCAATTTTTCATAGTTATTCATAGCCAAATATAGACTCCTACTGATATACTTGTTTTTATTCCCGCAATAATTCTAGCTGAGTTTTCTGTTTTGTGTTTTCAGGTTCAGATCCAGGGGCATTCTGATATCTGTCATTAATCCTTTTAAGTGCAAGTCCTAAAGAAACTGATGTATTAATTACAAATCATTTGAAAGTCAGAAAATTAAAAATACCTATCACATAACACATAAGATTAAATGCAGTTGAGTCTTTCACATTGTTCATAATTAAGCTTTAACTACAACTAGACCATCTTTTTTTGCTAGCAACGTCTTCCAGGAGGTCTTCTAAATGAGAAAGAAATATGCAAATATTTAAGTCCTTTAAGTTCACAGAAACCACAGAGGTTCCCAACCCTCAATGATGAAGTCTTGTTTTATCTGCTGGGATAATGACACCACACCTAACCTCAATTATCTAAACGCACCAAGAGTATTGATGAATAGTCCAAACATGGTCAACAAATGCGACCTCACCACATAGCAGCTTTCAGTGCTCCAGAGCTGTCCAGCTAAAAAAAAATCCTCCAGGCCTGCAGTGCTTTCGATGTACTGTAGAGCTCAACAAGCTAATGCTATCTGGCAATAAAAACAATGCCAGGTGGTGAGCAGAACTGTAGCTGACATTTCCTGTTAGTAATTAATCAGTAAGCACTCAAAATAGTTTTATTCAAGCTCTTGGCTCCTTGATAACTAATGGCCGTAAGAGTTGAGCCTGCATCCATTTTGAGTGGAAGGACTCAAAATGGATGCAGGCGATTATCAGCTGAAACATAAACAGTTGTAGGATAAATGTCCTGCTCTGATCTTCAGTTAGTTTTCAAGCTGTAAAATATTAGACTTTTTTTTTTTTTTTTTTTTTTTTTTTCGAAATCTTAACAAATTTAGTGAATGCTATGAAAATTGTTAACAGCGGTGAATGTGAGCTCATGTAAGAACTTTTTCATATGTTTTCATAAAAGAAACAAGATCTGTTTAAACAAACTGCAACATGCAAATCACTTCTTTTGAAGGATTCCTAAAGTATTACATCTTATAGAAACTTTTTAAATTAACATTAGTATGAACATGTTTAAAAGCTCTTTGGGTAAATGTTGCATCAGTGTGTTGCAGAGCACATCTAAACAGTATTATAACACAAGCTGGTCAATATCAGCACTTGCCATAAAAACTACAGAAGAAAAACTGTGATTTAATTGTAATTTAGGAATTGATCAAGCGCTTTATTTTGTATGAAGGACTTAATTAACACCTGTTAATTTTTTAGTTAATATTAATGTTGTCCGCTTACGTTCTACATACTGCACTCCATGTGGTTTAGACAGGGGGAATTTAAGGTTATTATTCTAATAACAACCTTTCAAAAATGTTCCAAGGTGTGTTATGAATTGCATCTTGAGTGAAGCAGTAAAACATTGAGGCTAGTGTCAAAACACAGCCCAGTGTGCTGCAGGCTCTGTGCAGTCTGGCCTATATGGTAGCCAAATGTGTGTGCAGGAAAACACATTTCTAGGACATTCATGTTTCATTCATATTCTGAAAAAGTCATAGTCTGACTTGTTTGTACATAGAGCTTCCACTGTTTAAATAAGACGAATATCTAATTTCTGTACAGTCAAAATGTGTCTCTTTCAACATAAGTGAAAAAGACCAAAACTTGTGATCGATGTCCAAATATCTCTGCCCTCACTGCAAGTGCCTATACATGAGATTAAATGTTAACAGTTGTAGTTTAAAAGGAGCCTGATCTGTTCCAACTTTAATGTTACTTTGGGACCAAATCCTTCAAAGCTAAGAGACTAATTTAAAAATTGCTGAAGCCTCCGGGTACTTTAATGCCTCTGCCATTTATAATGTTTTAATATGACCTTTAAAATGCAGCTGCACTGTCAAATTCATCTCAAACCATTACTTCCAGCACACTGGAAGAGAGGAAATCAACAGACGCGGACGGCTTTAGGACTTTATTATTTGTGTGACGTAGACAATCAGGAGACCTGGAGGTGTAACTGACCACCACTTTGTCTGACATGTGGTCAAAGCAGGAAGACGTGGCAGATTTCTGCTAGACAGGGATTCTGTTTAGGAAAAGAGAATCCTTCTGGTCATCTTTATGACTTTTGGATCAATGGCATTATGGTTTACTTCTTTAATTTTGCAGAGAATAATTAAGACTTAAATGCATTAACTGATAAGATTATTCAGTCTATTTCTATCATCTTGACAGGAAGCGTGTTTTTAGACATATCAAAACTTTAAACATTTTTTGTGCATAAAAGTCGAGTCTTTTTAAGTAGTTTTGAAATCATCGAGGTCAAAACTACTACTACTACTTTATTGATGTTTTGGGTTAAAAATCTGTGGCCTGTGCCAACTGTGGTTTTGAACATGCATTTATCATCTTCATCCTGTTGTAAAAACTATCCTTTTTTCCCCACTTGAAGCCTTCAAACAGATGGTGTGATGTTTACTTTCAGAACAAACTGTGTATGCTCCACTGGCCTTTCAAAAAAAGTTATTTTTTTTATTCCCACTGTTCAGCCTGATTTACTTCTGAAATTCGCTAGGCTTCTTTTAAAGGTCTTTTAATGCTTTTAAACTGGTCCCCAGGTCCTGGACCAAAACACGCAGAGTCAAGGCTGAAAGTATCTGAAGAACATTTCTGGGCTCAACTTCTGGCAAAGACGTCTGATCCAATAGGGAGATTTTTGATCACACTTTTCTTATAAATAAGCAATTAATATGAAAAAGGTTTTAACAAATCCTTACACTTCTTAAGCTAGAGCTTGCATTATGTATATATATATATATTTTTTTTCATTTTAATATTTTCTCTCTCTCTTTCCTCTTGTTCCCCTCAACATGTGTTCTGTTGAACACACCTGCTCACACACTCCTCCTGATCATATTGCTGCTCGGAGAACTTGTGCTGAGACATACGCTCTCATTAGTTTCTGCTTGTCATCTCTCAGCAAGAAGCTGTCGCACGTTTGACAACATAGGGTGTACACACATGTAGGTGTACACACACACACACACACACACACACGCAAAGGCCTCTGGTTACACTCCTGGTGCCTGTCATGACACCCCCCACTGACGTCCGTCCCACTCCGCTAGTCTCGTGACTTTTGACAAGAAGTAAAAACGCTTGTCTTCCGTTCGTAGTCGGCTGTGTTTTCAAGCACACACGCATACACACACGCTCCATACTCAGTACATATGCCTGTTTATTCATCAGTTTGAAAATTAATTCACCTCATTAATTCACTATTCATACATGTGAGAACTCATCATTAGAAGCTTCCTGGCATTCACTCTATAACAAGGCAGCTTGTTTTATAAACAACTGCTGAGAAACTGCTTCGGAAGCCTCTTCAGAGATTTTTATTCTTTTATTTTTGTATTTTACATTGAGTCAATTCATATCACGATTGGATTAAAGGGATATGGATTATCCTATTACAGTTAAAAGTCACCCATAAATTATCCACTTAAAGCCTGAAAATGACAAGAAACAGAAAAGATCATATTGCCAGACAGACATAAATGCCTTATTTAAATGTAAATTGTGTTAGGTAAATCTGCACATAAAAAGAAAACTCACAGTTCCATCACCTAGATATGGAGTTTCCCTGAAAAGGGTTCTTTAAAGCAGTGGTGTAATGGAGCAGCTGCTGAAGATATTATCTCGCAGAAACTGCGTCATTGCATCAGATCCCGGCCAGAGCTGCTCTGGGTGGAGTTTCACGTCCTTCCGCCACTGGGATTTGTTTCAATACTTCGACTTTCACCAGCTGCCCCAAACCAGGCATTTTAGGTGGAGATCTTGGCTGTAGGATACAAGAGAAACAAAAAATTACACTATAAATAAATATTGTAATAACAACATGTCAATCAAGCTACATTTTCTCAGTCAATAACACATAAATCTGGTGTGTAGATTGAGTGTAGGGAAAGTCCATCCAGCTGACTAAATAAATATCTGGAAGCAAAGCTCGAATGCCTGACCCTTGGAAAACACGTGTACACTTTGTTTTCAAGTAGTCCTTTGAAACTGAAGTTTTGCACATTTGGCCATTCACAGCTTCAGAAGAGATGCATTGACAAAAAAACTAAATCATCCTTTGGTATGAATGGGACTGTTTTCCGACTTGACCAGTCATGACTGGTGATAGGTTGGCTGGAAACTCAAAAACCCAACCTTTTTGCGCCTTAATAAACTGGGCCATGCTAACCACAACACTCCTCATAGTGAATGTTGATACT
Source organism: Poecilia mexicana (assembly GCF_051168715.1). Classification (NCBI taxonomy): domain Eukaryota; kingdom Metazoa; phylum Chordata; class Actinopteri; order Cyprinodontiformes; family Poeciliidae; genus Poecilia; species Poecilia mexicana. Next base: position 11,191,461 of record NW_028263386.1, on the reverse strand, counting down.
GTTTGAAGGCGGCTATTTTCAGGAGCAGTGAAGTACTTGTCTTTTCTGTTGAGGCGTGCCTGCTGTTAATTCAGTTTGCTACATCAGAGAGCAGGGTTTTGGCAGGTGGTGGTCAGTTCGCTCCTTCGCAATGTTGTACTTTTGCCAGTTTTGTCCTTTTCTACCCAATGTTTAACATAACAAAGGAACCGTCTCCCACAGGATATCAGTCCATACACACCTCAGGGACGTTTGGGTGAACCGCTGAAGGGATTCGTTTGCCCTAAGGGAACTTCAGTATTCAAACAGGGATTGATGCTTGTAGTTAATAATGTTAACCACGCTGATCTTGCTATTTGATCTGTCCATCCATTCTCTATATCTGCCTGTCCTGGAAGCATCGTGGGGGCGCTGCTTCCTATCTCTAGTGAGTATTAGGCACAAGGTGAAATGCATTCTGAGCAGGTCGCCAATCCATCACAATAATCATTCTAATCCCTATTATAAGATGGTCTGATTTTTAGAGTTTCTTTGGCCTCTAGAATGACCTTTGGTGTGGGTTTTTGGTTGTCCACATCTCTGTGCTGTCCTGTGACAGACTGGAAAACTCACTTCTCGCCCATGAGATAAGCACCTGCCCTTCCAAGATGCTGCAGTGATTTAGTAGATAAAGGGAATGTCGGCTAAACGGGTTTCCTGAAAGTCTAATCACTGTAGTGGAGGTCCTGGGTTTAAATCCAAAGCAAGGCTGCACTGTGCAGAGTTTGGATGTTCTTTCCTTGTCTGTGTAATATTTTTCTCCTGCTTCTGTTAGGTTAATGGCACATCCTAAATCTCCCATAGTTGTGAGTCTGAGTGTGAATAGCTGGTCATTTTGTACTGATCATTTTATCTTATCTGACACGGTATGACAGATATCTTCCTCGGGACATTTTGAACTGACCATGCGTCAATTCATACCTCCCTGGGGACCTCTTTAACCATTAAAAATGTAAGATTAAAACCTGTTCATAGCCTACTGTATGGAAAATGACTGCAATAAAAATACAGTATATACCACCAGGAGGTTGATTATTATTTCATTGAGGTTTGGTGATCAAGCATTGCAATCTGTCATACTTAAATAGTTTTGACTGGCTCAAACTGTAATCAGAACTAAAATAATAGTACAAGAGAATACAGAGTTAAACTGGAATTAAATTAAATGTGAGATCTGAGTTATGTATCATAACAGCTCAAGGAAATATGTTTCTACCAAGAGAGACTGTACTAGTTCAGGAACATATCTGTCAGTTTTTGTTGTTGTGTTTTATGGGTATTAAGTTGATGTAGAAATGCGCTAAATGGCTATGGGTACAAATTAGAGATATGGATTGAAAAAGGAGTAAATTGACCTGTAGTTCCATTAACAGCTGGAACCAGGCACCAGCAGCTTCTGCAACACTAACTATGAATAAAAGATAAGCTAATGGATGGTTGGGTTCTTTGAGAAGCAGAAGATAAAATGCCTAACCTCTTCAAAGCATTGTGTCTTCAAGCACGTCAAATATTTTGACTCTTTTACTTTCATACTGATTTAGGTTTTATTTGAGCAAATGAATATTTTTAGCCGATGCATGGAGTGCTACGGTGCATTTCGATAAGTTGTGACTAAGTCACATTTGCCGGACAATAGCTGAGATGAAAAGCAAGTAGGAAAGAATCAAAATAATTATCATGGGTTACAAATGTCCATAAATATAAATTGACAACAATGCTTTCTGTTGCAACTTTTTCAAAAAAAAAAAAAAATGCTCCATTTTGTTATCTGTCTCTTGTCAAATTGTCAAAGATAAAACATTCTTATGATGTTTTAAATAAACTGAGCTACAATAAGATCTTCCACAGGCTGAACATAAAAATGTCAGAAGTTGTATTTTCTACTGAAATTCGTAGTTCTCTGAGGACATCTTCCTCACTCCTCAAAGCAGAAAAAACTTTTGTTTTGATACAGCAGAGAAATGGTGCTACCAATCCTCCAAACGAATGTTTTTGCTTGTTTACAGAATTAATTTTCAGAAAATTGCTTACTTAGGATAGAAATGTGGATTTTAAATGTTCCTTCCTGTTGTCTGGACTCATCTTCTACTTCTCTGAACCTCCTCTCACCTTTTCTGCTTCCCATGTCTTTCCTCCCCGTTCTGCAGGTTGCCATATGCTGGCTACTTTGGTGGAGTTTCTGGTCTCAGTAAAAAGCAGTTTCTAAAAATCAACGGCTTTCCAAACGAGTACTGGGGCTGGGGAGGAGAGGACGACGACATCTATAACCGGTAAGTGAGGAGGATCGGAGGGAAAGTTGATTGGTCTGTTTCCAATTCACTTTTTACAAACATGGGGCCAAAAAATTGACATTTTGCTATGCTTTTGATTCCTTTTTTTTATTATGTAGAAATTAGACAGATTTTTACTTCCTACTTTAGCCTTTATAACCTGATACAAGCAATAATTTTGAGCTTAAATCTACGTCTTCCAGCAGAGGCTAAACAAATAAATATAAGATTTGACACAGAATTGTTTTTAGAAAAGTATAGAGATGTTCATTGTCTTTTAAGAATAGTGTAAGACCACCTACAGCAACCCAAGCTGTCACAAATACATACACTGTCATCCATTATTCCTTAATTCTGCTATCTCTGTGGAAAATTGGACACCTCAGCTAAAAAGTGACACATGAGTTCTTCATTTAGATGATTTATTACAACTGTTCAGAGAAGGAGAATGATTATTTCATAAATTAACCTTTTGAAGTGCTTCAGTCAGCTTTTAATGTCAAGCTGAAGTTCACTAATTATGTTGCAGTGGGTGTTGGCTGGAGTCAAATCTGGGAGGGCATTAGTTGTTTGACAGGTTGACAGGAAGATGAGTTGGGTCTGCCTGGTCGCATTCACGCATTTAGATGATAATTAGTTTGATTCATCTTGGACGCATGGTTCTCTTGTACTTGGTTCTGTTTAATTACCTGGTTAACTGACGATCTCATGAGTAACTCGGCATCTTTGGGGCTTGCTTCGTTTGAAGTTAAAAACTGTTCAGATATGTACTTGCAGTTTTACGTATTCCCTAATATGTGATCCCATAAGCCCCCCTCGCTCAACGGGAAAAATGTCACTTGGGTGTTTCTTTACAGCTCATCAAAGTCAGCTTCAAAGAAAAAAATGATGTCAGTTACATTTGCATTCAGCAAACTCGGCTCAAGTGTACTAATTATACAGACGCACAGCTTAAGGCAGCAGGATGCCTCTCCACAGATTCAGTGCCATCTCCATCTTCATTGTATCTATATTCTGTATCCTCTGTTTTCCTCTTTTGCTGTATGGCGTGTGTGTGTGTGTGTGTCGCCCTCACAGTGTGAGGCTTATCTTTTCCACTCAGAGTTACTATGTTGGAGGAAAACTGATATAGAGCATTTGAGAAAGGCACTGTTTGACTGTGTGAAGCAAAACAGTGTTCAGAAGATTACAGTTGTTTTTTGGGGGGGTTTTCTGAATCTGGTAAGATGTGATAAAAAGAGATCTATGGTTGCCGTGTGAGAGGGTTGTGTGTGCTCATATGTCTGCAATAATGTGCCAAACAAGATTGAGTTAAACCACTAAGTTTTTATTGGAGGAAAACAAACTCTCAGCTATTAGACGCTGTAGATTTCCCCAGAGATATTGCCCTGCACTTCGACTGGGCTATTTTAGCCACTCTGATATATGAGATAATGTGGGGGAGAAATAAAAACATTTAGTGATTGAATGTAAACTTTCTAACATTGTGTTTCAGAATCAAGACATAGCTAATTGTCGGGCTTTAGTTAACATAAAATCAGCAGGCAACATTTCCTAAGTTTATGTTATTTCACACTAATAAGGTTCCCAAATTACGGAGGAGAAAAAGGCCTGTGTTACAGATCCTCCATCTACTTAACAGTGCATAAAGTTCCCTTACATATTTTCATAATTTGTTTCACAACAGATTCAAATGGATTGCTTAGTCTCAAAAAGCTGAGTCTGTGTGTAATCTGCCTAAAGCACATGGTTCAATTAACCCACTTGAGTGGTATGTTCTCTACTCTTACCCGTTTTGAAGAGAGGCTAAGAGAAACAGGGCTCTGCTATGTGATGTTTATGCATCAGACAGACAGGAAGTTGTAAATTACCAAATAAAATCCCTAGAGTTTTTTTTAACAATTGTAAAAATCAACATATAAATATATTTTTAAAAATGTCTCCATAACATTGTTTTAAAACCAAATGTTAATAACAGACTGATGAGCTCTGTAACTTCTGGGGGCATTTAGTTTTTTTTCATTTTCTTTTTTTTCTTGATAATATACAGGTTGAAAGGCTGGCCATTTTTATGTTTCTCTGTTAAATAATATATTTTTTACAGCTTTTTCCTCAACTTTACTTCCAAATTTATAAATATGAAAGATGACCGTAATGTTTTCTACAACCTTATGAACTTCCACCTTAGAGCAGCGTTTTCACTATTGTTGCTTTGTAAAAAGATCTTTCTTTCGTGCCTCAGATTTACAAATTGACCGATAATATGTATATAGTTATCTGTAAATACTTTAATCTCCCATCAGAGATACTTAAAATATTGTCAGTTTTATTTTGTAGGCTTGAAGCAAAAAGGTTTTTTTTTTTTTTTTTTTTTTTTTGGTTGTTTTTTTTGCAAAATATGAAAACATAGAAAAAGCCAAACTGGATATTAAAGCTTCAGAGGTATTAGTTATTTGTCAAAATGCAAGAAAGTGTAGAAAACTTTATTTATGCTTTATTTTTAATTTATATTTGCAGCCATAAACTCACCCTGACTGGTCTGAAAAACCTAGCAAAGTGCAGTGGAGCTAAACAAACTGTCTTGCGGGGCTGAGTAAAATAGAAATAGGTTTTTGTTAATTTTTCTAAGTTACAGGCAGTCCTCTCTGTTATGCACATTTATCTCTTTCTATAAAAGTCACGAACTCAATCTCAGTATAAGAAGAAACACAAGAAATAAGAGGACAGAGTTCAGAACAAAGGTTATGCAGGGCTTTATTTGTAAACCCCCACCGTCCACCATCCAGTCTTTTTTTGTTGATGTTTTTGAATCAGTTAAGTAGAAATGCCCTTGAAAAAAAAATATACACCCTGAGACGAGCTGCTAAGGAGAGTGAGGCTGCACTTTTATAGCTAAAACTAAAACCAAGCAGAACCAAAAATCTCTGGTGGGGATTTATGTCTGGGTTGGGGCATGGCACTCGGTGAAAGTATTATCTACCTCTCTTGAACCTGCCTATTTCTAGCACCTCCCATCACTATCACTGCTGAAATACCTTCGCTTGTATCTGAAGAACCTTCATGATATGTCATATCACAGTCCACCTTTAGGAAGGTAACTAACAATTACAAGATGCTCCATTTAAATTACAATACTTTAAATAGTTCAATTACTTAAATAATTCATATATTTATATTTATTTAATTTGTAATTCCTTTTAGCGCATTTAGTAGCAAATTCAATTTGTGGAAAATAGAGATGAGATTTATGAAGTAAAATGGAACTTGCAGGTGTTCATCTCTTAAAATCCATTTGAAACCCTGGTTTAGGTCTATATTCATTTATTTTTAGCTTGGGTTATCAGGACGTATGTGTTGACTTGCAAATAAATGAGAGATTTTTCTGGAAAATATTGTCCTCTATTTTACTGTTTTTGTCAGTATCCATAAGCTGCTGCCTGTTCTGTGGCTCAAACTTATATATACGTATATATATATTTTTTTTTTTTTTCTTTTTTTTTTTTTTGACACCAGGTCAGTCTTTGGTTTGTCTGGTTTCTTGATTTTGTACCTTTAACATGACCAGTACCAGCAGGGCAATTTTTGCTCCTGTCTTCTCAGGGATTCCTACCCCACCTCTATTTATGACATCTTGTTACAAATAAGAATAAGATCTCGATTCACACGATTCTAATTTGAGTGAAACTCCTTCACAGAAGTATTAACAAGGTCAGTCTGCTTTAGAGCATATTTTGCTTGGAGGCTGTCTTGGTATTAGAAAAGAATGGCTTGTGTATATATATACATATATATATATATATATATATGCTGTTGCATAACTGACCATTGTTACACATTTAATGCTGCAACCCCTAAAAAACGTCTCATAAAGAGTAAAGTGAGTGATCTCCTGAAGAAAAGCTTGTTTGTAGATTTAATTTGAAATCCAAGGGTTTAGACAATGCCAAATGCGGAAGGGTGCAGAGAGGAAGAACATCCGAGGTAAACTAATTAAATATCCAGCAGACAGAGTCTCACTGGATTTAGTAAAAATAGCTGTAAGACAGGAGCAAAGAGATGGAGAAATAAAAGAGCCGTGTTAGAATGCACAGTGGCAAAGGAGTAGTGTGCTCCGGTTTTCGCTCAGCTGGAATTAGAAGACATAGTTCATGAGTTTGAACCAAGCAAGCAGCTGATGTGTCCACCAGCCTCCATCTGTTCTCTCTTTGAAGGCTGCTCTGAAAAAGGAGCATCAACTAAACCACTAAATTGCTTTTTTTATACACTTCCTGCTCTCACCTTCAGCACCTTCCCCCTCCCTCGGTTAGTACTTCTCTCCAGCCCAGCAGCCATCCATCTCTTCACATCTTGTTTGCTTGCTTCCCTCCAGCAATTTCCTTTTTTGTTCTGGTTTTGATGCTGCAGACTGAAATGGGTCCTGCCAGCTTCATCTCAGCCCAGAGGAGAGCTGTCCCTTCTGCATGGGGTGGGCTTCAGTCAGACAGGGTATGTGCCACTCGCCCGGCCAGGCCTCAACCAAATGTTGGATGATATCACCGATAAGGATGAAGTCTGAGCACGCAGCTGAAGCATTGGAAAGCCACCAACCACCTTCTGCCACTCTTATCGCTGACCTTTGCCCTTTGGCTCAATAAACCTCCCAGCTGTGACTTTTAGCTATGCTTGAGCCAGCATCTTGCAGACGTGCAGTCACAGCAGTGAGCGCTTCTCTGAAGCCTCGACAATGGTATTTTTAGAGCAACCCTTTGAACGTGTCAAGCCTTTGATAAGTTTAGTCACAAATCAGGGTCAGGGCAGATGAACAAGCACTGAGGAGTGTTTGAAATCTCACATTTTGCTTTTGCTTTTGTTATTTTTAGAATATTTTTTCCCTTTCTGTCAAGGAGCTGAAAATGAAAGAAAGCATTGTGACAAAGCTGCAGGAAAATGACAATAAATGATGGACATCAAAAAAGTACTTTTATTGTGGTTTATTAAACTTAGCCTTGGGTTAACAAATAGAGAATAATAAAACCAGTGTACCTTTATATATTCAGTGACAGTTTAGATGCAGCTAATTATGTATTTGACCCAATAAAAGAGAGCAGATCAAATCTTGTCTGCCATTTTATGATGACATCACAATTCACACATTGGGCCGTTTTTAACTTAAATGTGATGTTTTCATTAGTTATAAGTAAAAAATCTAAATAATTACCAGAAATAAAGGCTTATAAACACATGTATATGTGTAATTAATCTATACTTTGCATTTTACTTCATGAATTGAGTTAGTAAAATAAGTGAACCTGCACTGACTTTTTTTGCATACTCTTGGGTTAAAATGTTGTTAAACCCGATTGAATCCCATCATTCCTTATTTTTCTGCAGTCAGTTATAGAGAATCTGATTATCTGGAAATAAAGTCCAGCTCTCCTTGAAGGGTTTTCTTGCCATTTTCTCATTTGCATGCTTTAGGTACAGTTTGCAGAGAGGTTAAAGAGGATTAAAAAGGAAAATGGCACAAAAAGATCCACAGCATTTGTGTTTACAGACGGTTGTCAGTAATTGCAGAAGAAAATGGAACCGCTACATCCGAAGGCCTAAACATGCTCTGCAAAAACAGATAGATTTGTTTATGTTAGGTAAAAGATAGATTTGATCTTTTACCCAACATGGTAGGAATAAGAGCATGAAAAATATTAGGCTTGTCAAACTAAAGCACCAGATACCAGTTAAACACCAGGTAGTATTTAACCAACGTTAGAGGATGACAGTGCAGTACATACAGCACGTAGTTCTCCTTAGATTCTGTGTTATGTCATATTTCTTCCCCAGAAAAAAAAAACGAGATATTAGTTATAGTTAAAAATGTTCTCGGATATCTAATTAAAAAATCAAAGCGTGGATTTTTCAAATCACCCTCACATTAATCTTAATGGAATTGATAGAGATACTAAATAGCATTGATATTTTTTATGAAGTAACAACCGAACGAAAGTACTCCAGTGAATGTTTGGATTTTTCTGTTTAAGATTATGCAGCTGCAGTAAAATATCTTTGCATCGATAACAGGAAGGGTGTGTAATTTATTTTCTTAAAAACTACAACTGACAGAAATAATGAAATAGTGTGAAAGACAGGAGCAAAATTGGGGCTAATTGATGCAGCTGTGTCATGACAGATTTTCTTGATGTTTCTTTAAACGGACAGCTCTGAAAGCAAGGATGTCTGATTTTGTTAAAACGCCTGTCATCTTGACTATCCTGTCCTTGTTTCAGGTCTCACCTACTCTGCTTGTGTCCCTAAAATATGGCATGAGCTGTCAAGTAGAGAAATCTGAATCTGTGTTTAAATCATAGGCTGATAATTCCTCTGTAGGTTAAACAAACTGTAGCCAGTAATAAAGACAGAAAAGTGCAGAAAGAGCTTGTTTTCTGAGTGCACGGAAATAAAAGCATCCTCGAGTGTCAGCAGGAAGAGGAAACATCTCCTCCCTTGCTCTTTAGATAAGCAGCAAGCACTCACATTTTCTTTTTACTGTCAAGGAATAAAAGACAGCTTGACTGTCTTGAGGAAGCTGCGTAATAAAGTTGAATCAATGTGCGGAGGAGACAAGCTGACAAAAGGAAGCAGCAGAGGACCGAAACAGCAACATCAGCGTGTGGTGATCTGAGTTTGAGGCCGGGGAGCACAGTATTGTGCATCATACAGTCCATGTTAAAATTTGTTTGTCCATTTGACCTTCCGTGAGCTTTATTGATTTGAAAAGGTTACATCTTAAAAGTCATCAGTGTGTGAAGCTGCTCCCACAGAATCTGTTTCTGTATCGGCAACTGGCCCCACAATCCCAAAGCCACAACCAACCAGAGAGATGTTTTTAATTACAACCTGGATGTCAGCATAGACACACACACACACACACACACACACACACCAGCAGCTAAACTTAGATTGTTCCAAAAATTTCAAGTAGTGTTGGGGAAAAAAAAAATCTACACTGAATTATTGAATTTAAAATGCAGCTACTCTGCATCTTAATAGACCAAATGGATTTTTTTTATTTTTTTTTTTTATTTTAGCCTCATGCCAGTTTCCCTTTTGAATTGAAGTACAATAAACGCTTGTAGTTGTGTAAGGACTCCTAAGATCTTCTTAGTAAATTAGATCATTCCTTTAAATTTAATCAGAAGTAGGAGAAAATTGAGCCCTAACTTGGAAAATAAACTTTTAATATCCTGCTGCTGTGTTTGGAATGTTTGGAAAATTACTTGTTACTTTAGTAATTTCAGTAGTAATAACTGTTCTGTCCTTGTTTCAGACAAGGGCGTAGGTTCGGTCTAAGTTTTGGTGGGGACCTTGACACCCCCCCCCGCAGCACAGTGAAATGCCCAAGAGCACCGAACATTTTTGAGAAGGGGGGGGGGAAACCACATTGGCTTAATAACCCCCTCCCCCCAACCATAACCATATCATACATCTTGTGTATACAACCAGATACAGTCATACTCAGCAGATCAGTTCAAGAACACTTTACTTTTTCCTTTACAAAATTCAGCAAACGTTACAAGTAAGATCAAAAGAAATATCCTCTGGATACAGCAAACACAATTGCAGATAAGAAGAAATCAATAATAAAATAAAAAAGAAAAAATATTACATAATTAACAGACCTATTCTACCTCACATTCAGTGCTGACCTTACTAAACACCGGACTTTACAACAAATGCGTTGCGTGATAGATATCTAACTTATGGGTCCACTCACTGTACTTACAGCCGACGTAGCGAAATAACTTCTAATGTCTGTCCTTTTCTTTTTTGGTGGCGACATGGTCTCGGAGACTCAGAAGGAGACGCGTGTGCCCAGCTAGCCGCCGCCTTTTGCAGCTAATCAAAGAACGTCCGACGATTCAACTGACTCCCCCTCCCCCCACCCCCCCCACAGCACCGTTCCGACACGGTCTCGGAGGCTCATAATAAATGTCAAACTAAGAAGCTTCCGTTCCGCGCACCGCCTGTTGCTGCTAGTCAAAGATCGTAGATCCACGTTCTTTGAGCCAATATGGCAAAAATTGGTCGGGACTTTTTCATATCCCGTGAATATTGGTCGGGACATGTCCCTACCGTCCCTACCCAAACCTACGCCCATGGTTTCAGACCTTACAAAAGAAAGAGCTCTCCTTTAACCAACCCAAAAAATACTTACCTCTGTTGCTGTTCTTCTCCTGTTGACTCTCCCTTCCTCCACAATGCACAGATTCTATATATGTTAACAACATCTAATGTGAATATTTCTGTCGTCAAATGGTAAAATAGTGTCTGAGAACCTGGACAGTATCTCCACTTAAATTGAAACATGTTTTTGAGCCGCAGTAAGATACTCCAGTTTCTATAACCAAACAAGTGATTCCAGGCATGTGCTGTGACCTTACTCAGTGAATATTTTAGTATTTTTATTTATGTATTTTTTATCTTCTAACAAGTTGGTACAATCTTGTTTCTACCCTCTATGGTCGATCGCTATGGATAAAAACAAAACAACAAAAAAAAACACACACACACAATAATAAGGGATGTGCTGACAGACAAAGGACGATATAACAGGACAGAGGAGGAAAGTTGCTTCAGGAGGAAATTAGAGAAGCAAGTGGGAAGAGCAGAGAGGAAAGGAGGGAGGGAGAGAAATGAAGCATTGAGTGGAAGGTATGGTCCGACAGAATAGTCTCAGTCAGCAGCTGCTGGTACAGGATATCCACATGGAAGGAGGCAGTGGAGTGGAAATACAGCAAAATGCAGCTTATAGACCTTTTGTTGAACATATGCAGGATTAGCCTGCCTTGAATGTTGCCCTGAATCTTTATAACTTGAAAGTGAGTACATGATGTGAAAAGGGATAGGAAAGAGAAAAAATGAGGCAGAGATTTCAGTTAGTGCTAGACAGGAAAGCCGATCTATATAAAAAGACTTTCAGATATAATAAGAGGCACATTTCAGTCTAGATTTGTCTTCAAAGAAGTCTTTCTGCTTCACCATCCTGTCTTGTATGAACTGGTATGAAATTTTTATGTATACGGCCTGAAATCAACTCAGCACAGTTCTAGTAGTTTTGCATTGTTTAGTAAAATTTAAAAAGAAATATTCATAAAATGCTGAAACCGCTTTTATTTAAAACAACTTTTATTCCTACTGGATCTAAAATATTAAACTATATTGATTAGAGTGTAATTACCTACAACATTTATTCACAGTTGTTTTGAAGAATATGAACTAGTGCTTGGTTTCTTTACGCTTGTTGGTTCCCAGTAAGAAAAATAACTGGAAATCCCCAAAAAGCTGGATTTGCGATTTAGAAAGTGGGAGTTTGCTGAATGAAACAACTTTACTGTCACCGATTGTAGAATATAAAAATATAAGAATTTTATTTGGTAGTAAATAAAATAAAAATGATGCACTTTTGTATATTAGCATATCTGGGGCCGTCTTTTCATTTTTTGATGAAATCTTGTCTTAAATTGTAACTCCTACACTTAAAAATAAAGTAAGGAATAGATTAATTTATTCACTTTGGCACTCATGAGGCAGTTCTCCTCCTTCAACATCTCTATCGCACAGGCAGCGAGAGCTAAGACACGAGTCAAGACTTACCTTCTTCTCCACTTCATTGCGCTAATGCAATTACCTCCACTGGTGGGAATAAGGGGAGAAGAGCTTTAAAAATTCCTGATTAATCCAATGAAATGTCTGAGACTGTATACTGTATGCATTTCTCTCTAGGCCACTGTCAAGACCGCTGCTGGACACTAATGCAGCTTTTCATGATAAAACATTTTAGCATTTGCTTTTACATGGAGAGAAAAGTGCTGGACAATCTGCAGGGTTCATACCTTTTTAGTTGGTGGTTCTATGAGTTAAGACAACATTTCTGTGTAATATATTCAGTTAGGAAGGCTAAATTTATATTCAGCTTTTTATTCTGACTCTAGTTGCAGGAGGTCAGTCTTTTCTCCTGCCGCATCAAAGAGGAGCGAAACTTTGACACTTTGTTGAAAGACCATCAAACATAATTTGTTGCTTCCTTACATTAAATCCAGTCATACACATTGCCTTAAATAAAACTATTCAAATATTTTTATAAATAAAAAGAATAATTGTAACGTGAAAGGAAAAGAATACGTTTTTTTTTTGTTTTTTTTTACAAAACTGCAACATGACGACCAAGGAACACAGCGCGCAATACAAGATACAAATGCAACTGAAATGCAGAAAATCCGAAGAACTTGTATTAAAAACTTACATGTGGTTGGTAATTGTATAGCAGCCACCAATCTGCTTTGTCACAGTATAGGTTTTGGTCCAACATGTTGTCGCTGGGTTGCATCCATCTCCCAGTGGAGAGGCTTTCCTTCTCTAGCTTCACATGATCCTGGCTGTCCTGTTCTTCCTTACATAATGTTCACACTGCCCTGTCACTCTGTGTTATTGTCTCCTGCCAGTCGGAGCCGTGGAACATATTCACTGTTCCGATGTGTCATTGCAGCTTTTAGCTAAAGTTTGATTCTGATAAAGGTCAAAACTCTGTTATTCACATACATACAGAGTAGTATGTGTATAAGATGGCACTGAAGGCAGATCTGGGACATCGATCATCATCACTGTCTTGTTTAAAACTGAGACTTCAACCGAACCTTTTAGACATAAGTCGTAAGTCTCCTTTACCCAACAACATGATCTTATCTCACTTATTTGTTCTGGTGAAATGTAAAACATGTTTGAACTTGTGTTGGTGTTTTTTGTTTTGTTTTGTTTGTTTTTTTGGCTAGAAGAGTTTTCTATTGACATAAATAAGATTAGACAGCCAATATAATGCATAATGTTTTATGAAGCTTTGCAATAATATTGCAAATAATTAGGATTTCTAAGAATCCCTAAATGTTGTTTATGCAAAGAAACATACTGATGCAAATTATTTTCTTTCTCATTTTCTTTTTCACTGGCCTAAAAGTCAATGAATGTTGTTACTGCCACTGTCCTTCATAAAAGAGTAAAATAAATTGGAAAATGTTTATTAATTTTATAGTACTTTTTTTATTGTAAACAACTTTTAACCCTTGAAAAAAGCTTTGCAAAGGGAAATGTATGAAATTTATTGAAATGTAGGACGCATTCACACCAGCTTTGGTCCTCTAGCCTGGTTCTTTGGGGAAGGTGTGAATACACAATCGAACTCTGATGTAGACCAAAAGAGCAAACTCTGGTCCGCCTAAAAACCTGGAACACAGTTTGGTTGAAGTGAACTGTAGCGCGGTTCGAATGCTTATGTAAATGTCAAGCGGACCACAGAATGCTAAACTGCTAAAATCTGATGCTACTCTATTCTTGTTTGTATTTTATGACGAAGGAAGTTGCACTCAAAGGTTTTTGTACCGTTTCCTTGAGTACTTCTTGGTGCAGCATCACCACAGGTGAGCGGGTGACAAGGTTTGTCAAAGGGTTTGAATCATTTGACAGATGCATTTAAATGTACATAACATTTAAATAAAAGTGTGATGAAACGAGACTGGAAGAGGGCGCAATGTTATCCTACCCAGACACATAGTGAGCAACATGGTAACGGATGTAAAAATGTCACCTCGGGTCACCAAATCTCTAACAATTATAAGAATCTGGTCCCAACTATTGTTCACTAGACAAAAAGAAATCAACCTTGTTTCATGGACACATCAGTGCCTTTGCCTAAATCCTGTAAACTGAGGAAAAGAAAGCATAAGAGCAGATCCAGGACTGTGAGTGTCTAGAAATATTGTACAGTATGCTTCTCTAACCTTGCAAAATATCATGGGGTAACACTTGACTGTCATGGAAGGACAGATAAATTGTAAGAAGCATTGCTAGCATATTAACTAATTTTGTTATGTTGTGGTTTTGTAAAAAAAAAAAAGAAAAAGTTTTTCTTAATCTGGGGATGTTTTCTCTTCATCCCAATGTAAGAACAAAAAAAGGTTGCAAGTATGCTGCTCTAAACATTTATGGTATTTACAGAACATTAACAGGGTTACCAGCAGGGTGCTGTATTTGCAGTTTTATCCACGAGGAGCTGTATGTGTGCAGGACAAAAAAAATGCACTTTTCGCTTTTCCTCTTGCTCCGATTTGACCTCAACAATTCCTCAGGGAAACATTGGGCTCTTTTGCTGACAAACACCCTGAAGTGTTCACCGGCTAATGATCAGTTGGCTCTATCTGTTGCTTATTGCAGTGCTTGTGTTGTATTGAGGCTTATCAGGGATAATTCTGCTGAAACCAGCGTGTTGTGCTACAAAATTATATAGAGTTAAAGAGAGTTATTAAGCTAAATAGCAATGAAATCACCTGGGAAATTAATCCATATATATTGAGTTAATTTTTTACTTATTCATTCCCCTAAGCCCATTATGTTTGTCTATTACAGTGAATTGTATAAAATATATTTAAAATTGCATTTGCCTCAATAAATTACTGTTACAAAGGAGTGCTTCATTGCTAAAATGTTTTGATTTTCTGCTTCTGCATATACATTTTCTAAGTAAATTCATTTTTTTTCACATTTTATTAAATATATAGAACATTATTTAATTTTTGTGGAATGATACAGACAGTTAGCTAAACCAACTATTGAGCTTCCCTAAGATTTCTTTCTAGAATTGCACCATATGTGATTCAAATAACACTTTAAAGTCTGTACTGAATCATGTGAAAGAGAAATTATTCAAGACCATGAAGTCCTGCCCACTCTGCAGGTCAGAGGACACAAAAGGGATTATTTAAAAGATGCAGAACTGGGAATAATGTAAATCACTGAGAAGCTGAAGGGGAAAAAAGAAGGGCTTACAGAGACTTCGTACTGTCAAACTCACATTATTTGCATCAAAATAAATCCCTAAAACTATGCATATGCATGCTTGCTCAAATGCATGCATGCACACTCTGTCAAAGGCAATCATAAACAAATATGTGCCAACTCAGCAAAATTGCTGAGGCTTCAGAGAAAGAAAAAAGAAAAGGAGTCAGACTCTGTTTTATTTCTGTGTAAAATTATTCTGTGTTTGTTTTAATTCAGTTCGGGTCTGTAATCTTTTATCAGGCAATTTGTTTTTGATTATTTTTTTGTTTTGTTTTTATGGGCTTCATTTACATTTTCCTCGTCTGTATGGGAGATTAAAGAAGAGGGGAAGTGATGCAGAAATTGAGCTCTTTCCAGTTTCCAGTAAAAACTGGAAAGAGCAGAGGAGGAGACGGAGGGTGAAAATAAACAAGTGATGATAAAAGCATAGAGGCAAAACTGAAAAACAGTAAGTAAAAAATTTGCTTATAGAAAAAGAATGAATATGTAAAGAGAATTGAAGAAAAACCTTAATAGCGAACCATCCATGTATCCCACTGCAACAGAATCAACAACTGTGACTCAAATACTGCAGCAATGACCCCATAATAACATTAACTAGAAAATTTCTGAAGAAACTCGTACCCACCATTCTGATGCTAAAAATTAGCATCAATGCTAAAGTAAGCTACAATGTACTCAATACCATGTGGAGAGTCACAAGTATGTTGAATAATATGGATTTACTCCATTCAGTATGTTAGAATTAGTGTACAAGCTAAAATTACCCAGAATGCTAATGTTGGCCTAAATGCTGCCAGTGGCATGTGGCACTAGCATGTTGTCTTACATTGACTTCCTCCATTCAGTGTGCTAAACATGGCTAGTAAATAAACAAAATAGCTAAAAAGTATATTTTATGGAAAAGACTACTGCTAATGTGGGCAGTAGCTATTTTTGTGCTAATGTTTGTGCACTGCCTTCTAATTTTTACTTTTGCAAAAGTAAAAATCACATGTTTACTTTGCGGCACTCGGTTACCAGAAAACGCGCTCATCTCTTAGCAACAGATTAACAACAAGATAAGATTTCTTCTGATCTTTTGAAATACTACTTACCTCATACCACTTACTACTTAAGAATTGTGCAGTTGGTGAATTTTTCAGATAAGTGAAAATGTACTTTTTTTTGTCATTGGTGATGAATATATTATAAAACAGACATTAAACACAACAGTAAAAATCTAAAAACGCTCATCTCTTTACACCAAATTAATTATTGTTTACAAAACTTAAGCTCTTTTGAAATACTGCTTATTTGCTTACACACAGGAAATTTACAGTTGGTGAACTTTTGGTTTTAATTAAGCATATATCTGTTATCTTTTTTTAATGTTTGTTGTTTGTGTCTGTCATTAGTGTGTGAGAAACATATTACGTTTCACATTAAACCTTGAGGGGATTTTTTTTTTAATTATGTTTTGATGAAGTACCAACAGAAAATACTTCACTTGTTTATTTTTTTAGTCTTTATTTGAAAAGTAAATGGCCCATCACAATATGCTACTGCAGGACTACTCATCAACGCAGACAGGAACCAGTTTCTTTACATGTTTAAAACGAGATAAAAAAAAAAAAAAGAAATCTAGTTTCACAGCCACATAACACTGAAACAAGATGGCGAGTGTCCCCAGAATTGTGCCCTTGTTCTGAATAAAATCAATCTTCCTCAACCTATAAACATCAATAGATTTCTTATAGACCTGTGTGTTGTACAAACATTTGAAATGATGTAAATATTTGAGCAGAAATACAGAAGACAAAAAAGAAAAGGTTAGAAAAAAGGGGCAGATTATAAAGAGAGAAACAGTCTTTAGACCTTTAGTCTTTTTTAAAGGCTGAAGCTAAGAGAGAGTTCTATCTTTGATTGCTTAGTGTGTTTCCAGCTGCTGACTGGCAATATCCAGCTTGAATGCTTTTTTTAAACTCACTGAATGCATGAACCAGAGCACTGCATACGTGTTCAGCCTCTGGGTATATGAATATCAACGTCTCCATGAAACCCAGGGTTTAAGTCAGGCGCTATGTGGAGCAGATCTGTCATTATAGTTGTCTATGCACCATTTCTTGCTGCATTAGTCATTACTTTGCCCTTGTGTCAGATCTTTGCAGTATTATAATGTCATTCAGTCTCCAAATACAGATCAATTTCGAACTAAGAAACACAGTAAAATAAAAAGTGCCACACACCCTCGGATACAGAAGCAGCTCTCCAAACTTTTTCTTAAAAAATAAAAATAAAAAGTCAACACTGGAGGGTTCAGTTGGTAAGAAATTTTGAAATAAGTTGAAATATTACTTTTTAATCCAAGGTTTTCACTCTCTGTTGTATTGAGTTTCAGTAATTAAATCAAACTCTGGTTGGTTTGTTCAGAAGTTTGGTTCACTTGGGAAGATGTGAATGTGGAATCGAACTCTGATGCAGACCAAGAAAGCAAACTCTGGTCCATTTAAATACCTGGTCGACATGAACTCTGGTGTGGTTTGAATGCATATGTGAATACTTACCAGGTCATAGACCAGTCCAAAAGTTTTCAGTCCCCAGTCGAACCGAGTCTACTTGATTATCCAGTGTGAGAACACCGTTAGCTAAGAAAACACCTTTTTTGTATGATAAACAGTTTGTGTCACGCTCTGGGCCTTTTTGTCTTCTATAGTCACTGGGAACATTCTCAGAAGGCATAGCACAATTACTTATTTAAAATGGGACATTTTGAATAAAAATTTTGTGGTTTCTGTCGGAAAATGACACATGCGTTCTGTAAGCAGGATAAAGATCCAGCAATAAGACCAGATCGATACAAAAATGGTTCACAAGATATCAAATCAATCTTCTTCCATGACGGTGACTAGCCCCAGCACTAAACCCGACATAAAACCTGCAGTGTCTGCAACAAAAACCAGTAGAGAGAAGCCAGGACTAGAGGAGCTTTGGTAAAAAGGAACTGAGAAAAAGTCTTATAGGCACAAATGTTTTTTGTTTGTTTGGTTGGTTTTGTTTTTTGTTTCAAAAAAATGCTGTTTCTTTCTTTTGGATTTTCTGAATAAATGTACTAAATATTAAAAGTGACATTTTTCTCTCTTTATTTTTGTTTGTGCCCTAGTAAAAGGTGTTTTACACATCTGGCAGAGGTGCCAATTAATTTGATTGACTCAATAAAATTTTCCATGAATGTTTGGGATTTAGTAGAGGAGAACACAAATAAAATGGCAATGTAATCCATCTGAGATTGAAGTTGGGATTTTTCTCAGTTTTTTTTCCTCTTGCAGTTTACCCTTTTTTTCCCCTCAGTCTCTGTGTTTTCGTTCTCTCTCCATCCTCTAATGGATATTCCATCTGTATGTGTTGCAGGATCACTCTCAACGGGATGAAGGTGTCCAGGCCAGACGTCCGCATCGGCCGCTACAGAATGATTAAGCATGAGAGGGACAAACACAACGAGCCAAACCCACAGAGGTACTGCATCACTGTCTGAAGTCAATCCCCATCTTTACATTTGAATCGATCTTGCTGCTTTTGTTTCATACAAAAACTTTTCAGTTATTTCTGTTAGGTTTTGGGTTTCTTGTTTTAAGGGTTACAAACATATGACTCCCTGAAAAACTGTAATCTGAGTTGGAAACATCAGAAGCACATTTGTCAGCTTCAGCGGTAAAGACACCGCATTTCATCCGCTGTGGTTAAATGAGAAGTCTTGCTCTTTATTTTCCACAGCTTCTGATTTCCAGTTCACACCTGGGAGCTGCCTGCTGTTAGTCCAGCGCTCCTGCTGTTTGTTCACTGAGCAGGTCCTGCAAAGAAACTACAAGTGAAAGGGAAAAAAAAAAAGTCTCCCTTTGACACACCTTAGAGGTGTTAAAGTGTATCATTAAAGACTGCATTGCTGTCGGATCTTTAAGCCCAGTATTTGGCTAAATCAGCTTCCTGACGGCATGGATCTTGGGAGTTTGGAGGAAGAAGTTGTCGAATTGAAGTTTGCAGTCTTATCTTGCCTTTTTCTAATTTTAGTTTGTTTAGCAGTGTTAAGAGTAGTTTGGCTTTTATAGCATCTTGTTTTAATTTTCTGCAAGCTGTATCTTCCAGGAGGAGAACGGCATAAACATGTTACAAAACGAATACAATTTTTGCTCTCTACAATCATTCTCTACTTTCTGTTGACTTGGCTCATAAAGTCCCAATAAAATAGATTTAAGTTCATGGCTATAATGTTAAAAATAAAAAAAATAAATAAAAAAAAACAAGTCTGAAGGGTTTGAATCCTTTTGTAAAACATTATAAATAAGGGAAATATATGTCACATGTGCTACAGTATTATAATTTAATGTTTAGTGAATATGCAGCTGAATAGGCAGGTTCTTGCAATGTAAGCAGGTCGTAACATTCAGGTGCAACATTATATCAGGACTTTGTGTGTAAATCTGTCAGATTATAAAGCAAAATATGAACCAATGCAATTTCCTGCACACCACGGTTTGGGCGTTATGGTCACAAAAAGACAAGAAAACATGTTAAAACACCAAAGGGAAAAAAAAAAAAAAACTTTTTTAATAAACCAAAAATTGCTTTTCATGCATACAGCCCTAGGGTTTTAATGCTGCTCTTTTCACTACTCTGATCTGAATTGCTTTTTCAGACAAAACGTGCAAAAATACCTCCCTCATAAATGTGCTATTTTATGCTTTGATGAACGAGAACCAGTATGCAGAGATGAGCCCTTCTAGACACATTAATCACCAGGAGTATAGCACCTCACATTAAGCTGCTTAAATGCGGATTATCACTGTTTATTCTCCTCTAAGAGCCTCCGTTTTCATGCCTGGATAGGCCGGCCAATGAAGCCTCTCAGCACCAAAATCGATAGCTGCTCTGGCTTGGTTTGAATAAATATGTAGTGAAACTTGTGCCCCCCCTTCAATATTATTTCAGTTTGATCTCCAGTGGCGTAATTATGTCACAACATTTAGACACTTCTGTGCTCCAGGACCGTAGTCCGCAGTGAGTTCTGCTTTAGTCGTTGCTGCTAAATTGGTTTTTAAGAAGATTAACAACTGCTGGGAACAAGAGTCATGAGTGAAAGCATATTGACTGTTTACTGCAGCCAAACAAATTGTGGCTGCTTGATTTGAATTTTGCATATAGCCTCTGAACCTGGCCGCTGATATGATATTACTTTTTTTTCTTCTTTTCAATTATGTTCTTTTAGCAAGAGAGACATTAGAGGAGAAAACAAAATAAAACTGTCAGCTTAGCAAAAAATAAAAGAAGATCAAAAGTTCTGCTCTATCTAATGTTATTGTGCTTTGCATTTTATATAATAGAAATCCAAGTTTTTGGATCTTGTATGCATGTTGGAAATGACAAGCTTGGAGTTGTTTTTCTCTTAAACATATCCAATTAAGAGTTCTCTGGAGGCAGGTAAGCTGGTCAGCGCTGACTAATGGCAAAATGGACTAAAAACTGAGAAAAACTGACAAAGGCTGCAAATAAAATGTGAAAGCTGAGTGAAGGTTCACCTCCCAGTAGGACATAAATGCTAACCATGCCACTAGAGATACCATGGGATGGTATAGATCAAAGCTATTCCTTTGATAGACTCAATATAAACCCAATTGAGAATCTGTAGCAATACTTGGAAATCAGATGCACTTGTCTAGTCAACATCCCAGTCTCCAAAATGTGTAAATCTGGTAGAGACTTAGCCTAAAAGATATGCAGTCGATCTGCAGCAAAACATGGCCCAACAGATGATTGATCCGGAGGTTGAATACAAAATACAAATCCATCTTTTAGTGTGAGAAATAAAAAAGAAAACATAAATAACTTTTGCTTTTATGCTTCCCAGTGACTAATTCTGTTCAAGTTAAAGGGGGAAAAAATACAAGTCACTGTTGTTCATTCTAAATTGAAAGAACGGTTTTGCTGTCAAATGTTAAGAAAATTTTACAAAATATAAAGTTACAGAACACCTGCAGTGAAAGACGCAGAAGTCAAACAGGTGAAAAAAAGTTTTCTCTGCCAACATGCAAATTATAAAAAAAGACATCTCAACAGACCAGTCCTATCATCTCCACTTGTTCTCTGTATCCTTTTTAAACTCCCAATGCTTGTCAGGAGCCTCAGGTGTACTTTACCAATCTGCTCAGCCTGTCTCCGATGACATAGTCTGTTTTATACATAATAATTATTCAGTGATCCCTTTTTAAGTTTTTAGTGATTTTTCTTGGTTGTTAAGCAAATTTCCATCTTGTGCTCTTCCACTTTAGTCATTGCACTTCTAAGAGATCCATTAATAATGTACTGATATTATTAAGTACTTTATCACATAATTTCTGAAAATATGGAAATAAATAATATACCCATTTTAGTGCCAATGAGCGGAAATCGCAAGTTCACCCATAACATTTTATGGCTTTAGCTGACAAGAACATAGAGAAAATAGTTTATCCTGCTCTTGCTGAGACATCACACATCCATCTCAATGTGCTTCAGCTTTAAAAACGAACAATCTATACTGCAAATTTGTCGCAATAGCTTGAAAGTGAAAATGTTTAAAATAACCAGGCTTGTGTAATGTATCACTCTTCATTGTTTTGTATGCGTGCGTGCCTCTGTGTGTTTGTGTATGTCAGAGAGATGGAAAGGTTCAACGATCCCCCCCAGTAATTGCCTGCTGAAATGACACCAATAGAGATGGGAGCCGGCTAGGTCAGAGTGGTCTAGTTGCTTTCATCAAAATCAATAAATCAGCCACTAGACAGAATGAAAGTGTGTGTCTGTGTTTGCATGCGTGTGAATGTGCATGTTGTGTGCGTGCGTTTCTGATTGATACCCAGTTCTCGTTTTCCTCCCCGTCTTGCTGGTTGATTTCTTTCTGGTCCATAGACCAGACTTCCTCTATAAGAGGTGACACCAAGAGGGACACTTTTTATTTGGGGTGGATACATTATTCATCACCGAGGCGACGGGCAGAAAATAGACTCCTATAAGTTGCCATAAACTTCATTTTTTAAAGCCGTTCTGGACACTTATAATGTCTTTCAGATTAAAGTGAGCTTTTACAAAGAAGTGGGCTTGGACTTTAATAAATTGTGGCAGGTCAGGATGGTCAGAGCCAGCAAAGGTGTATATAGCCGACTCATGACCGCATTCAGGCAGTTTTTTTTTTTTTAAATGAAAGGCTCTCTCATTTATTTTCTGTGTCCCTTTTGAGCACGAAATTTCTTCTATGGGAAACAAGATATTTATTATAATGCAGCTTGGTAAGCATTTCTGACACTCTGCAGCACGTTTAATCAATCTAATTAATCGAAGTTTTAGACACAATTGTCAAATATACACCTTAAAATATTAATATGGTAACAAATCATAAGTTTTTAATCAGAAACCAGAGGTGGTGTCATGATCCATCTTTGGTGCACAGCAATACCTTCTTACAGTGGTTACATTGAGCACTTTTTCCATTTTGTGAAGCTGTAAGAAGCTTCTTCAGTTCCTACATCAGCAATAACTTGTCTTGCACAATGTGCACCCTAGTTCACCCCGGCAGAATCATTGTATTAAAAAACCCACTGAAAAGCAGAGGCAAAAAATTGCATGAATTCATCAGCAGATGTACATTTTATGTAGAATTAAAATCAGCAATAGCTCAATGAGGTACATGGCCAGGGATGTTTTTTTTATGGGAAATAAAAACAGAGTAAATGTAGTTAACACCACCAGTAACCTCAGTTAATGGCTCCCATGAAGGCATATAGCTGAACATAAGTCTATTCTATGGGAAAATTAAAATAAATAAGTACATAAAGTTAATGGAAACAACACCTCTATATGCATCTTTGCTCAGGAAAGAGGCAAAATTACCACAATTACTGGATCTGGAGGGCTTTCTATTAGAAAGAAAATCAAAGAGAAGACAAAGCCACTTCAAATTGAAAAGTAAAAGCAAGAGCGTATGGATAGATTAAGTCTGATACTTTTGTCAGGTTTACTTGGAATATCCAATTTCTTTCTCGAGATACAAAATAAGTGACTACTTTTTAAAGCTTCAAATAGCACAAAAAGGACACATTTACCTGTTTAAAACTATGAATTTTATTCAACACCTGCACTTGGCCTGAGGGTCTTTTATGTGAGTTTTTCACCGGAATGCATTGACAGCACTAACAAACTTGGTTGGTTGTTAGCTGAATAAAAGAAAAGTATTTCTTTTTTTCTTTAAAAAGAGTGGAGAACAGCCCAGATTGTCCTTGAAGAGGTTTGCATCACTACAGTTCTTTTTCCCACACCAAACATTTTGACACATTGACAGGAACTGCACAGGTGTGTTAACAGCAGCTGCATTCCTCACAGAAAATGTCATGTTGTGTTTTATGCTTGTTCATTTAACATGTCCTCTATGAAAAATGCCCCCTTCACTGATAAATTCAGCTTGACTTTCTGTTTCTTTGTCTCCAGGTCCAGTTTTTGGTTTCCTCTTTACACTTCAGAACAATTATAAAGTCTTCCAAGACACGTTACCTGGGCTACCTGGGTAATGTCCAGTTTTTACAGAGGAATACTTGTATACCTACTGCCAGATGGATGTTTGCTATCTCGCACGCACCTATGACTGCACATTCAGTTGAATGTGCACAATCTTTCACACAAGACTCCTTTCTCTCAGCTCGCTCAGAGATTCTGGTTAGGCATAGCAATGAGATATTGGTAAGAAAGAGGGACATTCATCACCAGCCTGGAGCATGTGTTAACACACGCACGCACACGCATACATACGCACCATACCAACAGGGGACTATCAGTTTAGTCCTACCAAGAGGGGACTTCTGTTTCTAGTTTGTTGAAAAAGTAAAAACCCATAATAAAATTTATTTTAAAGCTCTATTACCATAATATAACTGAAGATTTGACTTTTAATCATTTTTAAAGAAATTGCCAAGAGGGGACCTAGATCTCTGAGCGACGTTTACCTTACAAAGAGGGGACATTTACATACTGCAATACAACTGACTCTACCCATTTTTGACCTATAGAGGATTTACTTACTACAATTACTTTAACTATTTTAATAAATTTATGATTTAACTGGGTGATGTTGTATAATTAATTATTTTCAATACAAATATTACCCAAAAAAGTGACATAATGGCCATCAGGGAAAATGAATAATATTTTGAATACCATTAATGATGGCATGAATTAATAACAAGGTCTGCAGTATCAACAACAAATATATATTTTTAATATGAATTTTGTCTCTTAAGGTGGTACATTGGTGGTACATTACAAAGTAAAGGTCCCCACTTAGTCTGTATAGAATGACAGGGGTCTACTGTTGGCTGGTGAAGAACGACACAGGTCCCTTCTTAATAAAGAAGGGATGGACAGACAGAGACACATAAATATGTGTATATTTTTTTAATTCCAGTCCATGTCAAAGGCATTTCAAGAAAAAAAAAAGGTCCCCACTTGGTCTGTATAGAATGACACAGGTCCCCTCTTAGATAGGATGGAGCGACATACACACTCCAGGATGGGGGATAAAGAAGATTTTTTTTAAGACAAAAAATATGTAAGTTGAATCAAAACAACTTTAGGTGAACTATTTCATTTGATAAAAACTACAGATCCCAACATTTGTCAAATGTTTCCTCATCATGGAAAGGTTAAATGGTATATGAACTGACATTCCAATAGCGAAGGGATCTGCAGCAGAAAGTGATCAGAATAAAGAGTAAAAAATTTATTTACAGAGCACATTTTTTAAAGACAAATTTAAAACAGCCCATGTCAAACCTATTAGAAAGTAAAAGGTCCCCACTTGGTCTGTATAGAACGACACAAGTCCCCTCTTGGATAGGATAGAGCGACATACACACTCCAGATAAATAAGAAAATTACCTTTTATTAAATATCTTTACTTCTGAACTTCTTGGACAAACAGACAGAAATAAATTAATAAATGTATGTATATTTTTTAGTTCCAGAACATGTCAAAGGCATTACAGGAAAAATTAAGGTCCCCACTTTGTCTGTACAGAACGACAGAGGTCCACTGTTGGCTGGTGAAGAACGACACAGGTCCCCTCTTAGATAGGATGGAGCAACATACACACTCCAGGATGGGGGTGTGTATGCAGCAGAAATTAACTAAATTATTTTTTAAGACAAAAACAATATGTAAGCTGAATCAAAACAACTTGATTCAGCTTAAAAAAATATTTACAGAGCACATTTTTAAAGACAAATTTAATTTCTAAAGACAAATACACACTCCAGATAAATAAGAAAATTACCTTTTATCAAATATCTTTACTTCTGAACTTCTTGGACAAACAGACAGAAATAAATTAATAAATGTGTGTATATTGTTTTAGTTCCAGAACATGTCAAAGGCATTACAGGAAAAATTAAGGTCCCCACTTTGTCTGTACAGAACGACAGAGGTCCACTGTTGGCTGGTGAAGAACGACACAGGTCCCCTCTTAGATAGGATGGAGCGACATACACACTCTAGGATGGGGGTGTGTATGCAGCAGAAATTAACTAAATTATTTTTTAAGACAAAAAAAATATGTAAGCTGAATCAAAACAACTTGATTCAGCTTAAAAAAGTTATTTACAGAGCACATTTTTAAAGACAAATTTAATTTTTAAAGACAAATACACACTCCAGATAAATAAGAAAATTACCTTTTATCAAATATCTTTACTTCTGAACTTCTTGGACAAACAGACAGAAATAAATTAATAAATGTGTGTATATTGTTTTAGTTCCAGAACATGTCAAAGGCATTACAGGAAAAATTAAGGTCCCCACTTTGTCTGTACAGAACGACAGAGGTCCACTGTTGGCTGGTGAAGAACGACACAGGTCCCCTCTTAGATAGGATGGAGCGACATACACACTCCAGGATGAGGGGATGCAGCAGAAATGACCAAAACTGATCATTTTTAGGGCAATTTAAAACTGGCTGAAATATAGCAGAAAAAAATAAGCTTAATTAATATATCTGATGTTGTTTACCAACACATTTAAATCTTTTTCTGACAAGAACTGTGATTAAAAAAAAAAAACATTTAAAAACCATAAAATTGTTTTCTTTTTCCTTCCGACAAATTATCCATTTGTATATCGGATATGTAACGATATATAAGTTTGTTTTTTGTCCAAAAAGAGAATAGATACAAAGCAAAAAAGAAGTTTTTACAGCAGTAACTATAAAAATACTTGTTTGTGGATGAGGAATGAACACTATCAAGTATGTGTTCATACTTTCTAGTGTAAACTTACATAATCTACAATAAGGCAAAGATTTCATAGGACATTAGTAAAATTTTATATATTTGGTCTCAAACTTCATCTACTATGTTGAAATTGTCAAAATTACTTTGATACATTGTCTTTGGGAATGTCCAGTTATTAGACCCTTTTTTATTAGTTTTAAGTACTTTGAGTAACTAATTGGAAAGAACTCCACCACTTTGTCAGAAACTGGATTTATTTATATACAAGTCAAACTCATAACCCTCAGGCATTTTGGAACTTGATAACTCAACTAGGCTCCAGAAAAACTAAAAAGATTCCCCTAGAAGTGGTTCAGGAGGATGGCTCCTTATGTCTTGTTATTAACAAGGTTTTGCACAAGTGGCAAACTGACTTTGGAAATATATTTTCTGCTAGTTTTGCCTCTCCTGAATGGGATTAATCTTATTTAGAAAGGACAGTAGCTATTAAGAATCAAATTGAAGTTTTATGCCAATGAGTTCCTCAAATCTTCAATTAAACTCTCACATTTCAGAAAATTAACTTCATAAACCTATTGATAAGTTAAAATGTGGGAAGGTTATGGGTTACAGTAATCTGTCAAATGAAGTCTGAATAAAAGATTGAATAAAATGTGAAATGAACCAGGCTGTTAAAGCTTTTGTCCACATATTGTGAACAAGGTTTTTGCCCATCTAAATGGCAAAATCTATTATTAAACCACTCCCCAAGTCTCAAACTGCTGATCCTCTAGTGCCTATCAACTAGATACTAGAGGAGCAATAGTTTACTGAAATGAATAAACTGAAGTTATTCCTTTCAGAAAACGGAGTAGTGCATTGATAACATTTACATTTTGTTTTGGGCCTACAGATTTGTCTATTGCAAAAACAAATATTTGGGATTTACTGTGGATGAATATTTGACATTGGAAGAAGGATTACAATTCCATTCAAACTCAGCTGGAAGAGCGCAGGCTTCAGTTATAAATACAGTCAAATATTAATACAGTCAGGGTCTTCTGAGAGACTGCTCTGCATCCCCAGAGCTAGAACCAGATGATGAGAAGCAGCATTCAGCTTCTATGCACAGCAAATCTGGAACAAGCTTCCAGAAAACTGCAAAACTGCTGAAACACTGCCTTCCTTTAAATCTAGTCTAAAATCCCAGCTGGTTAGAGTTGCTTTTGAAATGTAATCAATTAAGAATTTAACAATGGCACTTGAATTAATATAATGATTTATTATGTAAAGCACTTTGAAATCCCTTGATGCTGAAATGTGCTGAAATAAGATTAAATTGATTGATTGATTGATTGATTGATTGATTGATTGATTGATTGATCGATTGATCGATTGATATAAGTTGTATACTGAGTTGTATAGGTCTTGTGTTTGCCCAGTATTGGATTATGGTGTCGGAGTTACTGTCAACAACCTCCCAGTGAAAAAGTTCAGTGTAGAGCCCTGCGATATTTCTTATATGTCTATAGAAATACTCCTAAAATGGCATTATATGGAGATATGGGGTGACCACGTGAAGTTAGATATCTGCAATATCTAACCATTTTGCAGATATGGTTAGATTGTGGAATACGTTCATTAATATGCCAGATCATAGATTAACAAAACACATTTTCCTTTGGGATTTCACAAATGGGTGTACTTGGGCCAGACATATGGAGAAGATATTTGAGACTTTCGGTACATATAGGAATAAGACAAGATGTAATATTGAATAGCTTAAACGGTTTTATTTTGAAGTTTAGTGGGCAGTTGATATCTTATATAAACAAAAATTACATACTTATATTTTACTAAAGGATCCCTATATGGTCTTGCATCACGGAAACTTTCTATAAAACGACGGTCCATGTGCGCCCAGTTCAGATACGGTGCTTTGGCTTTGGAGACCAAAGTACCCAGAGGAAGGCCGAAGATGTTCTTTGTGTGATTTGGGGGAAAGTGGGAGAGAAGTCCACTTTTTGCTTTACTGTCTTATGTACTTGAGGGTGAGATATGATTTATTTACTAAAATACTTTATATTAACGGGTAGGGATAAAATGTATATTTAAGTATTTTAAGTTTCAGTTGGCACACAATTTATTTTGAAGGCCTGGCACCTTAGAAGCTTTGGTAACACTTTATTTGAAGGGGGTTGAATAAGACTGTCATGACACTTTCATAAACATGACATAACACCTGTCATGAACATGAATAAGCCTTCTTGAATATTTATGGCTGTTGTCATAAAGTGTCATTCGGTAAATTATGACACTTTTAATACAAAGCTGACATTATTCAAAATGTCTTTGTTATGACAACTTGACATTAACCAAGAAATCATTACTGATATAAATTTGTTATAAAAGTATTACTGATTGCACTTTAAAAATTAGGTAACTTTGTTATTAAAGGTAAAGTTTAAACAGTAATGATTTCCTGGTTAATGTCAAGTTGTCATAACAAAGACATTTTGAATAATGTCAACTATGTATTAAAAGTGTCATAATTTACCGAATGACGCTTTATGACAACAGTCATAAATATTCATGAAGGCTTATTCATGTTCATGACAGGTGTTATGTCATGTTTATGAAAGTATCATATCAGTCTTATTCAACCCCCTTCAAATAAAGTGTTACCGAAGCTTTTTGTTTAAATAAAATATATGTCTGTCCGCTTGTTTGTTTATGTTTTTCTTGTGTCTTGTAAGCCTTTGTGGGCTGAGAACCTGTAAAAGGGTAAATACCACTTATCTGTCCATCTACAAAGATCAGACACTGTACTTTTTCTCACCCA
Source organism: Poecilia mexicana (assembly GCF_051168715.1). Taxonomy (NCBI): domain Eukaryota; kingdom Metazoa; phylum Chordata; class Actinopteri; order Cyprinodontiformes; family Poeciliidae; genus Poecilia; species Poecilia mexicana. The sequence continues at coordinate 11,162,208 of NW_028263386.1, read as the reverse complement.
AGTACTGTAGGTCATAATAACTTTTTCTAATATGTATGCTAATACTTGTCGCTCTTTCTGGCTGTAAAGCCCGTTTTGTTTCTTTTCTTGTTTTGTAAGATTGCAAGTGAAGCTTTAGTGTGATTATTCATTAATGTTGCCATGTTCTCAGAAAAAAGCCATCCAATAACAAATGTTTACATTACGTTTAGGTGAAGCTCTTGACATAACATTACATTTGTCCTCTGTCTACGTTTAAAGGGATACATTGCATTTTTAGTTTACCATGCTGGAAAACAGTCACTATGTGGTCACATAGACTGTGTGCACAACTATTAGGCAAGTTTTAGTTTTGAACCATATCATTATTTCTATGGATATTTTAAAACTCCAAGCTGTATAAACTTTAATCTTTATTTAATGTGAACAAATCATCTGATGTGTATTTGTTTAATGAGGGAGGAAGTGGCCATATAAAGATCAACACCCAGTATGAAGGTGTGCAAAATTATTAGGCAGCTTCTTTTCCTCAGACAAAAGGGGCCGAAAAAGATTTAAGTGACTGTGAAAGGTCCAAAACTGTAAAAAGTTATCCAGAGAGATGCAGCACTATGGAAATTGCTAAAATGTTGGAGTGTGATCACAGAACCATCAAATGTTTTGCTGCAAATAGTGAACATGGTCACAAGAAACCTGTTGAGAAAAAAAAAGAAGTTTTGCTCCATCCAGAAATATTTCATATGTTAGGGGATAAACTAGAACAAACACGTTTTGTAAAACGCATTGTAACTCTGTACTAAATAAAAATGAGTACCATAACAATAGCACAGGTTTGTTTCTTTAATCAAGTATTGCTTTACGTAATCCAACAAGATCCTTTTACCAACATTTAGAAACTAAACAATCTTTCCCGTTGGCATTATCCAGCAAATAAGATGCAAAAAGATTTGTAGTTATCAGGTACAGTAAAAAGGAGGGACTGTTGCCTCCCTGCTGATCAGAATACTTGTTACTGATAATCTTTTATTTTCAGATTATAAATAATTTAACAAAACAAGGCATTTCACACTAATGTTTAGTTTTCACTGTAGTTAATGTTTTATACAAAAATAAAGCAGTATATTCTTTCAAGTTGTTTTAATTAAGTAATTGTTTGTATTTGAAAATTATGAAGACAATCATATGTGTAACATTACACTGCTATATTTGCTTTGCAAGATTTTCTGTCTCAGAACTGACTTCCAAATGCCACACAGCCCTCATGTGAACTGGACAAACCGGTTTTTATTCAGGCCTGGCCATTCAGAGCCAACAAAGGCCTTCACCAGGCCCTCCCCCCACCACCAGGACACATCCAGAGGAGCTGAGAGAGCTCCTCAGGATGCTCCTTCACCCAGAGGAGGTTCATGAGAACCATTCCTCTTGTAACATTTGATCATGTTTGTCATTAAAGACTGCTTTATACTTAACCAATTCTAATTATGTCTCAACGTAACAACTTTCATTTCTCTTTCATTTTTTATGGCTCATTCTGTCTTGGTAATTAGTTTATGGAACAATTTGTAAGTGAATCAAGTTTGAAAAGAAATGATAATACTGAACAAAAGACATATGATTATGAAAATAACATTGATCCAGACAGTAATGTATTACATGGACCTAACAATTGTAAATATTGTACAGGTAAACGGCTGTGTAGTTGGATTTTTTGTTTTACTTATTCATTTTAATTGTAGAAGTCTTCAGACAAATTTTGACAATATCAGTGAATATTTGAAATCATTTATAAGTCACTTTCAAGTAACACTTTCTGTAACCTGGATAAATGAGAAATCTATAGATTTGGAGTTGGAGGGGTAAAATCTCTTCCATTAAATCGAGTGAAGAACAAAGGTGGGGTGTTGCAGTATGTTAGCTGTTCCTTGAGATGTGAAAAATTTAATGTATGTCATTTGCTTTAGATGATATGATGGAAAAGTGTTACTGTTGAAACTGACAGGGATAAAATAAGTAACATTGTAGCTTGTGTATATAATGCCAGGTTCTGTTAGGAATAGATGTGAAAATCTCCTGAATGGATTAAATGATAGGAACATTTTGTTAATATTTGGAGATTTCAATATTGATTTATTAAAACAATAATAAATCAATAGACAACACAAAATGACTACAGATTTTGCAGATACCTTGTCCAGTAGAAATTTATATCCAGTGGTTACTCAACCAGCCACAATTACTAGTACTAGTTCAACTCTGGTAATTTTTCAAAAACATAATTGGAAAGGTTATGTGCATTGGGATCCTAGTAAGTGATATAAGTGATCATTTGCCTATATGTATGGTTCATCACAGTAAAGTAAAAAAACTAAAAAACTTTTAACTTTACTGTTAAAGTTTACTGCATGTTATGTCTAACCTAATGTCAGACATCAGGTCAGCCAGATCGGATGGAACAATAATGACATTCTCTAATGACCTGTTGGAGGAAAGCTGGAGTGGGGTTTATGTGAAGGATGTGAATGTGGCATATGAAACATTATTGTAGATTTATAAATCATTATGTGACAAGAATTCCCCAATTTTAGCATCTTGCAAAAATAAAAAAAAAATAAATGTAAAGTCCTGGATGACCACAAGATTGCTAAAATCCTGCAAGAAGAAAAATAAGTTATGTAGAGATTTTGTCAAATTTCCAACTAAACCCAGGGAAATTAAATACAAGGTATAAAAAAACAAATTGACAATAAGAAAAGCTAAGAAAGATTACTATAACTTTACCCATTTAATCCCAGATTTTTCTGAAACATGAAATCCCCCACTTTGTCTGTCAGTCATTGTGACCTTGATCAAGAGGACGAGTCAACCGCCATGCCAGCCAGTGGTAGTCAGAGGACCTGGTGGTGCCAGTGTATGGCTGCCTTAGATATGTCAAACTGTGGCAGGGAACCTGTAGCTACAATATGAGCTAAAGGTGCATGTTATGTCTAACCTAATGTCACACATTAGGTCAGCCAGATCAGGTGGAACAACAATGACATTCTCTAATGACCTGTTAGAGGAAAGAGGGGGGTTAATGTGAAGAATGTGAATGTGGCATATGAAACATTATTGTAGATTTATAGGGAAGCTGTAGCTACATTATATTAGCTTATATAATGTCCCAAATATCAAAGTCCCCAAATGGTGAGAAGGAGCCAAACTTCTGGCCTTTAATTCAAGGCCTGGGGGTCAAGTATCCTGTAACTTTCAGGTGTGTCCCTGGTCCAACACACCTGAATTAAATGGATCACCTCCTCATTATGCAGTTCAGAGTTCTAGAGTTCTGCTAATCACCTGATTCAGGTGTATTGAAGCACAGGCGGATGCATGACCCCGGCCCTCAATCCCTGGAGTTGGAGACCCCTGGACTAAGTCTAGTACTGTATGACAGTGTGACTAACAGATGTTCATGGTTTTCAATAATATAAATGAAGGCCTCTACTGTATAGGTTATCTTTATGATCTATGTTAATGTGATGACCCTACAACTGACAGTTGTAATTATGCTTAAACACTCAAGTACTCAAATTTACCTTGGTTTAGATTATACAGATAGTGAAATTTGTACGTTACAGACCAAATGTTGCACTAAAGTAATGAAGTGGCAAGATATATCCAAATAAAGACACAAAGTTCACCTTTTATCATCTTTTCTATTTGGGAAAAAGCACATTTAGCTCATCATAGTAAGAACACCTTATTGTCCCACCGGTCACAATTGTGACCCACAGGATTGTTAAAATAAAAACATTTTAGCAATCCTGTGGTCATCCAGGACTTTACATTTATTTTTTTTATTTTTGCAAGATGCTAAAATTGGGGAATTCTTGTCACATAAAGATTTATAAATCTACAATAATGTTTCATATGCCACATTCACATCCTTCACATAAACCCCACTCCAGCTTTCCTCCAACAGGTCATTAGAGAATGTCATTATTGTTCCATCCGATCTGGCTGACCTGATGTCTGACATTAGGTTAGACATAACATGCAGTAAACTTTAACAGTAAAGTTAAAAGTTTTTTAGTTTTTTTACTTTACTGTGATGAACCATACATATAGGCAAATGATCACTTATATCACTTACTAGGATCCCAATGCACATAACCTTTCCAATTATGTTTTTGAAAAATTACCAGAGTTGAACTAGTACTAGTAATTGTGGCTGGTTGAGTAACCACTGGATATAAATTTCTACTGGACAAGGTATCTGCAAAATCTGTAGTCATTTTGTGTTGTCTATTGATTTATTATTGTTTTAATAAATCAATATTGAAATCTCCAAATATTAACAAAATGTTCCTATCATTTAATCCATTCAGGAGATTTTCACATCTATTCCTAACAGAACCTGGCATTATATACACAAGCTACAATGTTACTTATTTTATCCCTCTCAGTTTCAACAGTAACACTTTTCCATCATATCATCTAAAGCAAATGACATACATTAAATCTTTCACATCTCAAGGAACAGCTAACATACTGCAACACCCCACCTTTGTTCTTCACTCGATTTAATGGAAGAGATTTTACCCCTCCAACTCCAAATCTATAGATTTCTCATTTATCCAGGTTACAGAAAGTGTTACTTGAAAGTGACTTATAAATGATTTCAAATATTCACTGATATTGTCAAAATTTGTCTGAAGACTTCTACAATTAAAATGAATAAGTAAAAAAAAAAATCCAACTACACAGCCGTTGTTTACCTGTACAATATTTACAATTGTTAGGTCCATGTAATACATTACTGTCTGGATCAATGTTATTTTCATAATCATATGTCTTTTGTTCAGTATTATCATTTCTTTTCAAACTTGATTCACTTACAAATTGTTCCATAAACTAATTACCAAGACAGAATGAGCCATAAAAAATGAAAGAGAAATGAAAGTTGTTACGTTGAGACATAATTAGAATTGGTTAAGTATAAAGCAGTCTTTAATGACAAACATGATCAAATGTTACAAGAGGAATGGTTCTCATGAACCTCCTCTGGGTGAAGGAGCATCCTGAGGAGCTCTCTCAGCTCCTCTGGATGTGTCCTGGTGGTGGGGGGAGGGCCTGGTGAAGGCCTTTGTTGGCTCTGAATGGCCAGGCTTGAATAAAAACCGGTTTGTCCAGTTCACATGAGGGCTGTGTGGCATTTGGAAGTCAGTTCTGAGACAGAAAATCTTGCAAAGCAAATATAGCAGTGTAATGTTACACATATGATTGTCTTCATAATTTTCAAATACAAACAATTACTTAATTAAAACAACTTGAAAGAATATACTGCTTTATTTTTGTATAAAACATTAACTACAGTGAAAACTAAACATTAGTGTGAAATGCCTTGTTTTGTTAAATTATTTATAATCTGAAAATAAAAGATTATCAGTAACAAGTATTCTGATCAGCAGGGAGGCAACAGTCCCTCCTTTTTACTGTACCTGATAACTACAAATCTTTTTGCATCTTATTTGCTGGATAATGCCAACGGGAAAGATTGTTTAGTTTCTAAATGTTGGTAAAAGGATCTTGTTGGATTACGTAAAGCAATACTTGATTAAAGAAACAAACCTGTGCTATTGTTATGGTACTCATTTTTATTTAGTACAGAGTTACAATGCGTTTTACAAAACGTGTTTGTTCTAGTTTATCCCCTAACATATGAAATATTTCTGGATGGAGCAAAACTTCTTTTTTTTTCTCAACAGGTTTCTTGTGACCATGTTCACTATTTGCAGCAAAACATTTGATGGTTCTGTGATCACACTCCAACATTTTAGCAATTTCCATAGTGCTGCATCTCTCTGGATAACTTTTTACAGTTTTGGACCTTTCACAGTCACTTAAATCTTTTTCGGCCCCTTTTGTCTGAGGAAAAGAAGCTGCCTAATAATTTTGCACACCTTCATACTGGGTGTTGATCTTTATATGGCCACTTCCTCCCTCATTAAACAAATACACATCAGATGATTTGTTCACATTAAATAAAGATTAAAGTTTATACATCTTGGAGTTTTAAAATATCCATAGAAATAATGATATGGTTCAAAACTAAAACTTGCCTAATAGTTGTGCACACAGTCTATGTGACCACATAGTGACTGTTTTCCAGCATGGTAAACTAAAAATGCAATGTATCCCTTTAAACGTAGACAGAGGACAAATGTAATGTTATGTCAAGAGCTTCACCTAAACGTAATGTAAACATTTGTTATTGGATGGCTTTTTTCTGAGAACATGGCAACATTAATGAATAATCACACTAAAGCTTCACTTGCAATCTTACAAAACAAGAAAAGAAACAAAACGGGCTTTACAGCCAGAAAGAGCGACAAGTATTAGCATAAATATTAGAAAAAGTTATTATGACCTACAGTACTTGGGTGAGAAAAAGTACAGTGTCTGATCTTTGTAGATGGACAGATAAGTGGTATTTACCCTTTTACAGGTTCTCAGCCCACAAAGGCTTACAAGACACAAGAAAAACATAAACAAACAAGCGGACAGACATATATTTTATTTAAACAAAAAGCTTCTGTAACACTTTATTTAAGCTTTACCTTTAAAAACATAAAGTTACCTAATTTTTAAAGTGCAATCAGTAATACTTTTATAACAAATTTATCAGTAATGACTTCTTGGTTAATGTCAAGTTGTCATTATTGTTCCATCCGATCTGGCTGACCTGATGTCTGACATTAGGTTAGACATAACATGCAGTAAACTTTAACAGTAAAGTTAAAAGTTTTTTAGTTTTTTTACTTTACTGTGATGAACCATACATATAGGCAAATGATCACTTATATCACTTACTAGGATCCCAATGCACATAACCTTTCCAATTATGTTTTTGAAAAATTACCAGAGTTGAACTAGTACTAGTAATTGTGGCTGGTTGAGTAACCACTGGATATAAATTTCTACTGGACAAGGTATCTGCAAAATCTGTAGTCATTTTGTGTTGTCTATTGATTTATTATTGTTTTAATAAATCAATATTGAAATCTCCAAATATTAACAAAATGTTCCTATCATTTAATCCATTCAGGAGATTTTCACATCTATTCCTAACAGAACCTGGCATTATATACACAAGCTACAATGTTACTTATTTTATCCCTGTCAGTTTCAACAGTAACACTTTTCCATCATATCATCTAAAGCAAATGACATACATTAAATCTTTCACATCTCAAGGAACAGCTAACATACTGCAACACCCCACCTTTGTTCTTCACTCGATTTAATGGAAGAGATTTTACCCCTCCAACTCCAAATCTATAGATTTCTCATTTATCCAGGTTACAGAAAGTGTTACTTGAAAGTGACTTATAAATGATTTCAAATATTCACTGATATTGTCAAAATTTGTCTGAAGACTTCTACAATTAAAATGAATAAGTAAAACAAAAAATCCAACTACACAGCCGTTGTTTACCTGTACAATATTTACAATTGTTAGGTCCATGTAATACATTACTGTCTGGATCAATGTTATTTTCATAATCATATGTCTTTTGTTCAGTATTATCATTTCTTTTCAAACTTGATTCACTTACAAATTGTTCCATAAACTAATTACCAAGACAGAATGAACCATAAAAAATGAAAGAGAAATGAAAGTTGTTACGTTGAGACATAATTAGAATTGGTTAAGTATAAAGCAGTCTTTAATGACAAACATGATCAAATGTTACAAGAGGAATGGTTCTCATGAACCTCCTCTGGGTGAAGGAGCATCCTGAGGAGCTCTCTCAGCTCCTCTGGATGTGTCCTGGTGGTGGGGGGAGGGCCTGGTGAAGGCCTTTGTTGGCTCTGAATGGCCAGGCCTGAATAAAAACCGGTTTGTCCAGTTCACATGAGGGCTGTGTGGCATTTGGAAGTCAGTTCTGAGACAGAAAATCTTGCAAAGCAAATATAGCAGTGTAATGTTACACATATGATTGTCTTCATAATTTTCAAATACAAACAATTACTTAATTAAAACAACTTGAAAGAATATACTGCTTTATTTTTGTATAAAACATTAACTACAGTGAAAACTAAACATTAGTGTGAAATGCCTTGTTTTGTTAAATTATTTATAATCTGAAAATAAAAGATTATCAGTAACAAGTATTCTGATCAGCAGGGAGGCAACAGTCCCTCCTTTTTACTGTACCTGATAACTACAAATCTTTTTGCATCTTATTTGCTGGATAATGCCAACGGGAAAGATTGTTTAGTTTCTAAATGTTGGTAAAAGGATCTTGTTGGATTACGTAAAGCAATACTTGATTAAAGAAACAAACCTGTGCTATTGTTATGGTACTCATTTTTATTTAGTACAGAGTTACAATGCGTTTTACAAAACGTGTTTGTTCTAGTTTATCCCCTAACATATGAAATATTTCTGGATGGAGCAAAACTTCTTTTTTTTTCTCAACAGGTTTCTTGTGACCATGTTCACTATTTGCAGCAAAACATTTGATGGTTCTGTGATCACACTCCAACATTTTAGCAATTTCCATAGTGCTGCATCTCTCTGGATAACTTTTTACAGTTTTGGACCTTTCACAGTCACTTAAATCTTTTTCGGCCCCTTTTGTCTGAGGAAAAGAAGCTGCCTAATAATTTTGCACACCTTCATACTGGGTGTTGATCTTTATATGGCCACTTCCTCCCTCATTAAACAAATACACATCAGATGATTTGTTCACATTAAATAAAGATTAAAGTTTATACAGCTTGGAGTTTTAAAATATCCATAGAAATAATGATATGGTTCAAAACTAAAACTTGCCTAATAGTTGTGCACACAGTCTATGTGACCACATAGTGACTGTTTTCCAGCATGGTAAACTAAAAATGAAATGTATCCCTTTAAACGTAGACAGAGGACAAATGTAATGTTATGTCAAGAGCTTCACCTAAACGTAATGTAAACATTTGTTATTGGATGGCTTTTTTCTGAGAACATGGCAACATTAATGAATAATCACACTAAAGCTTCACTTGCAATCTTACAAAACAAGAAAAGAAACAAAACGGGCTTTACAGCCAGAAAGAGCGACAAGTATTAGCATACATATTAGAAAAAGTTATTATGACCTACAGTACTTGGGTGAGAAAAAGTACAGTGTCTGATCTTTGTAGATGGACAGATAAGTGGTATTTACCCTTTTACAGGTTCTCAGCCCACAAAGGCTTACAAGACACAAGAAAAACATAAACAAACAAGCGGACAGACATATATTTTATTTAAACAAAAAGCTTCGGTAACACTTTATTTAAACTTTACCTTTAATAACATAAATTTACCTAATTTTTAAAGTGCAATCAGTAATACTTTTATAACAAATTTATATCAGTAATGATTTCTTGGTTAATGTCAAGTTGTCATAACAAAGACATTTTGAATAATGTCAACTTTGTATTAAAAGTGTCATAATTTACCGAATGACACTTTATGACAACAGCCATAAATATTCAAGAAGGCTTATTCATGTTCATGACAGGTGTTATGTCATGTTTATGAAAGTGTCATGACAGTCTTATTCAACCCCCTTCAAATAAAGTGTTACCAAAGCTTCTAAGGTGCCAGGCCTTCAAAATAAATTGTGTGCCAACTGAAACTTAAAATACTTAAATATACATTTTATCCCTACCCGTTAATATAAAGTATTTTAGTAAATAAATCATATCTCACCCTCAAGTACATAAGACAGTAAAGCAAAAAGTGGACTTCTCTCCCACTTTCCCCCAAATCACACAAAGAACATCTTCGGCCTTCCTCTGGGTACTTTGGTCTCCAAAGCCAAAGTACCGTATCTGAACTGGGCGCACATGGACCGTCGTTTTATAGAAAGTTTCCGTGATGCATATGGCTCAAGACCATATAGGGATCCTTTAGTAAAATATAAGTATGTAATTTTTGTTTATATAAGATATCAACTGCCCACTAAACTTCAAAATAAAACCGTTTAAGCTATTCAATATTACATCTTGTCTTATTCCTATATGTACCGAAAGTCTCAAATATCTTCTCCATATGTCTGGCCCAAGTACACCCATTTGTGAAATCCCAAAGGAAAATGTGTTTTGTTAATCTATGATCTGGCATATTAATGAACGTATTCCACAATCTAACCATATCTGCAAAATGGTTAGATATTGCAGATATCTAACTTCACGTGGTCACCCCATATCTCCATATAATGCCATTTTAGGAGTATTTCTATAGACATATAAGAAATATCGCAGGGCTCTACACTGAACTTTTTCACTGGGAGGTTGTTGACAGTAACTCCGACACCATAATCCAATACTGGGCAAACACAAGACGTATACAACTCAGTATACAACTTATATCAATCAATCAATCAATCAATCAATCAATCAATCAATCAATCAATTTAATCTTATTTCAGCACATTTCAGCATCAAGGGATTTCAAAGTGCTTTACATAATAAATCATTATATTAATTCAAGTGCCATTGTTAAATTCTTAATTGATTACATTTCAAAAGCAACTCTAACCAGCTGGGATTTTAGACTAGATTTAAAGGAAGGCAGTGTTTCAGCAGTTTTGCAGTTTTCTGGAAGCTTGTTCCAGATTTGCTGTGCATAGAAGCTGAATGCTGCTTCTCATCATCTGGTTCTAGCTCTGGGGATGCAGAGCAGTCTCTCAGAAGACCCTGACTGTATTAATATTTGACTGTATTTATAACTGAAGCCTGCGCTCTTCCAGCTGAGTTTGAATGGAATTGTAATCCTTCTTCCAATGTCAAATATTCATCCACAGTAAATCCCAAATATTTGTTTTTGCAATAGACAAATCTGTAGGCCCAAAACAAAATGTAAATGTTATCAATGCACTACTCCGTTTTCTGAAAGGAATAACTTCAGTTTATTCATTTCAGTAAACTATTGCTCCTCTAGTATCTAGTTGATAGGCACTAGAGGATCAGCAGTTTGAGACTTGGGGAGTGGTTTAATAATAGATTTTGCCATTTAGATGGGCAAAAACCTTGTTCACAATATGTGGACAAAAGCTTTAACAGCCTGGTTCATTTCACATTTTATTCAATCTTTTATTCAGACTTCATTTGACAGATTACTGTAACCCATAACCTTCCCACATTTTAACTTATCAATAGGTTTATGAAGTTAATTTTCTGAAATGTGAGAGTTTAATTGAAGATTTGAGGAACTCATTGGCATAAAACTTCAATTTGATTCTTAATAGCTACTGTCCTTTCTAAATAAGATTAATCCCATTCAGGAGAGGCAAAACTAGCAGAAAATATATTTCCAAAGTCAGTTTGCCACTTGTGCAAAACCTTGTTAATAACAAGACATAAGGAGCCATCCTCCTGAACCACTTCTAGGGGAATCTTTTTAGTTTTTCTGGAGCCTAGTTGAGTTATCAAGTTCCAAAATGCCTGAGGGTTATGAGTTTGACTTGTATATAAATAAATCCAGTTTCTGACAAAGTGGTGGAGTTCTTTCCAATTAGTTACTCAAAGTACTTAAAACTAATAAAAAAGGGTCTAATAACTGGACATTCCCAAAGACAATGTATCAAAGTAATTTTGACAATTTCAACATAGTAGATGAAGTTTGAGACCAAATATATAAAATTTTACTAATGTCCTATGAAATCTTTGCCTTATTGTAGATTATGTAAGTTTACACTAGAAAGTATGAACACATACTTGATAGTGTTCATTCCTCATCCACAAACAAGTATTTTTATAGTTACTGCTGTAAAAACTTCTTTTTTGCTTTGTATCTATTCTCTTTTTGGACAAAAAACAAACTTATATATCGTTACATATCCGATATACAAATGGATAATTTGTCGGAAGGAAAAAGAAAACAATTTTATGGTTTTTAAATGTTTTTTTTTTTTTAATCACAGTTCTTGTCAGAAAAAGATTTAAATGTGTTGGTAAACAACATCAGATATATTAATTAAGCTTATTTTTTTCTGCTATATTTCAGCCAGTTTTAAATTGCCCTAAAAATGATTAGTTTTGGTCATTTCTGCTGCATCCCCTCATCCTGGAGTGTGTATGTCGCTCCATCCTATCTAAGAGGGGACCTGTGTCGTTCTTCACCAGCCAACAGTGGACCTCTGTCGTTCTGTACAGACAAAGTGGGGACCTTAATTTTTCCTGTAATGCCTTTGACATGTTCTGGAACTAAAACAATATACACACATTTATTAATTTATTTCTGTCTGTTTGTCCAAGAAGTTCAGAAGTAAAGATATTTGATAAAAGGTAATTTTCTTATTTATCTGGAGTGTGTATTTGTCTTTAAAAATTAAATTTGTCTTTAAAAATGTGCTCTGTAAATAACTTTTTTAAGCTGAATCAAGTTCTTTTGATTCAGCTTACATATTGTTTTTGTCTTAAAAAATAATTTAGTTAATTTCTGCTGCATCCCCTCATCCTGGAGTGTGTATGTCGCTCCATCCTATCTAAGAGGGGACCTGTGTCGTTCTTCACCAGCCAACAGTGGACCTCTGTCGTTCTGTACAGACAAAGTGGGGACCTTAATTTTTCCTGTAATGCCTTTGACATGTTCTGGAACTAAAAAAAATATACACACACTTATTAATTTATTTCTGTCTCTGTCCATCCCTTCTATATTAAGAAGTTCAGAAGTAAAGATATTTGATAAAAGGTAATTTTCTTATTTATCTGGAGTGTGTATTTGTCTTTAGAAATTAAATTTGTCTTTAAAAATGTGCTCTGTAAATATTTTTTTAAGCTGAATCAAGTTGTTTTGATTCAGCTTACATATTGTTTTTGTCTTAAAAAATAATTTAGTTAATTTCTGCTGCATACACACCCCCATCCTAGAGTGTGTATGTCGCTCCATCCTATCTAAGAGGGGACCTGTGTCGTTCTTCACCAGCCAACAGTGGACCTCTGTCGTTCTGTACAGACAAAGTGGGGACCTTAATTTTTCCTGTAATGCCTTTGACATGTTCTGGAACTAAAACAATATACACACATTTATTAATTTATTTCTGTCTGTTTGTCCAAGAAGTTCAGAAGTAAAGATATTTGATAAAAGGTAATTTTCTTATTTATCTGGAGTGTGTATTTGTCTTTAAAAATTAAATTTGTCTTTAAAAATGTGCTCTGTAAATAACTTTTTTAAGCTGAATCAAGTTGTTTTGATTCAGCTTACATATTGTTTTTGTCTTAAAAAATAATTTAGTTAATTTCTGCTGCATACACACCCCCATCCTAGAGTGTGTATGTCGCTCCATCCTCTCTAAGAGGGGACCTGTGTCGTTCTTCACCAGCCAACAGTGGACCTCTGTCGTTCTGTACAGACAAAGTGGGGACCTTAATTTTTCCTGTAATGCCTTTGACATGTTCTGGAACTAAAAAAAATATACACACACTTATTAATTTATTTCTGTCTCTGTCCATCCCTTCTATATTAAGAAGTTCAGAAGTAAAGATATTTGATAAAAGGTAATTTTCTTATTTATCTGGAGTGTGTATTTGTCTTTAGAAATTAAATTTGTCTTTAAAAATGTGCTCTGTAAATATTTTTTTAAGCTGAATCAAGTTGTTTTGATTCAGCTTACATATTGTTTTTGTCTTAAAAAATAATTTAGTTAATTTCTGCTGCATACACACCCCCATCCTAGAGTGTGTATGTCGCTCCATCCTATCTAAGAGGGGACCTGTGTCGTTCTTCACCAGCCAACAGTGGACCTCTGTCGTTCTGTACAGACAAAGTGGGGACCTTAATTTTTCCTGTAATGCCTTTGACATGTTCTGGAACTAAAACAATATACACACATTTATTAATTTATTTCTGTCTGTTTGTCCAAGAAGTTCAGAAGTAAAGATATTTGATAGAAGGTAATTTTCTTATTTATCTGGAGTGTGTATGTCGCTCCATCCTATCCAAGAGGGGACTTGTGTCGTTCTATACAGACCAAGTGGGGACTTCCTTTCTGTATTGCAAATCAATAGAATATATATATATATATATATATATATATATATATATATATATATATATATATATATATATATATATATATATATATATATATATATATATATATAAGTATAGATTGAAGCAACAAGTATTAAAAATTCACACAATTAAAAAGTAGACATTTGTTCATATGTCTCACATGGAATCATTCATAATGTATATTGGGTGGCCTCAGAGAAAACATTTTTTCTGTAATTCAAATTGTAACACAAATTGCACTCGTTTAAATAAAGATGAAGGACAAATGTTAATTTCAAATTTGGTTGAAGTACGTTTTAAAAGTGGCTAATGAATGTTTTGGAACTGAAGAAAATTTATTCATGAAAATACAAAATAAGAAAACTATTTACTTCTGACCTTTTTACATTACATTTTATTCTTTTTGCTTTTTCCAAGTCCTGCCTTTAAATTCCTCTTTAAGTAAAACTTTTATATTTTGCTTTAAAAAATACTAAAGTGTGTTTCTAGATCCTGGTTTGTTCTCATAGTAGCCTGTTTTTCAGCCACTCCACAGTCTGAAAGGGTTCTCTAGGCTCCTTTGTATTGTTAAGTGGTGTGTGTGAAAAGCACAAAAGCGACGTGTGTAAAAGGGCCATTGTAATTCATGCCCCAACCTGCTGTGGCGCTGTTGAGCATCAACTCTACACACTCGCACACACTTATGTCCCCTCTTGGCAAAAGGTTTAAAAAATTTCCAGATGGATGTTTTTAACTTTATTTAGAGCATGTCCAAGAGAGGCCCTGCTCTAAATCAAAAGTTTAAAGAGTTTTTAAAAATTTCCAGATTGTTTTTAACATCTTTTTAACTTGATTTAGAGCATGTCCAAGAGGGGACCTAAAAAATGTCCCCTCTTGGCCGGAGGGTCCCCTGTTGGCGAGTGTGTAACCACGCGAATGTCCCCTGTTGGATAGGTGTGTAAGTGTACATGCACACACACACACACACGCACGCACACACACACACACACACACACACACACACACGCACACGCACACGCACACACACACACACACACACTCTGTCTGGCAAACTTCGCCTCATGCATTACAATTGAATGAGATGCAGGGAAACATTGTCCAATATTCAGCTCATATGTTATCATCCTGGTACAGTGCGGCTGAAATGTATGTTGGTGTATGCATTTGAATTTATGTATGAGTATAAATGTATATCTGTACACAACTGCCTTCTAGGAAAAATGAAGTAAGCATAAACTACACATTAGGTGAACCCTCTTATTTACACCTATTTCTATTTACAAAAGAAAAAAATAGAACAAAATATTTGGCCCAATACTGTTTCCCTTGTTGCAGCTGGGCCGATCACAACCCCGATTAAAATATTCCCCTTCAAGGCTAATCCCAACTAATTGTGGACGATTTTTATTGAACACTGATGAATATATTTTACATTAGCAGGTGCATTCCTAAAAATTTGAATGTCCTTAAGAAGACAATTTGTTTCAGTAATTTAAATCAAAAAGTGAAACTTGTACATTTGTTGCACTCAGTGATATATTTTCTGTTTTCTTTCTGTTATTTTTTATGAGAATGGCTCACAAAATTATCCTTCTCAAAAAAGTGTAATATATCTTAAAGCTGAAAATAAGTTTAAATTTATTTTGTTTTGTTATTTTAATGTTCACAAGAATGTGAACTGTGGTTAGAGTCAGTAGCCCCTGTCACATCATACAAGGCGACTGAATTCAGATCCCCGTGTGCTTTCAGCTAATGTTCCTGAAAATATGGAATCAATAATACAAGGTTCTTCACACTGTGCATCTAGTTCGTAGAGGCTATGGGTTAATTTCTAGCTGAAACGAAGGAACAAAGGTGTAATTTTGCAGGGTTAATTTCAACCCCCCCCCCCCCCCATTTCATGTCAGGATTTTTCAGGAGGAGTAATAAACACATCTAGATCACAGAACAAAAGGACGATCTGAAAGGTTTAAGTACTTCAAGAGCCACTGCAAAGATTTATCCAAGACTTGGACTACAGCTGTCACATTCCTTGAGTTAAGCTATTTGTGATTTGCAGAGCTACTGCATCACCTGATGTCAACCCCACTGTGTTTTCTGAAGTCCAAGGGCATACTGATTTAATTTTCCAGGAGGACTTGGCACCTGCCCAAACTGCTAAAGTGCCAATATTTACTTTAATGACCATCCTATCACTGTGCTTAATTAGCCAGCAAACTTACCGGACCTGAACCCCATAGAGAATCTATTTGATACTGCCATGAGGATCCAGCTATACTGCTGAGATAAAACCTCATAGTAACAAAACCTGCTTTACTTAACACAAAGTCAGAAGCTGATCATTTCCTTTCCTGATGCAGTGATTCCTGGAAAAATGGAGCTCCAACGCAGTACTGAGTGTGTGTGTGCTGAACAGTACAGGGACATGATTTTCAGTAGGCTACATTTTTAATTGATCC
Organism: Poecilia mexicana; assembly: GCF_051168715.1. Classification (NCBI taxonomy): domain Eukaryota; kingdom Metazoa; phylum Chordata; class Actinopteri; order Cyprinodontiformes; family Poeciliidae; genus Poecilia; species Poecilia mexicana. The sequence goes on along the minus strand of NW_028263386.1, from coordinate 11,145,738 downwards.
TGTGTTCAAAATATCTGACTAACAGAATTTGGACTTTTCATTAGATGAATATTTAATTCTGTGTGTAATGTATCTATACTGTATGAAAGGTCGGCAATCAAATCCCATGTGCAGAGACTCACTATTCTTGCACACAGGATGCTGTAAAAAAGATCAGTAGAGGAAAAACAGATAAAGAAGACTGCTTATATCTGAGCATATCCTGTAAACAGCTCTGATTCTTTTATATATATATATATATATATATATATATATATATATATATATATATATATATATATATGTGCAGGCAGTGTATATTCCCATTGATTTTACTGAAAGTATCATTGCCTCGTTTCCACTGAGCTGCACAGCTCAGTGATTTGATATCAATTGTTGAACTGAACAACCAGTACCGCATCATTTCTGCTCCCTTTTCGGATAATGGTACAGTTTGGTTAGCTTGGAGCTACTGGCATCATGACTGCTGTTGTACTAGCATGACACAACATTATGCATTTGTGTTTAACCCCCGCCTACCCAGTGAGCGTCCAACAGGCGATGGAAACACTCAGTGAAAGCAAGGCATTAGTAAATAGAAGTCAACTGTGTGCTTTTTTTCTTGTTTGCTCCTTGTCTGATTTTTAAATCCAATTACTTAAGTATATCCACAGTTACATATTTGCCAAAAAAAAAAAAATGAAGGTGGAATGGGTGAAATATTATTTCCAGAAAATTTCCAAGAACAGTTAAGTTGTATACCACAGGGTGCATGAATAATCATGGTCTTTTCTCTAGTTTATTTATTGTGGACTTTACTCTAATAAATACTGCAAAAACCTATTTAAACCAATCAGTTCTATTGAAATTAAAAGGACTCTAAAAGTGGGGCATGTACTACATGACGTATTGTAATATTTACAATCTGATGACTATAAGGTAAAACATGTTCTGGATGTGTTTACTCGTTGCTTTCACTTCAAATTCAAAGGCAACATTGATCTGTTATACACTGTCCACGGTTGCCCTCATTAAGAAGCAAGCGAAAGAGTTATTGTTAAGCTGCTCCTTAAAGATCATTTTTCCAGAACGAGGACGTGTGCAGCAACAAATTACGTGATAAAAATATCCCTTAGTTTCCGGCATTACATTCTACTGTTGAGATCTGAAACAAGAAGCATTTCCCTGTGAGACCCCCAGCAGCATTAAAATAGAGCTTTACTCAGCCCAATTAGAACTTGTGGAAATCAGGCTAATGGATATACGAGGTGGGCTGCCTTTGGCTCGCCCTCCAACTTTCTAGAATAAAACAATCACAACCTTGAAGTTAAATCTACAGTAATGTGTGTGGGACGCTATGGTTCGGGCATTCTCTATATTCATGTACGAATTAAGTTTATTGCCTTTAATCCCCCTTTTTTGATTTAAAGTGTATCTCCATCCATCTGTCACTCTTGGATATATATTTATCTCTCTTATCCGCCTTTCATTTTTTTCCTCTACACCCTCCATGCTTCATTTAAGCTGAAACATGGTGCTCTTTCTCTTCATGCCCTCTTCTCACTTAACCTAATCCTCCCTCCTTTTGGACAGAAGTGTCACTCCCTAATGTTAGTAACACAAGTGTAATTCTATTTGTATGTTATTGTGTTGTGATGTTCAAAAGGAAGATGCTTTATAAGATTTTCCAGCCTCCATTCAGGCCAGAGGAGCTTTTTTTATTTAATTTGAGGGATACAAAAACAAGAGGGGAAAGCAAAGCTGAAAGAGGGCAAGGGCTTCAGCAGTCAGCTCTGACAGGAATCTGTGGACTCAACGGTCCGTGGCGAACCGAAGTGTCAACTCCACTTGTACGTCCAAGCATATCATTAGGGAGACATCTTTTGTTGGAGTCAGTCACTGCTCTCTTTTGAAGACTGAATGTGGAACTGCTCATGTTTGCACACGCCAGCTCTTTCATTAAAGAAAAACAAAAAACACATTTTAAGACAATGGCGTTGTAAACAGACATGTCATGTAGGTTTGTGCTATGAACTAGGGTTTGATGTAGAAGGTTGCCTCATTCACTAAATTCAAGCTTCAGCATAAGAGCTGTAACCATCTGACACAGTGTGTGACTTATTTCCCTGCTTTAATTCCCAAATTCAGAGCAGATTCTGATGTAACTACTGAATCACAGCCAATGAGGAAAGAGAGTTGAGCATGATTCAGAAAAACCAAAGCAGGATATTGGAGATAATGCAACTCATTAGGTTCCTATCTCAGTACCACAGCACCACCTGTTGGTCAGCATGGTTTCTGTTCTTTGCAATCAGGAAAGTTCAGTTATCGGATGCTGTTTGGCTTTTCTTATGCTGTTTATCTTTTTCCTTTGAGCTCTTTTTACAGATGACGTTCTTAGATTTTTATTTTCTTTAAAAATGTTCACTACGTGCTTAACTCACATTTACCAGTTTTTATTTATATTTGGAAAATAGGTTTTCTATCTCCAGCATTGATTTGGCAAGAGGTTGGGTTTTATCGGGACAGATGAACCGTCCATTGCTAGGCAACACAGACACACATAGCCATGTACACATGCATTCAGACTTAAACACAATTTAGAGCAATCACATTACCTAACAGGCATGTTTTTGGTCCATAGGGGGAAGCTGGAGTATCCAGTGGAAATCCAGGCAGGTCAACTGATTGGCCAGCAAAAAAAAAAAATATATATATATATATATCTTCCACAGAAGACATTCAATTGAATACTTTTTGAACTTCTTTTTTTACTTCTAGATGTTCAATTTGTATGAAATACAGAGATGATTAAAGAGTAACTATTGGTCTCAAACATTGCAATAGAACCTGTGAATATGAATTAAATTTCTTCAAATATGGAAACCATTAAAAATAGAGATACATTTATTTAAGGATGTGTTTCCTGGTTAAAATACAATTAGATTTTTCCAGTTCCCAGTTCAAGCTGCTATAAACTTAACTAAACAAAATCAGGAAACCATTGCATGAAAAGATGTGGCCAAAGTGAACTACAACTTTCTATTTTGATATTTGAACTAAAAATTCACAATACCTTTGAAAAATAACACTACCTTCTTTTAAAAAAAATCAACACTAAGCAAATGGAAAGAGCTGTAGTGACTTATATCAATGCTCATGTTAGAATGGCCCAAAATTTTATTGACGATTCAGAATGAATACTTATAATCTCTCCATCCCCCAATCCGAGAGGTCCTGGCAGTAAAATATGAGAAATAAGGTTTTAACTTTGCACTGCTTCTCTTTTCTCACTCTGAATCACATCTATGCTTTGTCGTCTCCTCGTCTCTCTCTCTCTTTTTAGATTCAACAAAATACAGAACACAAAGAACACAATGAAGAAGGATGGCATCAGCTCCTTGACCTACAAACTGGTTCAGGTGAAGAAGTATCCTATGTACACAAACATCTCAGTGGAGATCGGCAAGCCGCCGCCTCGGCCCATCAAAGGCTAGAGAGAGAGTAAAAGAGAGAAGGATCTAAAGTTGATGCACTTTTACCTGGATGGGAGAGAAGAAAGGAAGGTGTGGAGAAGAGAAGGATGATGTGACTTTCTCTTTTTTCCCCTGTTTACTTGTTTGAGATTTCAGCTTGACAATTTTTTTACTGGATTTCACTAGGGATGCCAGCTGCCACCCGGTAACAGTCAGCGACGTTAAAAACCTTTGGAAACGGAGCAGGAATGTCAGCAGCTGACAGAAGGTTGTTGTCAAACTCAAGAGTCGTTCCATGAACTATCGTCTGCAAACTGGAGGGCATCCAGCAACATATTGGCAGGAACACCAAACATGGCTGTTATAAAACACCTAGCCCCTGTTCTGGAGATGCACACACAATAACTCGGTCACATTTCAAAACGAGCTTCGGTTCACCTCAATGCTTGACGACATGAACAGGATGCAGCCTCCGGTTGGGAAACGCATGAAATTACCAAACATTTGCAGTGATGTTTTGCAGGTAACAGATTACCCGCAGGAATATGAACATTCAGTGGTTCAGATGGTTTTTGTTGTCCCCAAGACATCATCTTGTCTCGACACAGAACTGTTTCATGTTGACATTTCCCTCTGGGAGTTTTCAGTCTGAATCTCCAAACTCAAACCTTCTGCTATACGTCTATGAATGTTTAACGTGCCTGCATCTACAGCAGAAGACTCATGAAATCAGAGCAGCAATGAACAACTGGGGTGGGGTGGGATGGGGTGGGGGGACTCATTTTTTTTTCTTTCTTCTTTTATACATTTCTGAACTTCAAAACAGAACTGGAATTTTGTAACAAAAAGATACAATTATCTGAAAAGTTCTCTTCAGTGCGCAGCCTGGTGGAAGTACGTCGAAACGTGAAAAAAGAAAAACATACTGACAGCTCGGGTTATGGGTTCCAGTTTTCCTTTTGTCTTTTATTTTTGTCTCTGAGCCTTACTACAGTTTTAACAGGCTAATCCGTTTTCTCAAGGTGCAATATGCTATGAAGTTTCTTCAACATTCTGAACTCATCAAATTTTGTCAAAATAAACATGAAACCTGAGCTATCAGGTTATGTTTTACAGTCAAGTAGCATTGCGGCTAAAAACATTGGCTTGCAAATCTTTTACACTGACAGAACTAGTTGAAAACTAAGTCTCGTGGTTATTTTTTAAGCCTGCAGTATAGCCATGTGGTCTTTTTTTAAGCAAATATCATCAACTCTATATGGTGTTTATGAGTCACTTTTGTGTCTATCTTTTGCATTCAGTCATTAGAAAACATATCGAAATGGAGTAAATTGTCGAAAGGAAATGTAAGACTTCTCTGGTAATATACAGAGCATTGCAAAGGTACTCATGCTTCCCATATTTTGTCACTATCTTGATGTAAATTATTATTTTATGTGACGGACCAACACAGAGTTGAGCATATTTGTGAAGAGCAAGAAGTGTGAAGTGGTTTTTTGCAAACAAAACCCTTACTCTAATACCCTTAAAAAAATCTTCTCCAGTCTTTAGAAGCAATCTAATTATCAATCACCTGTGTAATTTTATATCTCAGTATAAATGTAGCTGTTCTTTGCAGACTTAAGGTTTTCCTTAAAGGACATTAGTGGAAAAATAAGTAATGAAATTCAAGGAATACAGCAGACAGGTCAATTGTGGAGAAGTTTAAAAAGGATTGAGTATTGTATAATAGCAAAGCTGAGACATGGCTGTCTATCTGACCAGCTGGCTGAGGAGAGAACTAATCAGAGAAGTCATTTAGTGGTCCTTGACGCTTTAGAGACTCTCTATTCAAGTCGAAGAATCTGTTGACAAGACAACTATGAGCACTCAGTGAATTTGGCTATTAAGAACAAGCTGCAAAACAAAAGATATTGCTGAAAGAAACCGTCTTGATCTCATTTAATCTTCGTCTCAAGTCATGTAGGAGGCACAGCAAATACTGTGGCAGAGGGTTCTCAGGTCAGATTAGAGCTGCATTGTAAAACACTCTAATCCTGATTACACCATGTCTATTGTGAAACATGGTGGTGGCAACAGCATTCTGTGGGAATACGTCTCTTCAACAGAGATAAAGTGAAAACTGAAGACTGAAAAAGAGTCGAGTGGAGGTTGACCTTCCAGATGACCCAAAAGACTTTTAGACATTTGGAAGTGGGACCAAATACAGTTGGACTCAACATTTCAGATTATTAATGTAAAAGAAAAAAAAAAAGAAAGAAAGAAAGTTTTGGTTTATCACATAAAATTAAAGTTTGTGGCTTCAACATCATTAAAAAGTTCATTGGGTTTGTGTACATTTGCAAGCCACTGTTTAAACCAGCTGAGAATTCTGTCTGTGACTTTTATGGATTTTGTTCCCACATTTGAGTATCAGCCATAATAATCAAATATTCATATCTTGTTCTGCTTAATCACCTCGATGCAGTTTGTCCTGTAAAGATGCTTCACAACATTCAGTAACATAAGTTGAACCAGGTGTACACAATATTTAATTCGCTCGTCCATCAACACTTCATAGCCTTGGACAGCTTTGTCTCCGAGACATTGCTCTACTTCCTTTTATGTTTTTAATTTTTCTCGCCTTTCTTTGTTCGCCTATTAATGCCCACACCTCCAAACTAATGCCTTGAGAAATAATCTGTACTAATTCAAAGGTCAGACCTGGGAGAAAAAAAAAAGAAAGTGTCTGAGAAAATCTAAACTAAAGAGGTTGAAGTGAATTCCCTTAACTGTTATGCTTTAGCGAAAATGATTTCAACTTTTTGGTCAGCCTTGAGGCAAAATAGGTTTCAATCTGCTTGGCTCCTCGCCTCAAGCCTGAATGGTGGACAATATAATTGCTCCTCTTTTCAGACACACACACACACACACACACACACACACACACACACACACATAAAACACACTCATTCACACCATCTGCCTTTTTTATGTATTATCTCCCTTCTCGCTGCCTTTCCATTCTTACTCTGCCAGTCTGGGCTGTATTGTATCGGTGGCTCACTGTTGTGCTTTGTGATGGACCCACTTCAGGCACATCGGGGCCTCACAGAAAGAGTGCTTCTTCTTTCAACAGATATCGACAGGAGCTCTCTTTGTCTGTATCTTTATTTTGTCTCTAATCACTGCTTCTCAGCACACATCCCCACTTGTGAGTCTTTCTAACCCCCCACCTGTTTCCTCCTTCTCTCTTCACTGTCCATTTAGCTCCTTCGTGCCTGGATTAAGGCTCTCTCTTTTTTCCGTTTGATTAGTCGTATTTCTGGTGCTTTTCTCTTTTCTGACTACAAGTGGTCAACGTGTTTCCTTATTGAAACGGTTTACAGCAGTATTACACATCAGTTCACATCTGTTGCATGCTCTGCTTTATAGTCATTATTAAGGATGGGAGGTCATAGCATTTTTAGGGGGTCAGTTTGTAATACAGATTCAATTTTTTTTTTTTTTTTGTGGTTATAAACGCTGATAATGAGAAAGTGCAGCAATTGCATAGTTTTTCTCATGGTCTTAAAGGGGCACTACAGCAAAGGCAGAAAGCTTTTAAAGTTTGGTGACTTCAAGGTCACATTATTCATATTTTTAAAACCCTAAAGTCTTAAATCCCATTATAAACATTAAGTGCAATGACATTTGGTGCAATCTTAGTATTGCAAGTTTTGGTTAGGTGTATATATGCTTAATAACACAAAAAATATATTTAAAAAATATGCATTATAAAACACCACACAATTGGATTAAAAAAATCAACTCCAATTGTCAAGAACTGATCTCAAAATTGATCTGCTTACTCTTCAAAGAGCCATAAAATTACAAATTCATCTACCTTGCAAAAGCTGAACTGCAGTGGGCAGCAACACGTGAGGAAGGAGCTACAGCCAAAGAAAACTGAGGTCACTCTGCTACTTTCTCTGCCATCTCATTGAAAAGATTTGAAACTGTAGGAATGGTGTGACTGAAAATTTTAGCAATTTGAAATTTTGATATAGTTTGATTGCAACAATCCGTCCTTGCCCAACTGGCGGCAATCCTGATTAAAGTTACCCTGGGTTTGCTTTGCTTTGGAACTTAGATCTGAGATAGACATCACATCTGAGTTTGTTGGAGCTGCAAATCAAGAAACTGATCGTACCAAGCTAATTGGTACGATCAGTGCATGGCCTACTATTGGCAGTGCAAGGTGATAACATTTTATCTTTAGTTTTATGTATTTAAATATGTAAACAAATAGTCCAACAGCACTATTTGTCCCACTGGTTTGTTGTGTTGTCTTTAACCAAGTTTTACACATAAGGTGGCCATATTGGATGTTGAACTAGGAGTTGCTCAGAGACCTACAACTTCTGCAGTCATTTTGTTGAGATTTTGTAACTTGGAACTTGACAATTCCTGTTTCTGAAGTACAAATTCTGATTAATACATTTGATTTTGTGGCAGGTGTCACACCCTAGTTTTACTCTTTCTTGTTGCAAGTTGAAAAATCAGTTGGTTGCAAAATTTTTTGTGTAGTGACCAGGCCTTTGTTTCATGCCTTCAAGCATTTTCACAAATTGAAGCTATTCCATTTTGGTGTATTTACACACACACTATTAAAAAAAAATGGCTGAAGAAAAGAAACATTTTTTTTCATTATGCCTGACATGAAATCAGATTGAACTTTTACATTTTAAATAAATTGAGATACCAAAATTGTTTTTGTTCGAGAAATGCCAGATTAATGAGAAGAAAATAGTTCAGAAAGCTTTTGTTATTTTCTTCAAAGTCGGAAGTTTATGTATGTCCTCAGTATTTTATAGGATTCTTTTAAACGGCATGTCAAACATGTCAGATAACTTTTCACAAGCTTCTGAAAGTAATTTCCTGGCATTTTGGCCTAAACTGAGATGCGTTTGTTGGCTGTCGTTCTAAAACACACCATTTCAGTTTGATTTTCTACGGGACTGACATCAGGGCTTTGAGAGCGCTACTCCAAAACTAACTTAAGTCAACTTTTACTAAATTAGCAGTATGCCTATGTTCCTTGTCCCTTTGGAAGATTTGCACCCAAACTCTAACTTCTTGGTTTATGTATAGAGATGTTGCTGTACTAATTTCTCCATCGATTTTGTGAAGTGCACCAGTCCCTCCTGGAGCAAAAGTTGAGAGGGTGCTCTCAAACTTACAAGTCTCTCAGTGTTTCATCCAAATGTAACTATGGTCATTATAGCCAAACTGTCTCCATTTTTAAGTAGCATATATATATATATATATATATATATATATATATATATATATATATATATATATATATATATATATATATATATATATATATACATATATACACACAGAACAGATAAACAATTCATGGATGAACAAAACTTCTGGTAGTTCCACAATCATCTCCCTGATGTTTCTTCTTATTTTCTGATGATTAATTGTTGCCTTAAATTACATTCACAGATGTGCCTCCAATTTACTCAACTGTTGTGAAATATCCTTTTAGAAGATTACAGAGGTATTGCATCAACTGGGCTTCCCCCCACACCCCAAATTTTTAAAGGACGCTAACCTCAGTGCCAGTAAACTTCTGACTTTGAAGAAAAATAATTCTCTCTCTTGTTATCCTGGCATTCATTCAAATGATTTTAGTCATTCCAACTGAGCACTCACAAGTTAAAATTCAGCAGTCATGTTGAATATGAACTTGGGACCACTCAGAGACCTCCACTTAACAAGCTGGAATTTAGATTTTTAGAGCCATGCCATTTATTTTAGGATGTGCAACTCAGAAATTCTGACTTCTAAGGTAAAAGTCAAATGCAGCATCACTCCAGTACTTTCTGACTTTCATCTCATGTTAAAAAAAAACTTCTTTTAGGAAAGCTGTGAAAACCACAGCACACACTCATACCAAATTACAACCAAAAACCCATTTTTCTGCAAAATTTACAAAAACATTGTTTCAATGCCATCTTAAAACAAACCGAGTACGAGTCTGATACACCACCTGAAACTTTGATTGGATTAATTGTAGGATGTTAGATATGTGCAGTGGAGACAATAAGTTTACTTATACTGGACAAAAGACACAAAAACCTTTCTTTTTTTTCACACTACCTGAAGTTAAATCAGACCAGACGTTTCCTCTTTTAGGTCAGTTAGACTTACCAAAATGATTTCTATTTGATAAATGCCAGAATAATGAGAGAAAATATATCAGAAACTAATTTAATATTGTCATTTAACAAAATCAGAATTTACGTACAGAAAATGACTATCTCTTTAAACAATGAGGGAAGGCCCAGGCTTTGTTAACTTGTGGTGGGTTAAATAACACATTTCAGTAAATTGGAAGTTCACTCCTGAATATATTAAGGCGATGCCAATATACTGCTTTCTTGTTTGACACAATGGAAAACCCACAAAAAAACAGCCAAGGAAGGAAGTCATGTAGGAAGAGCAGTAAAATTACAAGCTTTATTCCAAGAGAAACATAAAAAAACAGATTGAAATTTACAAATGTCGGCAGGAACCTTGATTTTATGGAAAAATGTCATAGAACTAAACTGTTTGACCATAATGACAATTGTTAAATCTGGATGAATTATGGGGGTGGCAGCATGATGCTGTGGGGCTGTTTTGGTGCAGGAGGAACTGCTGCACTTCATAAAATCAATGTAAAATCAATGCCATCACGGGAAACAAACATTACGTGAAAATATTCACAAACATTTCAAGACAACAGCCAGGAAGTTGAAGCTAGGGCACAAATGAGTTGTAATTGGTAATTCTAATTGAACAAAAACAACAGGAGTTTGATCTGAATTAACTTCAGATAGTGAGAAAAAAAAAAGTGTATTTGTCTTTTTATTTTGTGTATGTAAACTTCTGGTTTCAACTGTAGCTGGAAAGAAGGCCCCAGTGTGTATAAACTGTACCATGCTTCACCAAGATCAGTAACCAACGTATTTAGCAAAAAATGTATTTGTGGCCTCAGCTTGAGAATCAAACAGCTGTATCACACCTCTGGTGGTTAAAGTGTTTGAATCCATCTTCAGATGCATTCTTTGCTCTTCAACTGCTAATAGCCAACAAGATCTTCAGGCCTGGAGGCGTTTCTAAAACTTTACTGTACCTATGGCTTTTTTGTACGTTGAATGTTGAAAATGCTATATCTTATATAGAATGCATTATGTCATATCAAACCTACTTTTTCTATACAATTAATAAATCTGATGGTAAAGATTGTATGTTGGTGTGCTTCCTGATTCTAATGCTAGTTTTTACATCTGGGCTGAAGTGAATAGGAATAATTTTTATTTTATTTTATTTTTTTGTACAATAATAATAGAGTTTGCTTTATTATATGTTGCTGTACAGTCATTCTGTAGCTGATCAGTTGGTTATACAAAGTTTTGACTCAGTAGGGCTGAATATAAATCCATGACGTATTTGTGTTTTTTACGTACTTTCAATTGCACAACTCTGCACTACTTTTATTTATTCGTCTTTAAAGAAATCCCAGCAAAATACACTGTTTGTGGTCATAACAGCACAAACAACAAAAAGCATTAGGGCAGTAACAAAAGTGTCTTACAAGAGTAGGCTTCTTAATGAAAGGTTTTTACAAAGAAAAGTAATCAAATTAAATAGAAGCTAAAGAAAAAACTCTAAAATGAAAAAAAAAACTAATAATTTATTTTAACTTACAGTGTAAAACCAATGTACTGAGGTTGTGATGTGAGAAAAAAGTTGCATCAGGAAACAGACTACTGATCCCAGTACTAGAAGCAGGGTTCATACAAATTTCAATCATTGTTTGTTCCAATTACATTCTTGACAATACAGTGAAAAAAACATTTACTTAGTTGAGTAAAGTTAAAGTAAAGTTCACTATTATTTAACAATAATGGAATAGGTTTCAAACTTTACTTTTTTTTATTAGATTAACTTAGCTAAAAAGCTAAGAGCATGTTTGGTTTTCTGTCATATATACATTATAATTAAGGTAACAAGTTCCTGGAGTAAGTCTTGCAAAATTTTAAACAATACATCCTTATGTTAAAATAAACTAAAGACTTTGATTCTGACAAGTCACTGAAAACTGCATATTTGCTCCATCTTAGCACTGAAGAATCAATACTACCTTGCTACACCATGTGCGTACCCAAGCAGCATACATTTAAAAACAGCATTAAAATAACATGCCAACAAATCTTATCTAATGTTACATTCTCATTAATTATTTCCTATTTACTGTTCATCACAGTTGTGCATGAAGTGTAAAACTGCATCAGCTTGTGACAAGTCTGTCACTAGTTGTCTTATTTATTAGTTTTTTATGCTAACACTTAAATCTATCTATCATTTTCTGGGTATTTCGGGACTAAGAGATCCTAAATCTCTCACTCTTTTTCCCGTTTCTCCTTAAAAACATTCTCAACATCTAAGCAAGATTTTTTAAGATGCAAAAATATAAAATAAATGGAGCTAGATTAAAAAAAGTAGGAGTACAAAGTACAATTTTTAATCCCCCGTGTTTTGAGATAAAGTTTCTACGTCAGTGAACAGAGTTGTGGGATAAAGTTGCACCGTTTCTTACATGGTTCCAAGTTTTATTGACTTTTCTTTTTTGTGTTACATTCAAGTGTTGGTGAGTTACCCCTATCCCGTTTGCAGATTCTCCTTTCTTGAGTGGATGTATAACATCTTCAGTAATAAAATGCCTAAAGATAAAATGTGAAGCTCACATATTTTAAAATATATGGTGGTTGCGTGAAGAATCACTGAATTGGGGTGGGCGGCTGCTGAGGTGTGCAGTTTTTGAGGCGGGAACAAGTGGCAAGGCGATTTCCCTCCCAGTAGCCGGCGTCCTGGCCGTCATGACAGCGACACTTGGTGCAGGAGTCCACCCACACAGGCTCTCCTGCAGCTATCACTTGACTGCGGGATGCATCAGTATAACAGTTGGGACCTATACAAAGAAGCAAAACGCGTGGAAATTGAAAGATTTAAACTTAGTGTTGGACCTAACATTTTCTATTGTACAAAGATTTGTATTTGTAAAAAGGTTGCCCTAATTAAAAAAAAAAAAAAAAGTTTTCATCTGCCCCTTGTGCTCAGAGGCAGAACAGATAGGTGCCTCAAGGACACCACTTTGTATGCCACACTTTTCAGATTTTCATTGGTTAAAAAAAAAAAAAAAAAACATGTACCATTTTCATTCCACCTCACAATCATTGAGTTGGTCTACGATAAATAATCTTAACAAAATACATTGAGGTTTATGCTTCTAACTTAAGAATCTGTAAAAAAAAAAAAAAAAAAAAAAAAAAAAACGTTTGCCGTTTGTGGTTTTTACTAATCCAACATACCCTCCTTGCATTCCGGGCAGCATTTCCCAGGCTGGTACACAGGATTGACACAGGGTGGAGGGGCACAGTCTGCCACGAGGCAGCGGGCGATGCCGTCACTGTCACAGGTGCACTGCTCACATTCAGATGGCTGGAACACACAGGCTGATGCTGTACTTGAAACATTTCACAATGTCCTCCTGAGGTACAGACATAAACCCTATCTCATGGTGTTACGAAAGGGGGCGCCATTTACCTCTTCTCTGCTGCATATTCGTTACATACCAAGTACAGACATGTTTTCTTTCAAGCCTAAGAGATCCCTTGGACTTCATTTAGTTACACCACAGATAAGATACAACACCATTTTTAACACTGAGATCGACAGGTTTAAACTTCCTTTTTCATTTCTATCTTTTTTGTGGCAGATATAGCTAGGGCAAAGTTTGTTTTGCATCTGGTTAAACAAAATTATAATTTTAAAATATAGTGTTGCATATTTATAACAAGCTCGAATCTGTTTTATTTATCAAAGTTGTATTTCTGCTTTATTATGGAGACAGTGCAGTAACAGGGTGGAGGTGGAGTCAGGCTTTAATATGCATAAGTTTTTTCATGGTTAGCAATTTAACAGAGGAATGGGGAATGTATTAATGAGCTGCAATTCTTTTTTTTTTAAATATTTCACTTTCAAGCTTCCCCCACACTCTTTGCCCTCATCGTAATCTCCACCTATTTACACATAATAATTAATCAGCCAGGTTGTAACCTTCTGTAATCAGAAGAGCAAACAAAATTGAAAACTTTCCCTCAGTTCAAAAAATGCTTCAAAACAGAACCTTCACTGTATTCGGCTTATAAATGCATCACTCATTACTCATTTTAATTTCCATTAAAAAAAGAAAACTAAATGAAATGAAAACTAAAAAAGCTAAAAAAAAATAATAATCTTTAGATGTAAAGAAACTATGTTATTCCCTTTGGGATTTTTTTCCCTCAGGGAAATTGTAATTAATTGACAATGTTTTTATTCAACTACACATTGATGACCTATTCTCTTTTGTATGCCATAGTTTTATTATAGTAAATCAGAATAATAATTAAAAAAATCCCAATAAAGAAAGCAAGTCAGACCTCAGAGAAAGCGACAAATTGGCCAAGAAAAATCGGTGCATCTCCATTAAGATTCCATTATGCCTTTTGCTTTAAGTGTGAACCCCCGATCACCTGCTCTTTCTTCACTGCAAAACCTTTTGAAATCTCCTCTGCTCGATATGACTTTATATTATTTGTTTATTGGCAATTGAGATACCAAAAATAAAACTTTGGAGTAGTCTTGAAGCCTGGAAGCCCATTTCCGCCGCAAGTTATAATTATGAGATACTCACTATCTCATAATTATTAGATAGCGAAGTCATAATTTTGAGATACAAGGAGTTTTTTTGTTTCACCAGAGTGGAGGAAACGGGCTTCCATAACTACCATGGATGAGTCGTGCCTTACCTGGAAATTTTCTCCGAGCTCGTACACCACCCCCCGGTACTCACAGCCGATCTTCTCGCACCTGGGACAGCAGTCGGTGGGGTAGTGACTCACATGGATGCAGGCGGCCGGCAGGGACGTGCATTCGGTGCGGGCGCACACGGAGCCCCCACTGGTGCACTCGCACTGGGTGCAGTGATCGGAGTCCAGGAAATACCACTCTCCCACGTAGTAAATGCTGCCGTTGGCCTCGCAGGTGCTCTCCTGTTGTCCTGTGAAGCCCAAAGCGGCCTGTGTGCAGAGCAGAAGAGCCCAGAGCGCCGTGCGCTGCTGCATGGAGAGCCGCTCCATGCAAACCTGTGCCATTATGATTCAGGACACCTCTCTCTTCTCCAAAATGGAAACTTGGGTGAAGAAAAAAAAAAAAAAATCAAACCTACTCAAGTGGGCTTTGATAGGAAAAATCACCCAAATTAGTTTACATTACTTCACATGTTTAATAAACCCGTGCATCTTCCATCTGTGCTCCAGGGTTTCTGCAAAATGTCCGGAAGAAGTGAAGAGTTGGGGAAGTTTCGTAGCAAGTCCCTCCCCTTCTTCAATTCGGTAAAACCAAACTTTTATCAGACTGCTGGTCCCTCGATGCCCTTTAGAAATGTAAAGTGTTTTTAACGCTTAGGGGAAGGGTTATTTTCAACTTAACGTCCAAAAATGTACATTTATAAGACGTAGTGTGTTTTAGACGTAAAAAGAGAAGCCGGGAAATCATGCTTGATCTAACAACATGCGATACCTCTCCCTAGCAACCGGAATGTTTTCCCTGGATACCATTCTCTTGTTAGCTACAGAAGACGAACTGAGGTAAGCGTTTGTTTTCTTAGACCGACAAGATAAAGAATATTTACTCTGCTGTTTCACATAGACACTTCTCCTTGTCTTTTTTATGACTATTTTGATATTTGCTTTATGAACCGTTAGGTTCTGTTAAAAGAAAAAAAGCTGGGTTTAAAACAAGAGATCAATGAGCTGCTTGAACAAATGCTGACTTACTTTACTTGTAATTGTAACATTTTCAGTCTGGCTCCTTACAATATGGATGATTAACTGTTTTTTTTTTCTTTTTTTGAAATCCTAAGAAACTGTAAAGCTTAAACTTCAACAATATATTTTTTAATAATGTTGTTAGTACTGGCCAACCAAACAGAGCAGTAATGCATTATTTCTTTCTATTTTACTGTAGCTACATCCTAAAGAGTGAAAGTGTATTACAAGTTGCAATAAAGGATTTGTTGCTGAAAATGTCATGAACACCTTAAAAACAATGCAATTAGATATACAGTGCAGACAGTCAAAAATAAGAGGCTGTCAAAAAAGTAACTGGTTGCTGAATTACCTAGTTTGATCCATGCTTTTGATGTGATACTTTAATTAACATAGTTACTGATACCACTCTGGTAAGTGACTTATGTAGCCTTTTATCGAGAAATACACCAATGATTATGGTGGAGGATATGTGAAGCTGCAGGCTGCAATAAGGAAACCTATTTGACATTTTAAATAAAAATTTGCAAAAAAAAAAAGATAGTTATTTCTATATTTTCAGCAGGATACTAACCCAAAACCTATGGCCAGCTGGAGAGACAAATTGTGAAAAGAAATGAAACTTCATCTGAGTTTCCAAACAAAAATCTTACAGAAAACCTGTGGTGTGAGACGAAGAGATAACAAAAAGGACCCATCATTTTGTATTAAATTGTGCAAATAAAATGCAAAATATTCATTTCTCTGTATGGTTTAACACTGTGAAATGTTATAGAAGAACACTAAGTGCTGTGTTGTCGGCAAAGGGTGATGTGCTAAATATATGTAAACAGCAGGGCTGCTAATTAGCGTGATCTTGTTAAAAAGAGCAATTTGTTGGAGAACATTTTCACTCTTGAAGAAAGAAATTACTCACAGCTCCAATTTAATAAAAACCCTAGAGTGCGAGGTTTCTTTACTGTCATAGAAAGTGTACAATTATGTTACATTTAGTTTATGCTGTTTGTAACATTTCTTCACTTTTGGGGGGCTGCTCAACATTTTCAAGTTACCTCATGTTCTGCGCGCTGCAGTGATTTTTGCATTCCTTTGTGCTCAGTCCGCCCCACACATGCATTCACCTGATGAAAACCAGCTCTGGTGTCCTGGACAGTCTCTGTGGAGCCTCATCACTGAACATGTCTCAGAGTCAGAGCTGCTGAAGATCCATGCAGCTTTGGGTGACCCTCTAGTCGACATGTACACAGAGGTTCACTCAGAGGTTAGTTATGAAGGCTCCATGTCTTTTGTGTGACCGTTGATTCATGCATGGCTGACTTTAAGATGAAGGACCTGCTTTTCTCAGTCCGAGAAGAAATGACTTCATTGCTTGTAGCTTTTGTAGGAATCCTGAGTCTATTTTTAGCAGATTTCCACCAGAATGAAGCCACAACAATTGCAAGAATTTCCTTTTTAGCCCTGGCAAATAAAAAGTTGCACAGCTAAGCATTCCTAGAAAAGAAATCCAGTCCTAGACTGTATAAGGAAGTAGTTTGGCTTCATTCCTGACTTGCACTGCCATGAAGCCATAACAGAAGTAGAAGTGAATTGACTCTTTGTGCTTCAAAGCAGTGAAAATGCAAGCCAGATAGATATTGATATTTATTCAGGATTAGCTAAACTCTCAGTCCAAAGCCCTGTTTGCTTTCATACAAGCCAGACTTGAGGTACTAATTCTCATGAAACAGGCTAGTACAAAGTCAAGACAGAAATAAAAAAAACAAAATTTAGTTTTGAAAAGAAAAAAAAACACTAGTAAAACTGAATGAAAAATAGTTCAAAAGCCTAGGAAGAAATTGTTCATAAATGTCTTAATCAAAAAGTATTAAGCATGAGAATTAGAAGCATTTATCTAAAAGAACATATATGCATGCACATCTTGCCTCTGTCAAAATCTCAAGAAAAATTAATTTCAACGTTTTGCTATTCGTGACAAAATCATCAAGGACTGTTAACCTGGGAAATGGATTGTGACACGTTGGCCCGTTCTCAGGTTAAATAGATTTTCTTTCACAATTCTCTTGTAATTATCTTCATCCATCCTCCCATAATTCCTGACAAACTTCCTGTTCCTGCTTCTGAAGAGAAGCATCCTCACAACATGATGATGCCTCCACTATCTTTCATCACGCTCAGCGTTGCAACTTGTTGGTTTTCCATCGTGTTTTGATCTCCTCTGATCTGAGCGCCTTCTTCCACATATTTGCATCTTGAAAACTTCAAATGGAACTTCTTGTAGCTTTAGTTTAAAGTAACATTTTTACTACTCTTCTATGAAGGGCAGATTTGTGCAGTTCATAATGTAGTAGCTGCTTTGTCAACAGATTCTCCCTTCTGAACTGTGCCTCAGCTGCCCCACCTGAGTTACTTGCGTTTTATTTGCTATGTCTTTGATTAATGCTCTCCTTTCCTGAACCTGTCAGTTTAGGTCTCTCTTCTCCTCATGGAGCAAACAACAACCTGCCTACTCTTAGATAAAGTTTTCCTCAGCTTTCAAACCAGATAATCTATTCTTGATTCCGACAACATATGAGTTTTTGAGGCACCTTTAAACACACATTAAAAGCACCTTTAATGTGTGTTTAAAGCCACATTAAACAACTTACAATTGTTCCATTTAAATTATTTAACATGTTAAAGGTATCACCACACAATGTATTTTCTAAACTCTGTATTCTTTACTTCACATTGAAATACATTTATTTTCAGATAAAAAAGGCATCAAATCCAAAATTATTATGAGCTACTACAATTTGCTCTCAGATTGCACACAAAGGTTGTTGTAATGTTTCAGTTTCAAACCTGTTATCAATATTGTGTCTATAATTAATAGATATTGTGACTTTAAGTACTAGAGAGATGGCAATCTGAAATGCATTGATAAAAATACACAAATTGTAAGTATTAAAACGTTGTTGCTGGAAGAGACAAAGGAACATTTTGGAAGTGAAACTCATTTTGAGGTCACCTTATATGAATATTGAAATATTAATATAAGAGACGGTCTCTCTTATTCTTATGCTCATATTCTACTTTTTATAAAGTATAACTTAGTTAAATTTTCAGATTTAATAAGGTCTTTTGCAGCTCATATTCTGTCTCCAGTGTTCATGCAGCTTCTTTCTCCCTTTGCTAGACAGTCAGCTGTGTAATGAATCCATGCCTCAGTGAAAAGTAAGGTGATACTACATCAGAAGGCTACTCCTTCATTCCTTAATAAATTTGTTCCTCCCTCTATCAATGTCCTCATTGTGTAAGATGGTTAGATATGAAGTCCATATTAAGCTTTCTTGATTTCCTTCCAGGGCAAGTTCTCACTGTGTACCCCTCAATCCTGAGCTGTCCAAAAACATGTCCTTTAAGATATATTTAACTTTCTTTATTTAACCATTTTTTCCTCAATGGCAAAATATATTTTTTGCAAAGGAGACCTAGCCAACACACAGAGAAGCACCACAGTTCACAAGCAAAAGATCCCACAGCGGAGTAGTAAATTATGCAAAATCATACCGAAAAACATCTACACACAATTAACCTGATTTCAGAGCTTTCACCATTTGAAATTATTTCAAAGACACAACACTTTGTAGATGATATTCCAAAATATGAAAGTTGTGTTTGCCAGTTCAGTTTTCTTAAATATTTTGAAACTGTCCATTGCAAAAAGAGTTCACTAAGATAATACTTAACTAATTTAGTACAAATAGTTTTATCAAGAGGAGCTTTGTGTGAAAACAACTGACTGGGTTAACATTCAAGTACAAATGAGAAGTATGCATGAGTGAAGAGTAGGTATTAATGAGTGAGAGAGCCAAAGTTACTTGATGAATGTAGTCCTTAAACACAAATTATCATCATTCAAAAGTTCTAAATGTTAAAAATTAGGCATTAATTCCAGTGCTTTGTCTTCTCAAAGTAGCAAAAAACATACATTTAATAAACTTTGCTTTCCTTCAATTTAAAACTGTTTTTAAGAAAAAAAATCAGAGTTGTTTGAACCTGCTTGAGATTTGTAACTTGTAAAAGATGATCAAGAGCTTTTGCAGGAGTAGGCATGGAAAGTAATTACAGTATCATCAGCATAGAAGTGAAAGTCTGAGTTTGAAATACCTTTTCCTAGGTGGTTTGTACAAGGTGAAATGATTATATGACTAAGAAACTATCCTTGTGGAATGCCCCTGGCCTTGCAGTAAGTCTGAAGTAGAACAATCTTCAACATTATTATTATATAGTCATATTTTAACTGCTGTTTTCCAAAAGTGCACCTTAAAGTGAACTTCACAATGAGCTGGGAAATGGAGCAAATACCCAAGAACAACCTGTCAGTAGCCAGCAGGTAACATAAACACCTAATCATTTGAAAACAGACAGAAAAAAAACAGTGTGTGCTTAAAAACAGTTGTGTGCAGCTGCAAGACGCAGTTCATACTGGTGTGTGAATGAGCAAGCACATACATGGAAGGCTCAGAAGTGACATGTTTAGTCGCCTTCAATGTATTCCTTTGAAGTGAAGTCTCTGAGTGCAGCACAGCAGCAATGACTGTCAGCAAGCGTTGAGGTGCTAATGGTATCCAGACTCCTCCGAGACAGAAACACTCACACACATTACAGAAACTGAGAGGTTGACTGGTCCTCTACCCAGAGGTCTGTTTTCAGATCAGTACAGGTCTGTTTTATACCACTACGCTACACCATATCTTAAAGAACATACAATTATTTACAGGGTAATATTTTATCCTAACATAATATAATGTAAGCTGAAACCATTTCTCAGTGTTTTTATAGAGCAAAAGTTTCTGGAGGATTCCAGAAGTTTTTGATAAGATGCTTTATTAAAGGTACAGACTCACTTATACATATTGACACAAACTCACCTCAGAAATAGACACCTTATATTTTTATTTTGAAAATAATTTTTTTTACAATAATTTACTTTTTTTATGCCTTCACTTGTGGTTTTGTTCTATATTATGATCAGTTTTATATTCAACAACCAAAGACACTTCGGAAGCAAATATTCAAATATGCTTTTGCATGTTATCCTTTAGCCGGCTCTACTGATTTTGCTTTTTACTCAGAAATAGAAATCTACATTCAAGTTGTCTGAGCTTGAGCTAATTTGCAAAGAAGAATGGACACAAATTGTGAATTTCCATAAATAAATTTCTTAAATTTATCAAGAAGGGTTAGTCACATTGCATGGTTGTGTAAATTATTGCCACGTTTTGGAATATCCTCCCGTTTTTTTTCCTTTTGTCCGCATAAAGAAAATCTGTCTGCAGAGCCACTGTGGCGATCAGATATGAAAAGCAAAATGTGGAGTTTTGTTGAGGATTATGTCTAACTCCCTTCATTGTGGTCACATCTGCAGGCAGAGATGTGGCACAAGAAGTGGCAGGAGACTCAGTGTTATGGGAGCCACCGACTACAGGGTTCCCGTCTTTCTGACCCGCCTGTTGTGAAAGAGTTGGTGAGAGCTGAGGCCAAGATGTTACTGGAGACACTCAAAGGAAGAGCCTGCAACAGTGAAATGTACTGGTAACTCTCAAAGTTTACTTTAACTCTACACTACATCATTAATGAATTAACAAAAATATTATTATTGTAGAAGCTCTTGGAACTGTAGTGGAATTTCGAAGATGTCAATAAAGGCAAATGTTGCATTCACTTTATGCCACATAATAAATACAGACTAAAACTTTAAAACTGTGCTCTTGTCTAAATTCTGTTTTGTTTTTTTGTTTTTATTCTTGGCTTTTCTGATCTGAAAAACAGTGTTGCGGCCCTTATCACCAGCTAAATGTTGAGGCAATCAGTTCACAATGCAGTGACTTACTATCTGTGCAATTTGTACACATACAAAGACTGCAATAAAGTGCTATAGTGTTCTCCTAAGGGAGTTAGAAAGGGCTTGGGAAAGCAGTGAAACAAAGATTTCAGGGATAGGAGGACACAGTTAGGTTCAGAAAATCCATAACAATAGCACAATTATAGGAGGAAGACATGCTTTCCATTCTAACAATAGCAGACACCATTTAAGAAGTTGGTGACTACAAAGATTTATGGCGGAACTCAGTCAGTGAAAAGAGCTCAGAGAGACTTCAACAGAGCTTGCTACCCATATATATTTTATATATTCAAAAGATATATGGCGTAGCATGCTCCCCATAGACAAACTCTCTTGAAGAACTGGAACCTATGTTATTTTTTTTCCAACAGCTACTCCGAGTACATCTTAAATGAGGAATGATTTTGTATAGGTTGTTTAATTTAAATTTGACAAACGTTGGAATATCTTGGTCACAAGAAGATGCACAAGAGTGTGTGAAAGTCTGCATAAATTTAGGTATCCTGGCAACCAGCTTTTTGCTGCTAAGAATGTTGCCCTGCAAGACCCCATGCTGGTTTTAGGGCTGGAGCTGTAACAAAAGAGCAACATA
Organism: Poecilia mexicana; assembly: GCF_051168715.1. Taxonomy (NCBI): domain Eukaryota; kingdom Metazoa; phylum Chordata; class Actinopteri; order Cyprinodontiformes; family Poeciliidae; genus Poecilia; species Poecilia mexicana. The sequence continues at coordinate 11,123,907 of NW_028263386.1, read as the reverse complement.
GTTGATCTCGGTTTTGCCTTCAAATTGTTCTCCAAATTTGCATCTCAAGTTTTAATTTGCTATTTATTTATATGACCTTTTTTTTTTTGTTCCTAAACATACCTGATGTGGAGCTCTATTCCATGTTGTTGTTTGATTTGTATTTTTTATCTTGATTTTACATAAATTGTCCATGGTTGTTCCACAACAGCATCATGTCTTACTTTCTGCAGTTTTGATCAAACCGGAGGATGCTTCGACCAGCAGTGATTTGAGTCATTTTCTATATATTCACACTGTTGGTCTGCTGTATAGATATGTGGTTATGTGATCAATAAATATAATATACCTGGAAAGGTCACTCCTAGATCGTTTGCTTTGATCTGGGGTCATAATTGCTCATGTGTCACAAGAGTCGACTGGCGAAGCAGGGATCAGAATCGCATTCATTAGAAAGAAGGTCTAAATGTTAACTCAGATAACTACATAGAGATGAGTGAAATCCAATGTCAGTTTTGAGCATTGTTATGATTGATTATCTCTATAACGGATTAAAACTATAGAGATAAATAAACTGATATTCATTAGCTAGGAGTAATTGACAGGGATTTATGTTGAAGAATCTAAGATACCTAAAACCTTTAATTCCACAGTGTCCCGTTAAAGGGAGCAGAAATTCAAATTAATGCCTGCTGTGCTTCCACACGACAAGTCCCTCACGTCCCGTCTCACATGAATGTGAATGGATTATAAAAAGTCTCCTTTAGTGTGAGACTTGTACCCTATTGTTCATGGCTGCATGGGAAAAGAGCCAAAGCAAGCACTGGTACCACACAGATGTTACCAGAACAAATGGTATTTCCCCTCTGAAGTTGGCGTCAGTGTAATTTGTCGACCTCGATGCGTGGCACTGAGTGTGGGTGTGCACATTTCAAGCCTTTGATCTTTCAATTAGGCTAAGTCTCAAGTGCATATCAACTGAATGGCTTTCAGGAGTAAACCCAGCACACTTCTAACTAATAACACTTTCACTCAACAAAGCCACTCGAGGAGCCCTCTGTTTGTCAATTTTCCCCAATTTAATAGGCTTTGTTGGCATGGGATGTAGGAAAATATTGCCAAAGCCTCGCAAATTCTTTCCCTTGAAATACATGTGTTCATGTTCATTACTTTTTAATTTGATTTGCTGTGCACTTTGGCCAAAAACACTTCCATAGCAACTGGTTTCAACATTAGATCCTGGGTAGTCAGTGCAACATTCTGCAGGTGATTTGAATCATTTTGTATGGCGGTGTATGGAGTGGAGGTGGACCCTCCTCCATTGGCTTCGTGTTGTGTGGTCCTGGTGCCCCAGCCATTCTCCCCTCATACTGTAGGACACACGCACACTCACACATACACTCGCGCGCGCACTCATGTGCACAAAGCTCAATGTAATTGTTTGAGCTGTATGAAAAGGCAAACTTTCCTCAAGAGTAAAGGCTAAAATTCATGAGGTTGCACAAAGCTGTCATCATTCCTGCAGCTGTATACACAAGAAAATGTTTTCTTTTCTCTAAAGAAAGCTTTCCATTTCCTATTTTCAAGCCTCATCACAGATTCTCAGCAGACTAAGCTAACACATCAATATGTTTGGATCACAACTATTGCACCGTAGCTCTGCCTGTGCTGCTGAATCTGAGCTTTCCCTCTTTGTTGCTTCTCCGGTCAAGGTTCATCCTCCCAGCCTGGTTTTTAAAGTGGATGACTATGTCTTTGTAGATTTTCAGTTACTCAATAGACTTTCTGGATGATACCGAACAGTATTCCATGATGTGTTAAAAGTATCGGTTATTATTTTCAACCTAACCCAGTGTTAAACTTCTCCATTTACCCCTCACAGGGTTGTCGCAGCACTAAAATTTTAAACTATATAACTATAGCTGTGAGTTATGACTACCTTCTGCTCTAATTGTCAGCTTCAGTCCGAGTCCACAATTTTTCAACGTGTTCATTTTCTTATTAGCTACATTAGACACTAATTACGAATCAGTTATCAAAGGTGTTCGCTGGTCATTTGTCTGCTGGAGGTTCCCTTGTGTGAATTTGTGCCCGCAGTGGGATGGACCCTTTGGTTGTAAGAACCATACTGGTGCTGTGGCTGAATAACTGTGTCTACAGTGCTGCTGTGAAAATGTGTGGGGAGATGAAAATGCCTGAGTTTGTGTCAATTTTGTTGCTAATTAGTATCTTTTACAAATCATTTTTTAATATTGATTGTTCTAATCTTATTTAGGTGCATCAAAGTAAAAGAGGATGAATACAAACAAGTCCATACTTTTCAAATTGTTTTGAAAAATACTTTTAAGCACAATAATGTATAGCATTTTACTTTCTGCTTACATTTATGCACCACTTCATGTTTTTTGCTTTGCATGAAATCCCGATAAAGCACTTTAAATTGTGTGACTGTAATGTGACATATTGTGATTAATGTGTGCAAATACTTTTTTTTAGGGTATTGTCTAGGTCTCCTGAAATACACTTAGATTGTGTTGAATGTCAAATTTTCCTCAGACTGTTTTTCACAACATTCACTAATGTGACCGGTCTTACTTTTGTTGCTCCTACTTTTGTTGTAACAGAGACAGTGAGGAGCTCCTGCTTCAATACAAACCTGAGACTCTAAGCTATGTGCTCGGTCACCAGGAGATTGTTTATGGCAGATCCTCCAACCTCCAAACTGCTGATAACTTCAACAGGTTTGGACACCGGTTGAGACTAGACAGCAGCTAAAGAAGAACGTAGCTGACTGCTTTTCTCTCTCTTCTAACAGGCCTAGCTTTTGTTCTCCTGTCATGTCCAGCGCTGAGAGTGAGATTGAAGCAGTTAAAGATATGCTGAATGTCACTGAGATTCACAGAGTGATCACTCCACTCAGGTAAACTCCAGCTACTATTGCTTTTATGATTTATTTGTCTGCCTCAAGGGCTTTAAATACGTTGCTCAGTTGCTCTCTTTGAATTTTATAATAACATTCTTGATTTTATCTTAAAGGCCAAAATAAAAATAACTCAAGTGGAAATGTATCAAATTGTTATTGATCTGCAGAATATTGTGCGCCTTGCAAGATAAAAGCTATGAAGCATTTTAACTAAATAGTTCTAAATCCAAAAGTGTTTTTTTGAATGGAAGATTTAATTTCTCTTTCTCCAGAGTTGGCTGAAAACAGAGGTCCTCCATTTCAAATATTTTACAGGCCAAGTTAAAAGAAAGTATGAACTGTGGAGGAGTTTAAACTGAGATATGAATGAAATATAAGGCTGAGGATAGTCCAGGAAAGTGAAATGTGTAGGACCCTCACTTCACAAAACTCCACAGTTCAGGGTAATTTCCTCCGTACCATTGCTGTATTCTGGAGTAAACTTCTTCTAACTGGGTAATTGGTTTCTGTACTGGTAGATTTGCCGGAAACAGAAGGTGGGGGCCTCAGAAAAGCAATCTGCCTTCTAGAGTAACAAACGATCCTTCATTTCCTCTCTCTGATTCTGTTTTCTTACTTGCTCTTTCATTGGTTTGCAATTTTTTTTTCTACCTGATCTCACTCTGATCCTTTGAGTGCACTCCTTTTCAGCAATTTCCCCCTTTAAAATCTCTACAAACTTTATCTGTGGCCTCTGTCACCAGGCTGCCCTTTCTCCATGCTCCATCCCTCTTTTCCTCACTTCATCCCTTTCTTTGAGCCCCCCAGGGCACTCAAGCTACCTTTTAGCTCCTCCTTTCCTCGCTCTTTTCTTCCCTTCCTTTTCTCTCTCTCTCTCTCTCTCTCTCTTTCTTTCTCTCTCTCTCTCTGTCTTTCTCTCACTCCCTTTTTATTTCTCTCCCATTTCCTGACCAGACCAGAACAAAAGGCTTCATTGTCAGAAAATGAAACCCAGGCCGGACTTCTTTTTTTTTTTTTTTTTTTTTTTAATTTAAAAGAAGTAAATGAAGTCTGCTGTGATAATCTAACCAGAGAAGCAGAAAGAGTGGAGTGATGTTGGAAGGGAAAAATAAAGCAAAGTGCTGTTTCCTGAGTTAATTTGAAAAAGTGCAGAGGATAAACTCTGAGCAGTTTTACTGGTGTATGCTGTTTTTTACTCTGTGATAGTAATGCACCATTTATGTTGTGATGTGTCTGTTTAGATGTGTCCTCTTGGCGGAATGTGAAGCATTAACTAAAATGACAAAACATTTCAAGGTAAGACTAGCGAATGACTAACCACTAAACACATCTTCCTGAAGCACACTGGTCAATAATGTCATTACATATTTGGGGAAAAAGTAAGGAAAGCATATCACTTTCTTACTGATATGAAAACAAATCATAAAATAAACCATGTAAGGATTCTGTTTCTCTACCTAAAAACCCTTTTGAACCTTTTCATCTGTCATGTTGACATTCCCCTTGAACTCTTTCACATCTTGTCACATTACAATGTCACATTACAGTATCAGAAATTTAAAGTTTTCCCATTTTTCTTTGAAAAAGCTCACACTTTTAATGGTGCAAACTCTTAATTTCATTTACTGCATGTCTAAAAATTTGACTTGGCCGACATCTAAGGATGCTTCGATCTAAATCAACCTACACCCCAGTTTTAACTATTTTTGCAGCCTCTATCAGAATTACCCTGTAAACATCTCCATCCGTCTCTCCAACCGCTCTGACCCGCTCTGTCAATTATTCTCCCACCTGAGCTGTGGATCTCTGCAGCTCCTCCAGAGTAATCATGGTTTTCTTGGCTTCCTTTCTGCTTAAAGCTCTCCTTTCTGAGCTCACCAGTAATGATGAACGACTATTTTTTGTTGGATTTGAATGGGGCTGTGATCTTCCCATTTCGAGATGATTGAAAGTGCTCTGTTCAATGTTCAAAGTTTGGCCAATATATGCATAATCTGACTTTGCTTTATAAAGCACACTCTTGGATTTTATTCAATACATATGTTGCTTTGGAGTCGGTTTGACTGAATTTTGTTTAGAGGTGTAACAGTGAAGGAGGCTGAAAACAACTCCACACCATTCATTTTCATGAGTCACTTGTCTTCCATTTCACAAATCTGTCCTTCTTTGTGTTAGTCTATCACATGAATTTGTGGTTGGAACTCAAAGGCTTTCATCTGTCTGCCCACCAACTGTTGCAATGTTAAGAAATACTGGTTTATTTTCCAACCACTCAAATGGTGAACAGGCACAAGAAGGCAGAATAAAGCACACACAATGCGGAGAACATGTGCATTTGTGTCTACAATCTGGCTACAATATCTTGCACGAGAAAAACAGAGTGAGGTTTCCCAGATGTAGGAAGTCTCTGTGGGCCAGATGTTCAACTCATCCCCCCCCACCCCACCCCACCCCACACACACTAATGTTTATTTGTTACTATATAGTGGAATATTTTTTGGAAACAGTTGGAAACAGGTACCTATAAAATGTTTTTTTTTCTAGCTATCATAGCTGGAAGATTATGTTGGAAACATAAGTAAGCCAGCATGCCTGGAAACCCCATCAAGCCTTTCTTGTAAACAAACTGGAGCGAGGAGGGGATTTAAATTAGGCCACTTCACCCAAAGCAATGTTAACACAACTAGTGTTACACAAACTTTTTGGTAGTTCGTGAAAAATTTACTGTCAAGGTTTTTGTTTCAGTGATTGTTTAAACAACCTCCTCTTTTAATACAGCATCTACTTCCAACGCACCTTCAATCACGCCTTGTTGTGCAAGATAAGAACTGCCTCATTAACTCACCAAAACAAATGTTTTTGTTTGTTTGTTTGTTTGTTTGCTTGTTTTGACAGCAACATAAAATTCACTGATCTTATTCTCCAAGTAAAGTGGTTGCTCATACTGCTTATCAGCTTAAGACATTACTTACTCATCCTGAGCCGCTGAGACACAGCAATAAAACTTTTAACTTGATCTAGCTTGACAAAATCACACTTTTCCTTTGTGTTTGTCTAAAATCCACATAAAATACATTGAAGTTTGTAGTTGCAATATGACAAACCTGGCAAGGGGGCTAAAGCTTAACTCGCTGCTTACAAAACGATGGCAGTTTGGACTGAGATTTAAGGTGGAGCTATGGCCAACGTCACAAGTTAAGCAGGAAAACATTTTTGACATCATCATTGCAAACATTTGTTTGGAGTATTTCGATGGCCATTCTGCTCAAACGTGTTTCCATTTTGCAAAACTCAACAACATGACCAGCGTAGCTTCATTATTTCGAGTCTACAGTCAAAGAAATAAAGACGAAAACAGCCCAAAATATCCCTTCACGAATCTCATAAAGCACCTCCTTTTTGGGGTTTAATCTGATTGGTTAGGTAATATATTTTAAAATAGCTATTAAATAGAACTGCCTTAGGCTTTTAGGTTGACGTAGTTTGAACAGTCTTTTTTTTACTGCCGCATGCAGCAACCCATCCCAATATAGTTCTAAACAAAAGACTTATGACTCATTAACGTCTTGCAGAAGACAGGCTTTAAAAGAGGTGCTGCAACCAGCTAATATCCATCCACCTGAAGATGTGTTTGCTGAGCAGTAATCCAGTCAATTAAAAGAATTAAGTATCCCAAATATGGAAAAACATTTTGACTTTTTTTCTCTATTAGCATTGCAACTTTACATATTAAACCTCCAGATTGTTTACTAGTGAAATATATGAAAATATGCATTGATTTCTCAATGCACTTACACAAGTCCATCGTTTGTACCATTTCACTTAATTTATACTAAGCTTCCTATAAATCAGAGAGACTCACTTTGTCGAGGGGATTTGGAGAAGAGGACTACAGAGCTGCATTTGCATACAATCTGCTCCCATTCTGAGGATGCGGCTTAGACATCATTGTCACCTCTCAGACATGTCTGCTGTTTGCTAAAACGTGACTTTAATGCATTTCTGTTGCTCTAAACAGAATTCAGTTAACTTGATTTGGGTCAAGTGATATACGTGGCAACTGAAGGTCCTATTAAGCAGTGGGTGGTTATCAGTAGCTTTTGCATTTAACTTTAAAAGTGGTTTGAAAAGTAGCATCTAAAGGACAGCCCTACTCTGATGCTGCATTATAACACTACATTTAAATAGGAGTGAATGTTGCAATTCAATAAGCTATAACATTGTAATCTTCTGACAAACCATCTCAATACTTCAGGGTGACATGTAAAATTAGTTCAAAATTGACATATGTATTTAAATCCAGTCATTTTTGGAAATTATAACTGTTTCAAAAGTTTTTACCTAATCACAAAGGTGTTGGATAATAACAATCAGAACTCCACAGACTTCTTTTTCATGGGTCACAACAGACCCTTGAAAATCTGTCGTGACACAGAACCCCCCCTTTTTTTTTTGCAGCTTTCATTTTTAAACAGAAGTCAACCTCTGAAGCTCACATTTTTCAATGTGAGATTATGCCATTCCATTTCAAAATGATTATGTTTTAAGACTGTTCACACATTTGTATAAGGCGTGTCATTTAATGAAGAAGAGACTGAACCTACAGAAGTTGCAGTGCAATTGTTTCTTATTTATATGTTTTAAAAAGTCCAAAACTTACATAGCTCTTCCTAAAATATCAGCAAGTTTGGACCATGGCTAATGTGTTTCTCCTCTCTGCGGGCTCATGAAACCCATTTTCAGAGGTTTTATTCTTCCATGTGAAAAGCACCACATATAATTCATCTGAAAGGAAACACTTGGAGGTTTGGTTTTTAATCCCTCTGGGAGACTGTGATTTGTGCTTTAACATCCAGGTTCCCGACTTAGCTAGGTATGAGTGATTATGTTTATGCGTGTCTGTGTGAAATGTGGTACACTTTGTGGTTGCTATAAAAAAACTTATGATGTGTACTGGCACAAATAAAGACTTGCTTGAATGCCATATATCTGGGTTTTCCAACTTTTAGCACACAAACACAGAGAGCGGCATGGTTTTCATTTGCCATGGATTTATATGTTAGAGGCCAAATTATGATGGAACGCTGCTGCTCCATCGCTTAGCGGTCTCTCTAACACACACTTACATTCCTTTCACCTCTCTTTCTGTGTTATTTTTATCCCTTTTGCTCATTTCCCTTCCCCGTTCCAGAGTCTCGTCTTGGGAGTGTTTAGTACATTTACCTCTAATTTTTTCCAATGTGTCTTCCTTTTCTGCGCAAGTATTCTTGACACATAACAGTGGCGTGCATGAAAACTGCACCATCAACTGAAACTCACTCTTTTCTCTTGTGAATTGTGTGTTTTCCAGAAAAACATCAAATTGAAGTGTATAAGTCAGTGTGGCTTAAAAAAGCCTGAACCGTCGCTTACAGGTGAGATATATTTTTGGTATTTGCTGCCACCTGCTGACAAATTATTAATTAGCAAGAGTAACAAAAAAGTTCCTGAAAGAGGAAAACTCAGTCTTTAGAAATATGGAAAAGGTTGGAACTTGTTTTTTTATCATTTTCCCAGCTCGGATAAATATGTGAAAATTTCTTAATGAATGTAATGGGTTTTCTGAACTCTACAGTTGAGTTGCTATACCATATGATAGCTAGTGCTACCCTCTTTGGGTGAAATGACCGGTATCTTACACGACCAACCCAATTTTAAGTCAGCTCCACGGTGTGTGATATTATTAAAAGATATCACTGTTTTGGTTTTAGCTTTGTTTGAAATCATTTGCTTGCAAACTGAGCTCTTACGTTTTGAAAGTTATTTATTTTTAATATTTTATAGTGCTACTTTTGTAGCACTTTAAAAAAAAAAAGTTTTTAAGGCACACTCAGTTTGTTAATACATTCTCATGTCGGAGCTTTTCTGACCTGAGATCTGTTGTATCTACATTTGTGTAGAGCTGAAAGAACTCAGAGCAGCCATCCAAACAGACTTGAAGCTCCTACCTTCATCTTCTGGAGCCTCAACCTCTGCTCCTGTTTCAAGTAAGAAGAAAGGTTTCAGGTTTGTGTGTTATGGTATTTCTCAAAGTACCTACTTACTTTCTATATTTTCATCTTTATGTTTTCATTTTTCCTTTTACACATGAGCACAATGATGTTATTGAGTTGCAACTTAGCATAATATGTAAATAATAATGTGTTTCCCATTTCCACCTCAGATTTCCAGCTGAATCTGGCTCTTGTACTCACTTAGCTCCTTCTCCTAAATCAGGCTCGAGACTAGATCTGCTTCCACTGTGGCAGCCCAAACCCAGGCCACCAAGTCATAATCCCCCTGCCAGGACCTCATCAGTGTGGACTCTTGGTTTGCATCGCTCTACATCGGCATCTCATGAATCAGTTAAAGATACCAGCAGCAATAGGATGGACACTAACTTGAAAGTGACTAAAAGCCAAGAGAACTTTAGTTTTTCCAGAAAGCCAGACTTTACCGACCCTCTCTGCAGGACTTGTTCAAGACTTCACATAAGCTCTGAGAGAGACTCAGCCTCCCACCCATCATCACAATGCTGGGCTCGCAGACCGAACACAGATTCTGATTGGTCACCACACAGGGAGAGAAAAATCAGTGCTCTTTGTTCAAGAAATATCAACTTCACCCCCTCGCCTCCTCCTCCTTTGGGTGAGCCATGTGACGCAGGCAGCAGGAGCAGTACTCCCACTGACCATTCTGTGTCTGTGAATGGTAAAATAAAACCAGATGACAGGGATAACAATTGTAGCAGTGGGAGAAACTTGGTGTTAGCTGTACTGCAGAAAGATAAGTCTGAATAGACCAGTGGAATCTCCCACATATCTGGAAGTTTTGATCAATGTGGCAGCAAGAAAAACAAGTCGGGGAGAAATAGAAATAGTTGCCTAAGAGAAAATACCAACAATCAAAGAAGTCAAGATAGCGTCAGCATCGTAGATGACTCGTTGCATTATCAAAAAAAACAGTGAGATGTGTCCTCAACCACAGCAGAGAAAAAAACTTTAATTCACCAGAAAAACCACAACCAAGAAAACTTGAGGGACACCGATTCTAAATATGTTTTCACAGCCACTCCTGCAATGTTGACATATTTCACTAGTCTTTCAAATCTTCACTAATAGAGATGTCTCAGATTAAATTAAGATTAAACATCACAGATTTGCTAAAATATTTTTGAGGGAGAGGACTTAACTTTGTGTGTGTTTTTGTGACATAAAGCTGCAAGTCCTATGCTACCTAAAATAAAGTCCTGATGAGAGATAATCTTAAAAATAAGCTTTTAATTTGTGGGTTGTTCTTTTTACAATTCAGGCTGAACAAAATATATATATATATTTTTTTTGTTATATGGCTAAGTCATCCTGTTTTCACCTTGCTGAGCAATGTATATAATACACACAATAAACCAATTTGTGTTACTGTTGACTCACCTAGACTTTTGAGTGATAAAGTGTACTCATCTTGTTATGTTTCTTTAAAAAAAACAGCATTTTTGGTTGATGACATGTGGTAAAGTTTTTTTTTTTTTAATCACAAATATTGATCCTTATTATCACACTATTGTCAAAACAAGTAACAATAATCTCTATTTATAAAAATGTTCTTCTGACCCAAACAGTTAAATCGTTAATACAACTGGCATTTTTTCAGTCTTATTTTTGGGGGTTACTTAATGTCCTAAACAGTTTGAAATTTAGTCACCTTAATTTTAAAAAGTTACCCAAATTTTAAATACAAAGTGTTAAACTATGGATTCTTGATTTTGAGCACTTGTTTATTGATTATTCTGTTTTTATGTTATTTAAGAAAAGTGCTAATGAGATTGGTTGAGAAATTTATGGGATATTAAGGTGGGACAGAACCTCAAGCTCCATGATGAAGAACAACAACATGTGTTTGATTTCTAAATGTCTTCTTTCTGTGTTAATTTATTAGTTTTGTAATGATTTTATTTATTTTTCTCTTATTTATTTTATTCTTTGAAATCTCATAATTTGCACATACTATGTTTTTGTCTACCTGATTAGTTTTTTATATATACTAATTAAATCAGATGGTATGTTTTAAAAATGTTTTTCACCAAACACTTTTTTACTCTTGAATACGATTTTTTACGACTCTACGAGCCTCTATGCGTATTTTACGGCAACATTTCTATTACCGGTACATTAAAGACAGTGCTCCACCATGTGGTCAAAAGATGGAACTGCACTAGTTTTGACTCTTTTTTTTTTTCCCAATGCACAAAAAGTCAGCAAGGTAGATTCAAACTGAAACATGTAATCAATAAAATGAGTAAAAGGTCAACATTCAATCTTTAAACCAGTCAACAATCAACATTTTTATTTACTGACAATTGTGGACCATTTCAAAGTTTAGTGAATAACTAAATTAGGAAAACTATGTATCAACTTAATTTGTTCTCTTCATTTTATGAGGAAATTTGACAGCTGCTGTTTAGCATTCACATGAAAAAATAACAACCTAAAGCCATATGCACTCATATGCATATGGCTTTGAAGATGCTGAGCTGCACCCTTCAAAAAAAGTTGTTTTTACAAGAGCTAAACCAGTTCTAAGAGTACATTATGAAGGGACCTGCAGTAGGACAATTAAAGTAGATAAATTCACATCTTACTAGCTGGCTTTGCTATAGATTTTTGCACAATTTCAGAGGAAACGGCTAAAAAATTTTTAAAGGTGTGGATGTCATATATTTGAAGCATGTTGATTTCAGCTCTTGAAGATACTCAAGATGTGTTGTTTTAGGCTGGAAAAGTGAAAAGGCGTTACATAGTTTCCTGAAATGTCCTGATATGGACTAATATAGTCCAAACCAGCCCTTTGCCCTATGCTATTTGCTTCATACTGAGAAACGATTTCTTCTTGGAGACTTGGACTGGGTTGAGGTTTTAAATTTTACCCAATTTCTAAAGTTTGCTCATGACATATGTAATGCGACAGTTAAACGCTATGAATCTTACTGGAAATTGGCTGCTCTGTAAACAAACATCCTCCACTGCAAAGACAGAAGGGCTGATAAACACACTTTTAATGATAATTGAGTATTTGGAAGGAAGCATGGCCAACAAAGACTGAATAACTTTGTTCGCTTCCTCTGCTGTCATAGACTACAATCCTAAAACAGCACAGAAAATTGATGTCATCGTTCACAACCTGTCTTTCTCTTCACTGATTGGCCCAGTAAAAGATCTACTCGAGACAATCCAAGTCAAAGACAGAAAGCCCAGACTGTGCTGGAAGTTATATATATATATATATATATATATATATATATATATATATATATATATATATATATATATATATATATATATATATATATATATATATATATATATATATATATATATATAATTTTTATTTTTATATATATATATATATATATATATATATATATATATATATATATATATATATATATATATATATATATATATATATATATATATATATATAATATATATATATATATATATATATATATATATATATATATATATATATATATATATATATATATATATATAAATAAAAATTTTCCCTTCTCACCCTCCGTGGGTGGTCTCTCTTTCATCCTCTGAGCTCAGGTCCTCTACCAGAGGCCTGGGAGCTTGAGGGTTCTGCGCAGTATCTTGGCTGTGCCTAGAACTGCACATTTCTGGACTGAGATGTCTGATGTTGTTCCTGGGATCTGTTTGAGCCACTGCTCCAGTTTGGGGGTGACTGCCCCGAGGGCCCCGATGACCACAGGCACCACTGTGGTCTTCACCTTCCAGGCCTTCTCCAGTTCCTCTCTGAGGCCCTGGTATTTCTCCAGTTTCTCATGCTCCTTTTTCCTGATGTTGTGGTCACTTGGTATTGCTACATCCACCACAACGGCTTTCCTCTGTTCTTTATCCACCACCACAATGTCCGGTTGGTTCGCCATTACCATCTTGTCTGTCTGGATCTGGAAGTCCCACAGGATCTTAGCTCGGTAATTCTCCACCACCTTTGGGGGTGTTCCCCACTTTGACCTCGGGGCTTCCAGTCCATATTCGGCACAGATGTTCCTGTACACTATGCCCGCCACTTGGTTATGTCGTTCCATGTACGCTTTCCCTGCCAGCATCTTGCACCCTGCTGTTATGTGCTGGACTGTCTCAGAGGCCTCTTTGCACAACCTACACCTTGGGTCTTGTCTGGTGTGGTAGATCTGAGCCTCTATTGCTCTGGTGTTTAGGGCCTGTTCCTGGGCGGCCAGGATGAGGGCCTCCGTGCTGTCCTTGAGTCCAGCTTTCTCCAGCCATTGGTAGGATTTCCTGATATCAGCCACTTCAGTTATTTGTCGGTGGTACATCCCATGTAGGGGCTTGTCTTCCCATGATGGTTCCTCCAGCACCTCGTCCTCTGTTCCCCATTGTCTGAGACATTCGCTGAGCACATCGTCCATTGAGGCTTTGTCCTTGATGTATTTATGGATCTTGGATGTTTCATCCTGGACAGTGGCTCTCACACTCACTAGTCCTCTGCCTCCTTCCTTACGGCTTGTGTACAGTCTCAGGGTGCTGGATTTGGGGTGGAACCCTCCATGCATGGTTAGTAGCTTCCGAGTCTTAACGTCCGTGGACTTATATATATATATATATATATATATATATATATATATATATATATATATATATATATATATATATATATTTTTTTTTTTTTTTTTTTTTTTTCATGTAGAATTGCACAGAAGAGCAACCACATCAAGGCGTACTCTGCCTCTCTCCTCATGACCATTGGAGATGGGCACCAGCAGCAATCCTGTGACACTGCAAGAATAAGTGGATAATGAATGCATGGATGAATTCTCAGTTGTGTCATCCTCTAACATTCAACCATATTGGACTGGTTTTTTCAGGTTTGTAGAAGAACATGTGATGAAAGCTCTGTAAGCCTTTGCAGAGTAGCAGATAAGGATTTCTGTCATCATCTGTCATTTTTTGGATAACGACAGAAAAATATGCCTGTCTTGCTCTTTTTAACTTCTCAATATTTGTGATTTGTCTCTATAAATATCACAATGAACAGGTGGGGAGGGATGCAGAGACGGGACGCTTTGCTTTTACACCTGAACTGGACTGCGGCAACCGTTTGACCGAAGAGGCCTTGCACAAAAATGTCAAAATTCGCAGAGAAAAAAAAAAAATGTTGTGGGGGTGGGGGGTGAGTTTCACTTTGTGTGCTTTTCAAAACAAAATACAAGTACGAAAAAAATGAAGTAGAAAAACGAAGATCAACATCGACAAGCTTATTACGAATTTATTTTTATCCACTTTGCGTGAACTCCATTTTGGATCTCTTTATTCCATGTAGTGGTGTCTCTTTTTAGGTTTCGTTTTCTTCGTCAGTTGACACTAAGTGAAAACAGCTGTTGTTGTGGACACATACACAAGGTATGATTCTCTGTTTGATTCTCCTTTTTAGCATTTAAAACGGTGAGTGAATAATATTCCTATATAATATTTGCCTAAATAAGCTTATGTTTTTTCCCCCTTAAGACGTAAATAGAGTACTCACAAAAACAAAAGCAATTTAAAGGAGCTAACGCTTGCAGCTACCCCGACATTCCTTAAAATGAAATGAGCCAGTGCTCTGTTGATATACTGTTACTTAGTCTGATCCCTAGCTTTCAAGGATAAGATAAAGAATTTACAGTTTCACATTATATCAGGTTGAGACTCGCACTCTTCATAAAATCACGGACATTTCCGTGTCTGCCAAGTATTCACCAAACACTTTTTTACTCTTACCGGTAAAAAAGTGTTTTGAAAGAAATTTCTTTCAAATTTCTTTAAAAATATAATTTACTTTATCGCTATTTAATGATTTTATGTGCGTATCCCCAGTGTTTTCATACTTGAAATTGATTATCCAATGATCTCGGGCCGTTCTGTTTCTGATCTCGCTCCACCTTAATCCTCTTTCACCCCCTGGCGATCAGTTCCTCCCAGGCAGAGAGTAAAGGATGCACCCAAAGTTACCAGAATAAAGGATGATGTTGTAAATTTAGAAAGTAAAATAAACTACAATAGAAAATAGTTAATTCGTAGTTTCAGGGATTTTTGCATTATTATTATTATTGTTTTTATTATTATTATTATTATTATTCACACATTGGCAGCCCTCTATCCTGCAAATGACCAATTATTCAAATTAAGCGTCTTATTGAACAGCCAATAGGCACTTTTCTTACTCTGTCGTTGGCAGATTTGAAACGCCAGAGTAAGAGGCGAAAGGTAAGCAGATAGTTTGCTGTTTTCTTTTTTTTTTTTTCTCCAGAGCGTTTTAATTTTAGAAAATGAGACGTATTTAGAAGTTTATGCTTATTTGTGTAGGTCTTACACCGAGTTACAATGTGGATACGTAGCTACCTTGGACTGCTAATTGGTGGAAGCAATGCTAACACGTGGAGGAATTTGCCATGTCGACATTTGAACTATTTGAAAAGCTATATATACACTCGATGTTACAGAAGATATTGAACGTGTTTAATTTGTTTCAGAAATTTAAAAAAGCGTTTGTTATATTTAATGTAAACTAGGCCGGTTTGTGTTAGCCTTCTACCATACCAGCAAATTGAAAGCTAACCTGCCTTGTTGTTTCAGGGTTTGATGTAAATGTTTTATTTCACTGTTTTTGGAAACTTTATATGAAGCAAAATTGTTAGTTGCATAATTTCATAGGAAAATATCTAATATTTTTAAAATTATATTGGCAATATATATTATAATCAGATTGACTTCTGATTACCCGACTGATGTCTTAACTCTGCACAAACTGTGCAAGTTTGACAAGACTGGGAATCCGAGATTTTTGAGAATCTTATTCTAGAATCAATGCTCTATTTTTTATACAATAATAACTTAATATCCTTTGCTTATTTCTTAAGGATGGATGCAATATTTAATTTGCTTCAGCAGTACAGACTGGAGTCCTACTACAACCAGTTTCTGCAAATGGGTGTGAAAGATGAACAAGACTTCCTTGATGGAGTGACTGATGAGGATTTGTACAGCCTTGGTGAGTGTTCTGAATACGGCATAAATATGAATCATTTGCAAAGCAAATGTTTCTGGGTTTGCAAAGCAAGTATATGTTTTATGTGGAGTTGAAGATTGTAAATTGCTCATGGCATTCAATCGAGTTTGTTTCTGCAGTGCTAATTCACACCAAAGGTAATTTCACAACAAACGCAGATTCAGTTCATATGCAAATTGTAGAAATGTTAACTTCTGCCATTGTGATATTGGTCTTTATAGTGCTTTATAAAAATATTCACACCTCTTAAACATATTAAATTTTGTCCTGTTAAAAACACAAACTTGAATCTGTTTTACCTTCATTCCATGTCTTTGACCAAGGCAAAATATAGTAACACAGGATGACTTTCTTCTTGCCTCTCCATATTTAATTTAACTTTGGGATCAAGAAAGTATTTTTGAATTGGATTTTGAATATTTTTTAACAAATTGTCCTGTCTGAGCTGCAGATTGCCTTGTGATTAATGCTGTCCCTGCTCAGCTTCTCAGTTAAGCTGTGTGTTGGTAGACAATCTAAAAATTTTACCTCATTTTTAGATTATGGATTGATGTGAGTTATAACTTTAAAACTCCTATAAAGAAATTCTCCCTGATGCATCAGTTGTGTTCGCTGGTCTTCATGATGCAGCTTGTTGATTTGTGTTCCTTAACAAACATCTTAGTCCTTACAGAGCAGTTACCACTGGGATTAAATCTCAAACATTTTGCACGTTATCACTACTTTGTGGTTGTATATCACATAAGGTCAATGACACTGGAGCATTATTTTTAACATGATAAATGTAAAGACGGTAAAAAGGTTTGGCATTATTTGCATGTTAATTTGTTCTATTTTTTTCTCAGGTTTAAGTCATGTGGAAAAGAATCGTTTTAACAACATGAGAACCTTTATCCAAAAACTAAGTGCTTCCCAGCGACGGGTCCAAACTGTGACACCACTGAAGACTTCAAACTCATTTAGTCTGTGGTACACATATCCCAAATGCCCCGAACGGAAACAGATTAAAGGTAGGGGAGAAATGGGACAATTTTATCATTACTTTGAATGCTCTAAACTTAAAAACGAATATTAAACTAGTACAATTAGTTATGAACATAGCAAATACTAGCCCCTATGTGAAACTTAGACCACAAATGTGAATGTTACAGATATGGACCCTGGACAAAACACTGTCGAAGATCTGATGTTACGGATCTCTTACCTTGAAAAAGTTGCCAACACCCAAGGGGTCTGCTTATATACCATCGATGGGATGCCCCTGACAGATGATCCCTTCTTCAATACTTGTGAGTTGATATAAACTCTTTTTGTATAAAGATAGTTTTGGTATTAGAAGGCATTTTACCTGTTTACTAGAACATAAAACAAGCCAACGTTGTTGCTAAAGATTGAGAAGAAGAAACAGATTTGGGACACAGATGGCACTGAACTTTGAACTAGTAGTAAAAAAATATTCAAGAGAGCTTGGTTTATTTCCCTTCTCTTTGTTTCATTCTTTCCCCATCTACAGCATTTGTGAATTAAGGCAGCACTTGCTAACATACTTGCTTATTTTTAAGATAGCTATTTTAAAAATGATATTTGACTACAGAGATTTGGGCTAAGATGGACAAAGATATACTTTTTACAGAGGCTTAGTTGTATGCATCTATGTACAGTATCACAGGTTACTGTCCATTTTCCTATCTTATGTTTGAATTAAAAATGTTCAACACTTGTTTGATACAGAACCATGCTCAACAGTTTAACTATGAATTGTTTATTTTCCAGGGTCTTTGAAAGAGAGACATATCCAAACTGGTGACACAGTCTATGCCATTTTCACTTCAAAGGAAAACCTAAGGCAGGCTCCTAAAATGGCAAAGCAAAAGCCCTATGAAGCGAATGGGACAGAAGTCATTCGATGCCACGTCATGCTCAAGGTAGAGCTGATCCTTGGTGCTTACTGTTAGAGATGCGGGAGTCAGAATATTGCGGCCAATTTTCAGTCTTAAGTGTTTGTCGGTAAAGCTTTTGTTGATGATTTCCCCAAAGGAACTCTTATTAGTCTTTACCATCTTATGTTTCAGCTGAATGTGACTAGCACTACCAAAATAGTCAGTCTGTGCATTCCTAGACAATGTGGATCTTTGCTTTAGCTAGGATTTCTAAAAGTCTACCAACATTTGCAAGTCCAGCATGGATTGAAATCTCAAGGGATTAAATCGAGTAGCTCTGTTCAGCCTTCCTGTTTTATCTGCCGAGTATCAAATTTTCTCACAACCTCAATGAGCTGTAGGCATCCCACAAAATGTGTAATATTTATATTACACATTTTGTATGTGTAATGTGTAAAAAAAAAAATAATAAAAAATCATTTTTTATTTTTTTTTTAATACCGAAATTTTAAATCTTCCTTCTGGAAGCACACTGGTAAAGAACTATTTAATTTAGAATATCTTGTAGATATGGCAATATTAGTTTTTGGAATGAAAATATGGAGAGCATTTATAATTTTTTTTTGAATGCTGGTTGACTTTCTGTTTTCAAGGGATACTTTGAAGTTTGTGTGGACTTGGAAAGTGACACAATGGCAACCCTGAGACAAAAATTATCAAAGACAAGTGGCATCCCAGGACATGTCCTTCATCAGAAGTAAATCTACACAATGATGTGTGTTCCTACTGTACTGAACTCTTATTTTCACAGATAGTCCTCAGCGCTGTCACTTCTTTTTTGTTGTAATTTTTGTCCTCAGAGGGAAATACTCCATCAGCGACACACTGAAGAAGTGTGGAATTTTGGAAGGCTCAACAGTTTCCTTCAGTTTGTCGTCTTTTTCTGAAGAAACTCCATGTGATGACATGTTCTACTTCAACAATGTTGTGCCTTCAGTGTCCCAAACCCTGAAAGGAATCAGTGTATTCTTCTCATCTCTTTATGCTATTGTAAGTACTGTCTTTCTATTGTCTTTTATTCGCCAGCAGACTTAACAGTCAGATAAGCTTCTTTTTTTGTCCTGTTCACTTAAAACCTTTTCTTTCTTTTTTTTTTTTTAATAGTTTCTGAAAGTAATTGTGGTTCTCAATTGTCCTAAGAGTTTTTCTAAAATATCTATTTCTACGGGATTTCAGGCAGAGCATACAGACGTACCCCGCAAAATGTTGCTTGCCTACGTAAGAAAACTGACTGGATGTAACGCCCTCGTCCAGAGCTTGCATCAGCTGTGCAGAAATGAGAGAGTGACCAGAAACCAGAAGGCAAGTCTGTCTTTGTAAATATTGAAGGTATTCATTCTGAACTATTAATTTGACTATTTAGTCATTGTGTATATTGAATTTAGGAATCCATTTTGGTCTTATTTTTCTGCAATAGTGCTTAGCACGTACACATTCAAATTGTTGGATTCATGAGTATTTCTACACAATGAGCAATTTCTCCTGGGCATTTGGAGCCTATATGAAGCCCCTTTTAGGTCATCCTTTCAATTCCTGATCTCCAAGTGTTTATCACGTCTCTCGATTAGCAAATGTTACCCCCTCTGACCCACCCTGGTAATAAGGGGTATCTGCAGTTGCCAAATGGCAAAGTGATAGCCCTTATTCATAGAAGTTATATTTTTTTCATCTTAACTAGTTCACTGTGTTTTGATGTTGTAACAGTAGCTATGACGTTGTGCTAACTGATTTCCTGCAGATTGCCGTTGTTGAGGGCTTGTACATGCTCTTCAGAGAGCTTTTACCCAAGCAAGGATCACAGCGAGGGGAAAAAACCATCGAGGACCAGGATGTTTTTGAGAACTCCTTGTACTGCTGGGCACACCTCATCAACAAAGCAAAAGTAATGAAATTCTTTTATTTATTTATATTTTTAATTGCCACCGTCCATGACCGCCTATCTTTACTTTCTGTAAAGTTTTATATGAATTTTAGCCAGTGTCATTTATTAAAACTTTCTTCCACGTCAACAGGACCAGACGACTGAGCATGAAGACTTTGCTCCGATCAATCTTGTGTCCGAAGACGGTAACCATTTCTGTGAGCCAGTCAGAGTTCCCGGAGTGCCAACTGTCTTTGAAAGAGCTGATGTTCTTGACAAAATCAAGGGTATTTTTTTTAAGCTTACGCTTAAATTTGATTACTCGTGGACCACATACATTCACGATTTCTCACTTTCTGCAGTTTTATTTTGAAACTTGTTAGGCTGTTCGTTCAATTTTTAACTAGCTTCCAGAGTTTTATATTATGGTAATGTTCTAACAGTAGTGGTGTTAAAGCCTACTAAGTTGAACCCATAACCAGTGCCATTTCTTCTATGTGTGTTGTTCTTGGTTTAGTTTAATATTGCACAAATTTCGAATTGTGCCCTTTAAATTAGATGGCATTAAAATCCCAAATTGCACCGAAGAGCCGTTGGGAGAATGTTCCCTCCAGAGAGCCGCTGATGTGGAGAAGATACTTCTCAGCATCCCTCGCTCTGTCCGGTCATATCCTCTCTGGATTCATCATGACAAGGTGTCTGGTCACAAGTACGTATCCTCAAACTAATATTTCTCTTAGAATTGAATAATGCTTGTGTTCTTTAAAAACAATTGTTAATCTTGGACTGAAGTGTGTGTGTTAGATTTTTTTTACAATAGGGTTGCTTTCTAGTGTGCCTGATACTTGACCTGCATCTTCTTTTTCAAAGACTTCAACATTTTAAACATATTTAATAGATCTTCAAAATGTCATGTAAACATGAGTCCAAAATATCCTAATATATTAAACAAGTATAGAAAATCCACCACTTTTGAAAACCTTGAAAGACGCCAAAATAGGAATTTATAAGCACATTTATTAAATATTTTGGTCACTTGGAGCAAAATGCAAAGGGTCAAGATTTGTTTTACAGGTAAAACATGAAATAATACAGTGCCACCTGTTGGTGAAATTTTACATTGCTAGCCAACCACCATAAAAAGACCCACATTGAATAGATCCCTCAAGGTTTTTATTACAAACAAAGTTATTTAGTGATTAGAAAGGTTTACAATAAACAAAAGCTTTGAATTATACTAGTTTACCAAGCTCTGCAGCTTTATGTTTGTTTGTTTTAGCTTTCAGGTTAATGTTGAGTGGACCTTTGGAAGTATGGTGGAAGGACTAAAAGCTTTCACTTGCCTCAATGTGACTCCACCTCTGCAGCTGAAGGATCTGGGATCAACTCGGTGTTCCCTCGTTATGCTGAGCGAAGGTTGATCATAATGTGAACATGCAGTTGTTTCAGTCCAACATGCATGATATTAAAAGGGACAAAATATCCACTCTATATTTGCCTTTATCTCTGGTGTGCTGAGTTTTTTTTATCTTTTAAAGAACTATTTTTTTATGAGGCTATTTGTTCTTTTCTTCTTTTTAACCAGACAACCTCGGGGTTTATCTCTACAAGGACAAAGGATCCCCTGATATGATCAATGTGCATGATTGCCTGGACGGAAAAGTAAAATTAGTGGATCTGAATATTTTGGCTGCCAAGTACGTGCATAAGTTTATACAATAAATGTGTATGCCATAAGAACAGTACAAAATAAAATCAAAGTTTTTTTGTTTTTTTTGTTTGTTTTTATGTGATGTAGGACTGGTGACCACAGAGATGATCAAACATTTGTCACTACCAGGACTCCAAAAGAAGCAATACTGGTAATATGTGAAAATACTTTTATTTTTTTCTAATCCTAAAATAACTCAGAATAAAGTAGCATTAGTTTTCCAGACATAAATTAATTAATGTTGACTTGTTTTCATCAGGTACTGATGGATACCAGTTCCTCCATGGAAGAAGAGTGCTATGAAAATGCAGAAATAAAGAAAATCAATGCTGTGAAAGAGCTTTTTGACAACTTCGCCACCAGGAGCATGGCCTATGATTTCCATCATGTCATTGGGCTTGTGAAGTTTGATTCCTTTGTGAAGACCCTCCATACATTCACTGAAAATCTGGAAAAGTTCAAGGTACACACTTTGTTGAAGTAAAGATGATTTTTAAATGCGTTATAATTTTACATTTTAAAAGCCATAGTTGGTCAAAGACAATTTATTTCAGTTTCTCAAATTAATGCAGGGATGATTTCAGAGGTGAAATGTATGTTTACACCTTTAAGGCAGTTCCCAGACAAGAGCTGTCTGATAACCTGGGGCTGCAGAGACAGCCACGTGCATATTACTCTTGCATTCATGCATTTTTGTCTTTATAAGAACACATGCACACTACATTGTGTAGGGTTTGACTGAAAAGAAAACTGCATAAAAATTAGGGATGACTTAAGTCAGTGTTTAATCCCTGCAACAGCTGCTACATAACAGGACTTAGTTTTTATCATGCTCTTCCACATTTGTAGGAACATTTGCGTGACTTGAAGGCAAGTGGCTGTACTCTCCTGTACGATGCGCTGCGGCGAGGAGCTCGGGAGCTTGAAAAAGTCAAGGAGAGATTCCCAGATTGTAGACTTCGCATCATATGCCTCACCGATGGAAATGACTCTGGGTAAAATCTCCTTCTGCTTCACTTCACATTTTAATCACTTCTTCTGTTGATTAGGAAAATCGTATATTAAGCTTGAAGAATTTAACATGGTCTTTCACTGCATATAATCAGTTTGCACAGGGTGTATGCACATCCTTAACCCTTCTGCAGTCTTAAGAAATGGGGTTGTTTGGATTCCACAAGCTCTTTACTCTGTGTGGGGTCACGCTGATGTGCACTTTTACAAGATTTTCTTTTTTTCTGTCGTCACTGCTGTCCGACCGTGACATTTGCCGTCCTCCTCCTGAGTGTCGAGCTTAAATTTGAGTTTAACTGTATGGCCTAACAAATGGTTTGTCCTCCACTTGTCTGTTGAGATGCAACAAATTATACCTTTTTTAAGATCCCAGACAGAGCCTGTAGCTGTGACAGTGAAACTGCTCAAATCTGACATCACTGTTGATTCGATCCTCCTGGGAAATGTGGAGAACAACATGGTGCATGGGATCAGCAATGCAACAGGTTTATTTTTATTGAATCTATTTGCCAGTTTTTTTTCACAGTAGGTAAACATGTTTTGAAGCTTTTCTTTACTTCCTCTAATTTCTTTCTGTTCCAGGTGGTTGTTGTTTCAAGCCACAGACAACCAAAGATGGCCTCAAACTCTTTGAAATTGAGACAGTTCTGTCCTTGGAGCAAAGGAAACCCAAGAAAAAACTTGATGCATCTTCCATCTCTGAGGTCTGTCCTGGCTGTTTGTCTGCGTTTAGTTGAGATGAATGAATCACTGTGGCTTTATGATGAATTTATTTTCATTCCATCTAGTCTGGATTAATGGGCCTCTTTGCTGTTCATGGGTATGATGAATATCCAGAGACATTCCTGCCAAGTCAGATAAATGGCAGAGTGACCCTGACTGAAAGGTAGGAGACATCATCACTTTTCTAGCTATGGTGAATAAATGGACAATTCAAGCCCCTTTTTTCTTAATCAGTACCCTCAAAAAGAAGATTCGTGAGTCAAAGGATGGACGATTCATGGAAAAGGAAAAACGGATCCTGGAGGAACTCAGAAGTCTGCACTGTGACCCACATCCCTTCTTTAGAGTCTTTCCATCAGAGTCTGATTTCAGTAAGTTTATTTTTATTTTTTTCTTCCTTTTTAAAATTTTTACAGGTTAACTTTTTAAAAGTGACCAATAATTGTGCCATAAATGAAACGGTGATTTGTAAAAAAAAAAAAACTAGATAGTAAATCTATGAACCACATAACAGATTATGATGAATAATAAATAATTTCTCTGTTTAAAAATGTTTTTTATTACATCTGTGCTAAGTTCCTCATCTTTTCAGCATTCTGGAGGATTCTCATGCAGGGCCCTCCTGACACACCATACCAGTCGGGCGTGTTTGAGCTGTACTGTCAGTTTGGACCCGACTACCCAGTGAAACCTCCAGTCCTTCGTTTTGTCACAAACGTATCCTAAGACTTTGTGGAAGCATTAAATGTCTTGCCAAGTATATGTAACTTCATGTTATGTAGTTAGAATTCTTAACATCATGACAGGTGTACCACTGCAATGTTAACAGTGTGGGCCGGATCTGCCACAACATATTCGACCGAAACTACAATGCACACATCACAATGAAAGAGATTTTTGATGCCGTGTATGGGCTGCTCATCATTCCTGAGCCAGATGATCCCCTGGATAGGTGAGGAATATTTTAGTGTTTCAGATGGTCATCTATCTGAATATAAAATCCACATGCTTCAACTTCTGCTTCTCCAAAAGACCTATAAATATGAAACTTCATTGATCCATTATTATTTTTTTAAGCATTTTGGCTGAGGAATTCTTGACGAGCCGTGAGATGTACGAACAAGAAGCCAAGAGGCACACGGAGGAGCATGCAGGGAAGTCTTTGGATGATATGGAAAAGGTGGATCAATGGGTGTATTTACAGTCTTGGTGGTGTAATAGTCCATGGATAAATTTAACATATTTATGTGTCTTTGTTTTTCCTGAAGAAACTGGTGGATTCTGTGCCACAGTTTGTTCCCCAACACCTGCTCTGTCCTCTGACCAAGAAGATGTTTGTTGATCCTGTGAAAACAGTTTATGGCACTGTGTATGAACGCAAAGCCATCGAGAAGCATCTCAAACAGTAAGCTTCTGCATCTGTTTTTGTTAACTGAAATTTGAAGCTGCTGAGTTATATTTAACCGGGATGCTCTAATCGTGACGCTGTCCCTCTCTTTCAGACACGATCATGATCCACTGGCTGGACCAGGAAATGAGCTTGAAATGAATGACTTGATGTCAGACTGGAACATGAAGAAAATGGTGATGGATTACAGATCTCAACAAATTCAGTGAATCTTCTTGGGAACATTGTTTTGTTTTTGTTTTTTTTCCTTCAAATATCCACACTGACCTTTTAGATGATGTTGGTTAGAAAATAGCTTATTTTTTATGTATAGTTAACTTGCTTTGCTATTATGATACATGTTTAACTTAGTTATCTGAATGGTATTAATTTGTTACTAATCAAGTTAGCATGTGATTTCTTTTGTATAGCATTTGAAATTCTATTTGACATCTTGTTAAAGACAAATTGTTAAGTCTTTTGCTTGTCTTTCACATTCTTACATTTTGTACATTGTTTTAAAAAAAACTAAGGCTTGGAATTTTTTGTTTTATTCATCAGCATTTTCCTTTTTGCATATTGTCCTTTATTTACAGCGTTTTTAAAGGCCTTTTGAGGAAACAGAAGTTGAAACAGCATGTTTTGTCTGGTTTCTAAATAAAGCAAGTGGTTGAATTTTTGGTACATTATAACTGACTCTTGTCTTGAGAGCTTACATGAAATTAAACTGTGTCTTGACAGTTTATATGAAATTAAAGTGTGTGTGTGGCCTTATTTGATACAGAGATGGGGCCATTTTTCTAACTTGTGACTGTTTTACATAGCTTATTGGAGTTATTCATACATCAGTCAAGTATCTTGACTATCAATTTGGCCTCATGGCATCACAACGTTAAGTAAGCATCGAATCTTTATTATACACTTTAATAAAATTTTGAAAACTGAAATTAACATAGGATCTTGTAACTATTAAAAGTATCATTGGTTTGAAGAGCCAATCCTCTCGATCAGTCTGCATTACGTCGCTTTAGCTTCCGGAAGTTAGTCGATCTCTTTTTGTAAAAAAAAAAAAAATCTCTGTCAAAGTAAATGTTAATTAAAAGTATGTTACAGCGATATATACCTGACCTTCACTTAGCTCCACATAGTCGTTCAATGTTTTGTTTACAAGGCCTGATTTAATTTTTTCCTCCATTCATTCTAGTTTTTTTTTTTTTTTTTTTTTTTTTTTAAGAAGCACCACATTGTGTTACTTTTATTGTGAAATCTATTGCCGGAAGTCTTTAGAGTTAAGTTGAACCGTGCAGACTGCAGTTTTTAGCTGACACAAGACACGAACACGACAGGTGAGCTTGAAGTTTTGCCACATGCTTGAATCTTGCATAGTTTTACATTATGTTCAATAATATACATCTACTTCCTTGCCTTATTAGTTAATGTCTTTAAACCACAATGGCTAGATTTGTTTTTCGTTCTGAAGCAGGACCGCTTAAACTAAGATTCAAAATTTGAAATCTGTTCAGTATTTCTGGGCCAAGTCTCTGATTCATAAACTGCTTTTTTAGAGTTTTAGAAAATATTTTATCAGTGGAAATCTCTTGATTCACTGAAACTGCTTGTCGTTAAGACAAACTCCTCATGCAGGGACAGCCTGCCTTTCTTGCAGAACCTGTTTGCGGGCTCCTATTTTGTGAAAAGTTTAGACTTTAGTGTAACATTTTGTCAGGATTTGCTGAGACTTGGAAAATCCAGGAATTTCAACAAGACCAAGAAACATGAATATGGTTTTATTTGCTGGCTACTGAGTGAGTTTCACACAGATTTTGTAACGAGCTGAACAATGTTTTTTGTTGGCCAATTTTTTAAAGTTACACTTTTCTCTATTACAAACAAATTCCATGAATTTTACGTGAATCTAAAGTTTCACGTACAATTTTAGGTGTATACAAAAAGCTTTTCCACTTAAGCACTGATTGTCAGATTGTGTACCCATGAGTCAAAATGTCTCCTGCAGAATTCAACGTACAATATTGAATATGTAAACTACTTCATTGCAAAGAAGCTGATTTATTTCAGTTTATTTATGTAGCATTTAATCACACGTTTCCTGAAGTAACTCTACAATAAAGAAGTCAGTTAAATCCAATCATACACACAGATTCCAATACAATCCAAATTAGTCGATGCAGTTAAGCTGCGTTTGTGATTAAAATGTTTTCTGAACCAGGAGATCGCAGAGTGTCACTTGTAGCATTCACTCCTCCTGGATGAGTAAAGAGTGTTGGGGTTTCTGTGCAATGCGAACATTATCAAATGGAGAGGAAGGATGGAGAGTTAGAATTAAATAAAGACAAGTGGTACTAAAGATATACATCTTTTAAATATTTCAAATGACAGTAAGCTTTGTCAACTGTCCCAACCACCAACTTTTATTAGGACTAAAGTCCCACCATTGTACCATTTGTTTTGGCATCTAAAGTTTAAATGCATTACATTTCTAATTATATTTACCATATTTAAAGACTCTTAAATCATTTTCTGATGCATTAAACAGCTATAGGTATGGGAGGCATATCTATTGTATTGATTCACTGAATTAGCTGTTTTTGGAAATTTTTGGAAATATCGGGTATGATTTTTTTCCGTTAATGTGCTCTTTGGGCTTCCAGTGTTCAGACTGATGCCAGTCCACTCATGGTCTGCCATCTTGTTTTACAGCCATGCTTTACAACTTGGATTTATTTGGACTTTGAATTCAGGTCAACTCCTAGAGTGGAAGATTAAAATAAAAGCATGTTTTAAAAATTATTTTCTGTGATTTGTAGCTGTAGGAGAAATTGAACTTTTTGGGCCAATGGCAAAAAGCTATAAAACAGTAGATTAGATTCATCCCTGTTTCGATACACCTGAGTTAAATGACTGAATTACCCCTGAGTACAGAATTGCTCTCTAATCTTTTTTGCATTTGTATTCTTGTGTTCTGTCCAGCAATTTAGCACTCTGAATGCTAAAAAGAAGCCCATCAGATTTGTTTGCAACTTTTGCTATAATGCTTTAGGTTCATTTAAAATGCAATAGACATGGAGACAGAAAAGAGGAAGGAGAATAAAGAAAAGAACAGAAAAAAATAAAAAGGAAAGAGAGAGGTAAGAAGAGAGGAAGAAGATACAGACAGTACAAGAAAATGCCCTAGAAGTCTGTTTATATCCCTGCAGAAAGAGAAAAAACTAAGAATCCACAGTGACAAACATGCGTACACATACCAACACCTGTAACAACTGTAAAGCAAACTGTAGTAATTAATCCAAGATGTATTTAACGGCAACCCCACAACCCAAGATGGTTTATCTGTAAGGGCCTGAATTCAAAGCTTATGATGGGAAAAAAAAATTATATAGTTAAATATTTAACATTAAAATCAAACCAAATATAAGAGAACAGCATCATATCGTCATCATTTATCTCCATCTGTCCTGTCCTTACAGAGATGTGGTGGGTGGCGTGGGTCCTCGCTGCTTTAGTGTTTCTCTTCTGCACTCTGGATGTGTGGTACTTCCTGCGAGCGGGCGCCGTTCTTTTGCGGGCCTGGTTTCAACCTCCGGTGTGGGACGTCACGGGAGAGCAGGTCATGACGGGACGCGTCACTCCACGCGACATCGACATGTGCCACATGAACAATGCCCGGTACCTCCGGGAGTGCGACTTCGCTCGCTTCTCTCTCTACATGCGTAACGGTGTGTTCAAAGCAACGCGGGCCCTCGGAGCCAACCTGGTGGTGGGGGCCACAACCATCCGCTACCGCAGGGCTCTGTGTATAGGAGAGGGATACGATCTGTGCAGTCGGATCGTCACTTGGGATGACAAAGCTTTTTTCCTGGAGCAAAGGTTTGTGTCCACTAAAGACAGACTGGTGTGTGCCGTCATGTACTGCAAGCAGAGTGTGATACGAAGCAGCCCTGACAAGATCTTACAGCACCTGTGTAAAAGGAAGGTAAGAGAGGGAGTGAAGGCTGACGGGATGAATCTGGGCACGTACTAGCAGCAAATGACAATAATCGTGTGTTTTGCTGCTTGTAGGTAGAGCCTCCTGAGTTTCCAGAGGACCTGCAGCATTGGGTCAACTTTATTTCTGCCAGCAGCCAGGCCCTGAGAGCTGAGAGTGGCCTTGAGGAGAAGAACAAATAGTTGGACGGACAGTATGTCGGCCTGAGGCTCGCCATCATCTCAGAGAGAAATTAATAATCTGCACAACTATGTCACTGCTTCACTGTTGTGCCTGTTCTTTGAACCCAGTATTTAAAGATGTAACACTGGAATATTGGTGTACATTGCATTGAAAATGTACGGATGTACGGCTTTACATCACAACTTTTCTAACTGTAAATATCTAACATATGGCAGGTTTTATAGCAGCAGCAATAAAACTTATCCATGGGTTAAGGTGTGAGTTTCTTACTGGAGCAAAATGTGCTTTTAAAGCATAAAAATATTAGAAATAAAAATGACTTCTTCAGCTTTAACATCTGAATACATTGTTTCTGTTGTACCATCTGAGGGCAGCTGTTAACATATAGTGCTAATTTTTTTTTCTACAGAGGTAGAAAAATCTTCAGAACCCATTAGCTTCAGGTTGTTTGTTTAGTGCGTCTAGCTTTAACGTTATAGCTCTCACTAATTTGACTTGGTGTCGTCCTTATGAGCAGAAGTTTGCTTTTCATTTGTGGCCTCTGAAATATCCATTTAACAACCTAGTTTTACTCATTGAACTGCTGAATTGCAATGTTCAAACAAGGTGCTAACTACAAGACTGTTTTCCACTTGAGCTGATGTTTGAGCAGCCTTATTAAAGTCTACAAGGTAAATGGTTATATAGTTTTTCTTCTGTCAATAGGACAATGACAACAACTACATGAATTAACAAATTCATGTAGACTAAGTGTTTTTTCTGTTATCTTCTTGTTTTATGCAAGTTAAACATTCACATTCAGAGGGAACATATCTGTATGACTGCTATAAATCGCTGGAAAAGATAGGAAACTCAAGATAAGGCTTTTCACCTTTGTTAATTGAGTCTTGTCTATTGTTACGAGATTAATTGAACATGTAATCTGACTATAATGTTTTTTTACTGTTATCAAATCTGCTTATCCTAATGTGTCTTACTATAAAGAATGTGGGTTTTTTTTTGGTCTGAACAGCTGGTCGGGATAAAAAATAAAAATGTTCTACTTTATTTAAAATAGTTTATATTTTCTTTCATAGGAGAATTTTGCAATATTTGAATTTTGGATGAGCGTTTAGTACAATTTCTTTTAAATACTTTTAATTAATAACAGTATTACTACATTCCATGAGGTAGCTGTTAAAAAATCAAAAAGAAAAACCGCATTTGCATAATAAACCTGTAACCATGTCAACAGTCAGCCAATGAAGGTCCGTGTCGTCACACATCAGGAAGTCATGTCCATTGAACCTACCGGCTTCTTGAAGTTGCATCCTGTCCTATGGTAGCGCCTTCTGAGGGACGCACGGTGAGTTTTACTCTTGTAGATATATGCTTCTGATACGTTTTTGGACGGCGCTGGTATTGCGCCGTAGTTTAATGCAAAGTGGCGACTTTTGCGTCAGAATTTGCCCCCTGTGCCTCCATAGGCCGGCAGCCTCCTACTGCTAACAGCTAGGCTAACAGATTTGACTTCCAAAGCAGGTTTATTTGAAGGCAGCTGCGCTAACTTCCCACTCGTGTCAAGGTTGCAGTGCTTGGCTGTGGGAATATAAGGTCTCTCTGTTTTAATTCTGGAAACATCGTAAGCGGCTCTGGAAAGCTCAGTTCATATTATATTGAGTACCTTCATTCAAGTTGATTAGTGTTAGTTTTTATTTAGTAAAATACTAAAATGTATTCTTACATTTGGAATCAAAAACTGAATATTATTGAAAGTATTTTTAAGCCATCCCATACATACTGCTTGTTAAAACACCTTTGTAAATTATAATTTGGTGCATTAGTTTTTATTTGTTGAATCTGTGTTTGGACTCTTGTTCCAGAGATGATGCTGCTGGTGCTGAGCGCTCTCCTCCTCCTCTTCTGCAACCTGGATGTGTGGTACTTCCTGCGGGGGGCCCTGGTTTTTGTAGAAGCATGGTTCCTGCCCAGAATAGAAGACATACTAGCTGAGCAAAGCATCGATGGCATGGTCCTTCCTCATGATTTAGACTACCTGGGCCATATGAACAACTCTCGATATCTGAGGGAGTGTGACTTTGCCCGCTTCCACCACTACATGAGAAATGGGTTGTTCATGGCCTCACGTAAACTTGGGGCCAAAATGGTAGTAGGGGCCTCCACCATTCGGTATAGGCGCTCTTTGGCCTTCAGAGAGGCTTTCCAGATTCGTACCAAAGTGCTAGGCTGGGATGATAAGGCCTTTTACCTAGAGCAGCGCTTCGTGTCTAAGAGAGATGGCTTTGTATCTGCAGTCATGCTTTGCAGGCAGAATGTGGTGGGCAGCAGTCCAGAAAGCATCATGGAATTTACCTACAAGAAGCAGGTGAGTAGTTTTGCGCATTGAGTGTAATTGATAATACATAAACAGTTTGTTAGGGAAAACGCTTAGATCATATGAACATTTCTGAGCACACTTTGTTGAAGAACAGCATTTGCAACAGCTTCATCGAATAATAATTTAAAAACTCCCCATTGAAGGTCATTTTCAAATAATTGTATTTCATAAGCAAAAAATATGAAATCAACTTTTACAAAGAACTTAATAAATCAAGCTTACATGGAGTGCATAGATACGTATCCAAAAAAAATAAATATAAAAATGTGTTTGCAATTTTGAATGTGTAATTTGGTATTGCCATTACTTTTTTGTGTGTTTTTAAACTTTTACAGTTCCCATCAGTTGGTTATTTGGTGCAACTTGAACTCAAGGCTCAAACCTTCATGTGAATTTTAAGAGTGTGTTTAATGCTGTGTTTATTTACAGATCGAGTGTCCACAGTTTCCAGAAGAGCTCAAACACTGGATCAGCTTCATTTCAGCCAGCAGTCAGGCGCTGAGAGCAGAAAGCGGCCTGGAGGACAAAAACAAGTGAAGGCACACAAGATACTTTGGTATCATGAGTGGCGACGCATATCTCAGCATTGCACACACTCAAACATACCCGCACCTTTTAGAGTGTTTTAGTCATCTTCAAATACTCTACGTATTCTGATTTGGGGCCAGTCTCACACACTGTTTCTTAATTGTTTGGTTTGTTTGATGTGAAAAAACTTTATTTACTGCAGCTAAGAATAAAAGAAAAAAAAACTTGAACTGAATGAAACGTTTACTTTATAATAGTGAATCCAAAACAAAGCTTTATCTTTGTGACTTACCAAGTAGTTGACTGTGAGTTGGTTGTTTTCAGACATCTTCGTTTTCATTTGAAAACATCGCTGAATTTCAGATTAGCATGTAGCGCAAACATTAATATTCTACCGGCATAAATGCATGTTTCAAAACAATCTGAATATTTTTCAAGCCTGTTTCTTATAGTTTATCAACAGAGTTATAACTTAGATAGAAAAACCAAAAACATGTTTAAGGGACTATTTGAATGGGTATATTGAGCATGTTTTGATGAGGTTTGATCCCATGATCAGTATTTTTTGAAGAGGTTATTACCTGTTAACAATCTGAAAGGGAATACTCCATTTTTAAAAAAAATATAGCTAAACATTTATCAGCACTTTACTTTACCAGGTTGAGAAAAAAGAGCCATTATAAAAAAAGATGACCTCTTTATTAGAGCTGCATGTGATTTTTAAGGGAATGTTTTTGATTGGCAGGTATAATAATCAACAGCTAACAGGAGGTTGCTGGCAACTTTTCAAAATCTGCCACGCACAAGAGAGTATGAGTGTTTTTGTGCTCTTATTGAGAAAAAGTTGAAATGTGCAAACTTGTCATTTATGCATCAGAGTATTCTTTTTGTGACCAAATTAACGTATTGTCCTTAGTTAGAGATATTAGATTTTTAAAAATGTATGCCTAATCTTTTATGTATTTATGCTGTCAATGCTCTGTTTAGGAAATCCTGGTTAATACCTTGAAGTTTGAGGATATGGATTGTATGTTTATTTTCCACTTACTGTTCTATGATTTATGGAAAATTATTTGTCAGATATTATTTATTATGTTTATCTTAATGCATTTTAAAATAAAAATGCACTGAACCTTGTTTTTGGGTCATTTCTTACAAATGAAGTACAGATTTTATTGTGGTTTAATGTTCCTACATTTAAGATATGATACTGGTCAAAACTCTGACTGACTGTCCCTGCTGAACAAAAGCACGCCACTTCCATGGATGTTTCAACACTGGAGGCACTGCACTTTTGAGGCTGTGTAGCATGACTGTTTCTACTGTCCTTCTAATCAGCAAATGAAAAAAGATCCTTGTCATAAAGGGACTTATCTACTACTTGTAACACATTGACTAAATGTAAACATTTAATTGAAACCTGCTTTAAAGAACAGGCTGATTCATTGAGGACAAAAAGGAAAATGTTTAGTAAACTATAGACATGCCAGACATCCATAGGCTTTATATGCCATATTGTGAGAGCTAACTTCAATACAAGAGTTCTTATTTAAAATGAAATATATTTAGCTTTATTCAAAGTGACAAAGCCAAATAGCTTTATTCAATGTGATCAGTGCCATTTACCCACATAGACTGACAAACACATCCAATACACATGATTGATTTTATATGCAGTAATTCTCTTTTGTGCAATAAATATACGTATACATTCTGTTCTATTTTAAATTTTGGGGTTCTTGTACCAATTCCTGATGTGACATTGCAAAATGTCCCAATTGTGGTACTAGTAAATGATTATCTTAATAAAAATATTTGAAATTCAAAACAGAATAATCACCATGAAGCAATGTGTGTTAAATAAATTTGAGTAATAAATGAATCAAAAATTATCCAAGGCCACAAAATTTATTTCAGGTATTTCAAATTACATTAACTATATGTTCAACATTAGATGTTCATACATAAAAATCTTAAGAAGTTAATATGATGGTGAAAACCCATTTTTTTGCCCTTTAAGCGATTTTTCCACATGAATGCAAGTGTAATAAAGTGAACTAACCAAATAAAATAATAATAATAATTTAATAATACTTATAATTAGGTTTGTAAAGGGAGTTTGTGTTTTTGCATTTATTGTTGGTCTGTGTGTGAAGCAAAGACAGCTCTTAGTTTGAAGAATCTGTATTTGTCTCTAAATTAAATGTCCTCCAGTTTCCGGTGTCGTTGCTAGGCCACGCCTTCATTCCCTTCACTTCCTGTAAACAAAGCAGCGGTAGCCACCCAGAACCAGTGTGTTCTTGTGTTTTCCATTATTTTCTTGCTCCTCTGTTGTGTTTTTAAAGATGGCTCAGGGTGGAGTGGTTCTGGACAAGGACCAGTTTAACTGTTCCATATGCCTGGACGTGATGAAAAACCCAGTGACCATCCCCTGCGGACACAGCTACTGCTCGGACTGCATCCAGAACTACTGGGACCAAGACGACTTTCTCGGGGTCTTCGTCTGCCCGCAGTGCCGACAGAGCTTTAGCCCGAGGCCGGTGCTTGCCAGGAACACCATGCTCACCGATGTGGTGGAGAAATTCAAGACAACTACGCTCCAGGCTGCCTCGGTGCCGAGGGATAACCGATGTCTGGCCAAAGCTGACGACGTGGAATGTGACGTCTGCACCGGGAGGAAAAGCAAGGCTGTCAAGTCCTGCCTGGTGTGCCTGGCCTCTTACTGCGATGTCCACCTCCAGCCTCACTACGAGTCCGCTGCCTTCAAGAAACACAAGCTGGTTTCGGCCTCCAAGCGGCTCCAGGAGACGATCTGTCCCCAGCATGACAAGCTGCTGGAAGTGTACTGTCGCACCGACAGGCGCTGCATTTGCTACCTGTGTCTAACAGACGAGCACAAAGGACACGACACGGTGCTGGCAGAGGCAGAAACACAACACATTAAGGTAGCAACACGTTATCTCGGTCTAAGTATTTGCTCTGAAAATACTTAGACTCACAAGTCACCTTGATTATGGCGACCTGTGGGTCAGTTTTTATTTTTTGTAAGAGCCTTAGTTTTATTTTTCAGTCCTAATCATTTCTATGTGGAGACGCATTCGGTCAGAGACTGGATTCAGACAGTTTCTATAGTCGACTGGCTCTGATTAGTGATAAGGAGGTAAAAAGCCATTTCACCCCTCCCCCTCAAAATGCTGCATTATAACGAATACTATTTTCGTTTTGCATCCAGTAGCCTGTTCTTTAACACACATTGTTTTTCACTTTAATGAAATCAGCTAGAGGCTCTGACTACGTGCTTTTTATGAATTATAGGGTGGGGTTAAGGTTAGGTTAACCCTCTTACTCAAAAATTGCTCGAGAGAGGCACCATCCCCTCTGTGACCTTGCCTACATAACTGGGTGCAGATAGTGGAAATCTATTAGAATTTTCTAGACATTTGCACATTTTTAAAGCCGTAACTTGCAGAGCGGTTACCAAGCATTAATATAGCAGCAAACAGTACCTCACCAGAACTGTTTACTGTACAGTAAACATCATGATAGGATCAACATACCTGCACTAAAACCGGTTGTGGCAGTGTGATGCACTGGAGTTCATTTTCTTAAGATGGAACTGAGATAAGATTGATGGGATTTAGAAAATACCAGTTGTTTTTGACTTGAACTCCTCAGGGAGTTCAAGAAGGGTCAGAAGGGTCAGACCCTAATTCAGACTGAAATTTGAAATTCAGTGATCAGACGATGAGTGTGAGGAGACATCCTCATAGTCTGAGAGATTCAGAGAATAGTTGGCAGGGAAGATTTGCCCAGTCTGGTCTTTGGGTGGATTTACAATCAGATCTGACTTGCTTTTAACAGCCTATTTTTTATAAACACACACCAGAGTAGGGTTAGAGTTAGTAAATTAGTAAATTAGGATTATTAAATGTACATGTAACCCCTGTTGCTCTTTTGTTACTTTGAACAAATTTAATAATAATTTCACCAGACGCTGCACACAAACAAATCCAAAATGGCTGTGAGTTATCTCAACTGATAAACAAAATAAATGACTCTGCTTATTATAAATATTTTTTTTTTTCTTTTTACTGTAATTTAAGGTTTGATATAAAGATGGTGACACAGATTTAGTTCTTGTGGGTTTGTTGTCATGTTTCTGAAGCAGTTCAGTTGATTTCTGGCAAAACATGGCATTCAAATAGTATTATTTATTTTTCTTTTATAGGTTTTACATGAGATGATCATCAGATATTCTGTGGATCTTTAGAAAGGCAAACAGGTGATTTTTTTCCTTGTTTTGTAAACATGATTTATGATTTTAAAATGTCCCCTAATTCTTTCTTTCAGATGCAGCTTGGTGACATGAGGCAGAGCTCGCAGCTCAAGATTCAGCAAAGAGAGAAAGAGGCACAAGATCTGAGACAAGCTGTTTTTTCTCTCGCTGTAAGTGTTGACACACAAATTCTTCCTGTTAAATGATTAATGTCCCATTACTCAGTACAATACTTAACTTGCTCTTTATTTACACAACAGCTGCTGCAGCTATGTATTCTCATAGAGCAGATGTTTTTTTTTTTTTAATCTTAAATCTTGCCTCGCTTGCTGACTGCTGTGCGTTGGTCTGTGTCTCCCTCTAGCGTTCGGCGCGGGCCACTGCCGAAGAGAGCGACGCCATCTTTACGGAGCTCATTCGCCAGATAGAGCTGAAGCGCTTTGAAGTGAGAGAGCTCATCAAAGAACAGGAAAAGACGGCCATCGGTGAAGCCGAGCAGCTGCTGGACCAGATCCAGAAGGAAATCGCCGAGCTGAAGAAGAACGAGGCCGAACTTGACCTCCTGTCCCACACTGACGACCCCGTCCAGTTCCTGCAGGTGATTCCTTCAGACTAGTTCTGCGGGCGGTGACTCGGTAGCACTCAGCCTAACGCTGTCTCCTCTCCGTGTCTGTGCTCAGAGTTGTCAGTCCGTTCATGCCTCACCTGCGCTGTCAGCTTCTCCTTTGCTCAACACGAACCCGAGCCTCTCCTTCAGCCCAGTGATGACAGCCGTGTCCGACTTCAAGGTACTGCTGCAAGAAGTGTGCCAGGGAGGATTTGTCAGCATCTATGAGAAAGGTAGACACACTTCAAGAGGGGTTTTGAAGGGACATTTGTTCCAACCACTGACTGATCTAATGTTTCTCTTTTCTTTTTTTCTTTTTTTTTTAGTGAAAGATGTTACAATTGTGATGACTCAGAATCCTGAGTCCTCAGAGTCTCAGTGTGACTCTCCTCTCGCTGGTGAGGCTGGGGCAGCTGGGGGAGCTGCACAGATGGAGTCACCAATAAGTGAGCTCGTTAAGATGTCATTTAACCCATTTAGACATGGCTATGAGACCTTCTGCATTGATTATATTAAAGATGTACAAATATTTGAAATGGGTATATATTTTAAGTC
This sequence comes from Poecilia mexicana, assembly GCF_051168715.1. Lineage (NCBI taxonomy): Eukaryota > Metazoa > Chordata > Actinopteri > Cyprinodontiformes > Poeciliidae > Poecilia > Poecilia mexicana. The sequence continues at coordinate 11,086,733 of NW_028263386.1, read as the reverse complement.
ACTTGGGAAAAATCCCACATGATAATATTTGTTGTTTTAATCACAAGTGCTATTTCTATAAAATCAATAGGCCTTCAGCATTTCATATTGTATACTTGATAATTTCATAACTGCCATTTTTATCTATAATTTTTTTAATCAAATATTTCTGATTTGCAAGACTAATACCCAAGCGCTATATACAGTGTAATAATTATTTAATTTAGAATCTGCTTGACAACAAAAACACTTTTTCTTTTCATAAGCTTATAAATGCAGGCATAACCAAAACCAATAAATTAGAATATCATCTGCCAAATTAAGGAGCTTTTAAAAATGACAACCTGCTTGACTTCAAGCCCACATTTCTGTTTTAATTTTTTTTTTTTATTTGTCTGATGTAATACTCTAACTTTATATGTCATATTTTCATTAACTGCAAGTGGAAAATCAATGCAAATAACAGAAGTAAGAACTTAAAAATATCAGCCTGAGTGTAATTAATCTATGTGTTTTACTTAGTGAATTAAGTTAATCATATAAATTAACTTTCCAATAATATTCAAATTTATTAATTGGCTTGTACATTCAGGCCAATGGCTTTAGTTAATGTTAATAAACAAATATTATTAACATACAAACTATTAAAGAAACTTTTCTTACAAAGTAACGATGGGCAGATTTTTCATTCTAGCCCAATAGAAAAAGTTGTGTATTTCTATACCGTTGACATTAGCTCTGTTTATTTATTTTTTGTTGTTTTCAAAATTAATCTTTTTTCCTGTTTATGATTATGTAGAGAAAAATCTACCTTGTTTATTGAAAGGCAAAAAGCAAACTCTGACTAGTAGCTGTTAAATCCTATGATTTCAGTGGTTTAATTGACCACAGATTTCATTTTGATATTTTCTCCCCACAGACACCTAGAATATTTTAGATCAGTTCATCATGAATAATGCAAAACCTTCTCTCTCGTTTCGTTTTTCTTATGTGCAGTGCGGTTTCTCTGTCCCACTTAACCAGTGACACACGGATGAGATGTGTTGTGTGTGTGTATGTTACGTTACACCCGTGTACCTGTTTGTGTAATTTGCCGTGTTTTTGTTGTCCTGCTGAATAAAAGATGTTTCCCTCCTAACATTTTCCTTTCAGCCGAAACTCCTCTCAGCATGTTTGTTTATCGCACAGTTCGCTGAATCTGCATGAGATTCTGTCAGTTTCAGTTTGGGAGGCTCCATAGTAACTCTATTGCTCTGTGCTCGTAGTTCTGCCCCCTCCTGGTCTGGACCAACCAGCTGTCAGTCCTCTCAACCCGTTCTTTACCCCGGGACCATTTGCCTTCTCACCGTTTGGTAACTAGAGCCATCACATTAGTGTAGCATTTATTCCAAGTCACTGTTACATGCGCTGAAATTTGTAGTAGAAATTGTAGATACGGAAAAAGTTATTGATACAAAACAATCTAACATTCAGATGCTTTAACGCGTAGGTAATTCAGCATTGTATTTACAATACAAGCTTTATTTCCTCACATCATTTTATCTCCTGCAGTAAACTGATCAGATTTTGTTGTTTCTGCTGCCTCAGCTTGGTGCAACGTTCCATTTCTTGTTGTGTTTTCTTTTCGCTCAGGTTCCAAACTCGCGACTGGATCCAGACAAAGACACCTGCAGAGACGGCCTCACTCAAGAAGAAGATAAATCCTGCCGGACATCAGACTGAACATCATACACGCACCCACATAACCTGAATATCGTTTCATAAGTCAAGAATGAGACCTTTTTGAATATTTTATCTGTGGACACTAGTTTATTGACTTTAATCAGATATATTTCAGTATTTATTTACAGATGATGCATTCAACTTAGTGTGAAGCAGCTAAAAGCATGAGCAACCTACTTCACTGTATTTCAGTATTGCTAAGAGGGTCACCCTGTGTAGTGATGTGGTTTTATGCTTTTATAAGTATTTTTTTAAGCAGTGCTTTGTGAACAGTTATTTTCTTTTGTAAACTCATTTGTGACACATTAAAAAAACATCATCAGCTTATTTTGAGACTAAAGAATATTTATTCACTGAAGGATTTTATAAACAGTTTCACTTGAAAGCAAAGAGGGAATTTTTTTTTTTTTTTTTTTTTTACTTTTATTTATATGGGATAAATCTCACCGGGAAATAAATCCTAGTTTTCAAAAGAGACCAGCATTATATACAACCCTAAAAGTTACAGACAAAACAACAGTGCAAGTGTATATTAAGGAACAGACTCAAAAATGTGTAAGATGAGAACTAATTACAAAGTTGTAGTTAAGAACAGAAGCAGAATCAGATCAGGAAGTTAAAGTCTGTTTAGAGATGATTCCAGGCTGATGGTGCAGAGTAAGAGAAGGTCGTCTTCCTTAATTCTGGATGGACAGAGGGACCACAGAGTAACGATAAATTAGTTAATAGAGACTGTAAACAATAGCAAACTGATTAAAATTCAAAGTAATACAGGGAATGTTAAAGTTGTGCATTTAAGTAAAGGTGTGTCTATGAAAAAGGTTCCTTTAGCTGAACTTTAAAAACCCACCGATTTCTATCCAGTATTAGATAAAGAGTCTTTGTACTTTAGTGTGACAAAAAAAGGAAGAAATTTTAAGAAGGGCATTTCTGAAACTTACTAAAATCTTGAAACTGGCCTGTGACTGTTTGGAAGAGACTGTCTGGTGGTTGGTTCACGTTTTGTTGATCAAACAGAGACATGAGTCAGGGCTTTCCCCTGGGGAAAAAAAAAAACAAGCTTCATGTTACTTTTAAAGGTCATCTACTATGGCCCAGCCTGGTGTGGGTCTACAGGAGGCTGATCTCTGCTTTCCTCACCTGGGAGGGCCTTTCCCAGGTGTGCCTGGCTGTGATTGGAGGCTTCATGGTGCAGCAGGTGAAACCTGAGATGCTGGTATCTGCTCACCTGTGAGCTACGCCCATCAATGTCCCTTCCTCTTTCAGTTCAATGTTTTGTGTGTGTGTGTGTGTGTGTGTGTCTGTGTGAGAGTGCAATGGCAGCCGCAACTATCTCCGTAGAACAAGACCAGTTTTGCTGTCCCGTGTGCCTAGAGGTTCTGCGAGATCCCGTGACCATCCCGTGTGGACACAGCTACTGTCTGGACTGCATTGAGGATTACTGGAACACAGCGAAGCAGAAAGACCATTACAGCTGCCCCCAGTGCAGGCAGGAGTTCAATCCCAAACCCCTGCTGAGCAGGAACACCGTTCTGGCCGAAGTGGTGGAAAAGTTTCTGAAAAGTGAAGTCCAGCCTGCGGCTCAGCACTTGGCGAAACCCGAGGAGGTGAAATGCAGCGTCTGCAAGGGCAGGAAGAACAGAGCCGTGAAATCCTGTCCCCAGTGCCTGGAGTCTTTCTGCCCGGCTCACCTGAAAGGACACGAAGAGCGCTTTCACAGAAAAGGCCACAAGCTGATCCCAGCCACAGATAGGCTGAAGGAGAAGCTGTGCCAGCAGCACGAAAAGCTGCTGCGCCTGTACTGCCTCAATGACCAGCAGTGTGTGTGCTCGCTGTGCGTCAAGGAGAGGCACAAGGGCCACAACACGGTGCCGGTGGTGGAGGAGAGGGCCAATCAGCAGGTGAGTCAGAGCATTTTGTAATAAAGTTTCGGTATGTTTCTGAGATATAATCTCACTAACGGTTCAATAAGGCTTTAAAGGAATCAGAGGAGCAAATATATTTACAACACAGCTCTTGGAAAGAATTTCCATCAAAGCATACATTTGATTTATAAGAGAAACTCCACTATTTTTCCGTTTTCAACGCCTAAGGGTCTTGGTTCAATGTGCTTGATAACCTTTGTAAAGATGACAAAATAAAAAATAAAACATTGTGTGTACAGCTTTCAAACACTTCAGAATTTAAATAGGAAAGACAGAAGCCTGCTAAAGTATAAAAGGCACAGATCAAAAGTAAGTTTGATTTATCAGGGTTTAATCGAGATACTAAACTCAACATGTAATAATTATAACAGGCTTTTCTAAACAAAAACAAGGAAAGGTTTTCAATGATTTAAGGAAGCAAATTTGTGGCAACAACTTCCTGCAGTAGCTGCTGGCTTTATAACAACTGTTTACATTGTTTTAAGCATGCTTACTATTCTGAGCTGGGTGTCAGCTCTAGTTTAAATTTTAACCTCTGCACAAAGGCCTTACATGCAAATGACCAATTCAACAAAAAGGCAATTGTTCAAAACTTAAGATTTTTATTGCAAAAATCTAAAGAAAATCCAAAACTACAACAAAAAGTCTGACAACTTGGGGAACCTCTTTAATATTTATTTGCAGTAAATACTTTGCTTTGTTCTTTTACTTTGAACTGAACAAAGTGAATTTAATAGATTGTGACACTTTAAAATGCCTCTGATTGGAAAGAACTTTATGTTTGGAAAGAATTTTGAAAATAGGGTTGGAAGGATGGTTTGAATTAGGTTCAAAATTAGGGTTTGATGGAGAGTTGGAATTGGGGTTGGAGACGGTTGGTTTCCGAACCCTCAGAGACAGTGGGCCAGTTTTTTTTTTTTTTTTTTTAAACTGAACATAATGGAAGCAAAAACTTGGAGTGTTTGAAATCTGTAAAAGATACAAAAAGCTAAAATACACAGAAGTAGTTGAATGACATGGCTACATTTTAAAGTTTGAATGGAGTTTCCAGCTGAAAGTACATGTAAGTGAAAGAGTGCAACATTTTTATCAGAATTCTTCAGAAATTATGGGATGTTCCATTCAATTTCAATGGGGCCCAAGCTGATCACAAAAAGCTGAATATTTCATAAACTGCAGAAGATGTCAATGCCAAAAGAAACAGTCAAAATGACCTGAATAAACAGAATATGGTAAATGTTGACTGGCTGAGGTACCATAAGTATGCAGAAGTATTTCAATTATGTAAGAAAAAAATGTGGAGGAACTAAAAACTGTACATTTCTTACCTAATTAAAATAAAAATGGAGAACCAATAAAAAGTCAGGCCTAAAAGTCTACAAACAGGGTTGGTAAGTTTATATTCTATGCATCTATATGTTTTTTTTTTACCCTGAAAATTAGTTTGGTCACTAAAAGTCACAATAAATTACAATAAAAGAACATTACAATAAGAGGGCTAGTTTAGAAATCTTTACAAAAATAATTTTATCTTAGTGAGAAGACGACATTAATCAGTGATAAAACATATTTGAAAGTAAATTTGTATTCAGGTTTTTATCATCTAATCTGACCAAAAGCAATGGAAAACAGCTTGGCTACTTCTAAAATGTATTTTTGTAATGTTTTGAGTAAAATAAGTTACTTTGTAAATAACAGACAAGCAGCATATGAGCAAACCGAGACAACAACCAAATTTAGTTTATCATTTTTGCTTTAGTCTGTGATAAAGTTCAATTAACAGCATCATTACAGCTGTAACATGTTTTAGTGGCATCAGTAACAAAACTTTGTTTTAAACAAAAGATCTTTAACGTTTAAAGTGTTAATCACATATTGTGAACCAATGTTTTTACTCAGTTACCATGCTGATCCACGTCTAAAGTTAACTTTTAAAATGATTCTGGTGTCCTTCCTGCTCAGATAAGCTCTGTTAATAATTTAGAGGCAAGTCCTTTAAAAATAACTACAGCAGCAACAACCAATAGTCTGAGACTCCAAATTTTTATAAAATGGTTTGTATGAGTTTGCAGGAACATTTTCTGGACTTTGTTTTGGATAGAATTCAAATCAAAGAGAAAATACTTATTCAATTTTTTTTATACCTAATACAGTGTCTGTACCTTCATCTCCAGAACATATGCTGCTCCTATATCCTTCTGCTTATGGAATGACAAAGCTCAGTAATGCTTGCGGTTCATAAATAAAACATTAGGATGACTCATTTTCTATCTTTGGGGAGTCAGAAATTCAGGAGAATTAACAATGAATGTTAAATGTGTTGTCTGAGAAGCTTAATATAACCCTAGCATCATGTGAGGCCTTCAGGATGTAAAATATTTAACACACAGCTGATGGATCAAAACCTTTCCAGTGTAACTCAGTGCTTTGCCGAATCAAAATGTTCCACTCTGAAAGCCAACCTTGGAATAAATTCTTTCCCTATAAAGAGAGAGATGGTCCCATGTGATATTTATCTGTTGTATTCTTAGAAAAAACTCAAAGAAACTTCTTTGAAGTCGGTACAGAAATTGAAGGACGCAGAGAAGGAACTGAGATACGCCATACGATACATGAAGGTGAGATCAACTGCATACACAAGAGGCTGCAACGTTCTTTCTGTACAATGCAACACAAAAAAGAGAAGTGGTTTTCCAGGTAAATAAAGAACTTTAACCTTTCCAGCATTCCGCGGAGGCTGTGGTGGAGGAGAGTGAAAGGATTTTCTCCAAGCTGATTCGATCCATTGAGAAACAAAGCGGAGAGGTGAAGGAGATGATCAAATCCCAGGAGAGACTGGTGGTTGGTCAGGCCGAGGAGATGCTGGAGAAGATCCAGAGGGAGATGGCTGAGCACCGGAGGACCGAGGCCGAGCTGGAGAGGCTGTCTCGCTCGGAGGACCACATCCACTTCCTCCAGGTATGGAAGCGGAACTTATTGCGATTTGATGTGCATAATGGTGATGTCTGGGGGATTGGGGTCAATGTTCTGCCCAGGAACACCTCAACATCTGGCAGGGTGGAAGCTCACCTCAAATCTTCAACTCCTCTAAAGGCAGAAAGCTACATCTCCCAACAGAGCTGCATTTCTATGCCAGATTTTTGCCTTCAGAAACCATAGGTTACAAGTTTTTTTCTCAGTTTTAAACAAAGACGTTACTTAAAAACTAACATTTTAGTTTATGAAAATTCATCATTTTTCAATGCTAAACTATAAAAGTATTTCAAGATTGTCACAAATTTACCCCACTAACTTGCACATACCGGATTGTCCTGAACACACTGTTGCCATCTAGTGGTTAAAGTTAAGCCCATTTTGCAATCAATTAATTAACTTTCTACTGAAGTCAGCATATGCATGATTAACAACAAGGGTTAAGCAGCCAATTGTAAGATCTATCGGAGCAGATTGAACCAGCGACTATTCCTTCTCTGTAATTGATAGTTGGAAAAGAAGAATATCAAAAGGATAGGAGTGCATCTGTGGTTTTATCATAACCACAGGATATTTTTTTTCATGTTATTAGCAGCATATTATACAACTCAATTTCAGAGTTGGATAATATTCCTTCCGTCCTGAAAATGGGAATTCAATATGACGTTTGAAAACTAGTTTGACATCCTTAACAGAAAATCAGCAGGCTGGGTAAACTGATGTCCTGAACTCTTTTCCCCAGTTAAGACAACCAGAAAGTTCAGAAAATAAATGCCAAGCTAAATAAGAGTTAAGGTTTACTTACTTTGGTGCTTAAAGTGGGGACAAACTACACATTTTAACTCTTGAATAATTTCACCTCCATAGACATTTTCATTACGAATTTGATTTTACAATACAGTTAAAAAAAATTTGCATTTAAAAATCAAATCTGTGATTCAATTATCTTCACACCTCTGCAGAAATGCAGGTCTCTCCATTTTCCCATGAGGACTGTGGAGATGCCCAACACGGATGCCCTGACGTATTTCATGTATAAAACAATGAGAGACGGCCTGGGCGACCTGAACGGAGGCCTGGAGGAAACACTTCAAAGGGAATTCAGCAGAGTTTCTGATAAAGGTATGTCCATTTTAAATATTTATCGTCTTGCAGGATTTTGGAATAAACTTTTTTTTTTTTTTGCATTTCTAGTGAACTCACTGAAGGAGAGCATCAATCCAAACATCAGTGAAAAGACCAAAGGTGTGGCTATTCATGAGCGCACGGAGATATTTTCAGATGATTTCGTTGAAGTGGCTGCTAAGCATCTCTCTCTCTCTCTCTCTCTCTCGACAGCTAGAGACGCCGACATTCCTTACACCACAGAACCGAGGAAAAGAGCTGATTTTCTTCAATGTGAGCACAAATGTTTGATTTAATTTAACTATGTCTTCTGTAGCCGATAAGATTAGATTATGTTCTCTTCTCCAGATTACAACGACTTGACGTTGGACATGAACACGGCCAACTCCTACCTGAGCGTCTCCGACAGCCGGAGGTCGGCGACGACCCGCATAGAGTCGCAGCCCTACCCCGACCACCCGGACCGCTTCACCAGCTGGGCCCAGGTGTTGTGCAGAGCCGGGATAGCGGGCCGATGTTACTGGGAGGTGGAGTGGGCTGGGAGTGGGGGGGTCTCAGTTGGCATCTGCTACAAGAACATGAGCAGGATTGGAGGAGGGAGCGACTGCAAACTGGGCCATAACTCTAAATCCTGGAGCTTAGACTGCGTCAACACCACCTGCTCGTTCCAGCACAACAAGGAGAGCGTTGCCATCACGACTCCCTGTGGGAGTCGGATAGGAGTGTATCTGGATTTCAGGGCCGGGACTCTAACGTTCTACAATGTTTCTGATTCAATGATTCTGCTCCATAAGGAGAAGACCACATTCACCCAGCCGGTGTACCCAGGGTTTTGGGTCGGCTTGGGCTCTACACTGAAGGTGTGCTCTCTTTAAACTAGAATCCTGCTTTAGTAGCACTTTAGAAGTTGTCTCGTAAATAATTATATAGAAATAAAAGACAAATTTATGCTCTAAGTTCAACTTTATTAACCCCACAAGCTGGGAGCAGCATCAAGACTTTGGTATTGAAGGTTAGATCTTGTTGAAGGCAGCGACATCTACACTCTGGACCTGCAGAGAAACACACAGTTACTTGGGTCACAAATGTATTCATATGTACATTTTATTTAAAAGAAATAAAGATGAACTTAAAAGCAGGGAAAGTTTTCTTTTTCCTTCCAAGTAATCAGAAAATGCGAGTTAACTGAACTACAATATCTGTACCAACAGGTTTGCTTACATTTAGCAGCCATAAAGTTCAGAGCAGAAAAAAGCAACGGCTTTTTTTGAAGTTTGCATCTGCCCATTCTTTCCAAAAATGATTACAGTTCAAGTTGAAGAATCAAAATAATGTCCATATTGAATCCCTTTTTTTGTGAAACATCCTCATTCAAGATTTTCATGCATTTTCTTCAACCGTCCAGTCCCTGATAAACTAACCCCACAGCATGACGCTGCCATCACCATGTATCACAGTGGAGATCTTAGCTTAGTGTTTGCTGTGTCACATAATTTATTACTCTAATTGTTTTCGTTTTGCCTCTTAAGAAAAAAAAAAAATCAGATTTGCAGAGAGCATGGCTAAAAGCTGTCCGATTCCCTCAGAAACAGCCGTTAGCTGCAGAGACTGTGGCTGATCTCTGAAAGTTTCTCAAAAAAACGTTTCACAATCTGTCTTTGTTTAATGTTTCCTAAAACTTCTGAGATCTTCACAGAAAAACTGGATTCATACGGAAATGTATATTACACACAGCTGGACTACTGGCTAATAAGGCAACTCCTAAAAGCAGTTTCATAGGATTTTATTTAGTCTCTTCTATTTAGAGGAAAGTTTATGCATTACTTTAGGTGCCAAATGTTTAGGATATGCATCACAAAAACATTTAAAAACACTACTGTATTTCCTGCCCTTCCCAGTTATGCTCTGCTTTGTGTTGATCTGTAAAGTGGAATCCCATTAAAATTCACTGAAGTTTGTGCTTTTAAAGGCCTTTCGTACATATACAAAGAATGAAATCAGATTACCGCAGTGCACAGCTTCATTACGGGGCAGTAGGCAAGATCAAAACATGCGAAGAAACCACAAACAAGGTTAAAAATAACTTACATAATCCTCAAACTTGGTGATCTCCTCCTCCAGGATGTCTGTGCCGACCTTGTCATCCTCGACCACACAGTTGATCTGCAGCTTCTTGATGCCATAGCCGACTGGGACCAGCTTCGAAGCCCCCCACAGGAGCCCGTCCATCTGCACGGAGCGCACACACTCCTCCAGCTTTCCCATGTCGGTCTCATCGTCCCACTGGGTGAAGATCAAGAGCAAACGTCATCAGAACTCTAAGCAGTGTGCATTCGGTGACCGGAGTGCAGATGTTTGCTCACAGGCTTGACGTCCAGCAGGATGGAGGACTTGGCGATGACGGTGGGTTTCTTTGCTTTCTTGGCGGCGTAGGCTTCCAGTCTCTCCTGCTTGAGGCGTTCGGCCTCCTCATCTTCCTCATCGCTGCCAAACAAGTCTATGTCGTCATCGTCATCGTCGCCGCCATTTGTCACATTTACCTGTTTGACTGGAGCTGCTTGTACTGGAGCAGCCTGCACATTTTAAAAAATAAGGGATAGAGGGGAAGAAGAAAAAAAAACAACTCAGAAACGACTTCCTCTTATTCTACATGACAAACATAAAAAGATAACGATATGTTGGGTCAGAAAATTTGAATTATGATATCAAATACGTTGTTAAACAACAACAAAACGGCAGGAGACAGTGGCGTGTTGTTGGATCTACCTTAGCACAGGGGGCAGCTGCCGGTGCAGGGGACTTCTCCAGGAAAGCCACTCTGGACTCCAGCTTCTGCAGAGCTGCCCTCATGTCCTCGACCACTAACATTCAAATAAGATCACATCAACTGCTGGTTTCTTTTCACATGACAAACTCTTAAAGCTTATATTTTAAATATGATGGCCAAGCGTGATCAACCCTAAACAACGAGTAGTCGGACGGAAACACCACACCCGTGAGGCAGAGTCAACGTCTGATTAGTTTAAAACGAGGTGAAGGCCAAAGAGGTAATAAGTCTCTTTGGCGAAATAGCTGTGGGCGTTCAGATTTGGCCCGTGAGCCTTGAGCTTGACATTTGTGCATTAGGAGGTCTGGTGTTGTAACTTTTCCTTCACAATGAAATTTTATCCATCTTTCATTTTATGAGTAAAACGTTTAATCTTAGGTGTTTACTTGTAAATAAAAACTTGTTTTTCCCCAGAAATACTGCTCAAACATCCATTTGAAATAACAAAGCATCCGAAAAGCCAGTCTATTTCTTTTCTTCCCAGCTGTAATGGGTTTCAGCAGATTCTTTGTTAAATGAAATTGGCAGACAGTTGCCTTAGGATTATTGACAGCTGCAAGAGGAGTTAGATTGAGCCAAAACCACAATCATTTTGTAATCATTTTGTTGCACAAACAGGTAATAGCCTTGAAGTAGGCAAAAAGCTTCGATATCGGAAAACAACAAAAAACCTTTGTGCAGAGTCTGGTTCTCCAGCTCCAGGCTCTTCATGCGTGTAACCAGCTCCTGGTCTCCTGCTCCATGAGAGGACGACTGTGGGGACAAAAAAGAAAAACAACGAAAATTAGCACCAAGACTTGCACAGAAAAATGAACAGAGACCTTAAATCTGAAGAGAAGCATGCAAAGGATGGTTTAAAAACAAAATCATGCGCGACTACAATTGATGACACAAACATGCTTCTGGGTTTCACACAAGATCCATGTAGAGGAGGAAACGGTCCAATAATTCCTGCATGCAGATAGTAATGCCTCCCGCTTCAGAAAATTTGCCTAATATGCCAGCAGGCGATCTTTCGTTTCAGAGCAAATGACGGACTCAACATTCGTTACATTTGAGAAATGGACAGGAAATCTGTCAGATTCTTGCTGTAATGTCCTCAAAGAGTTTTTCGATTCATAATCAATTGAGGAATCTTTCCGAAAGTCATTATGACTATTGGATATTTGATCCCTGTTGCTTGTCAGATTAAAAGAAAGTCACATTGAGCAGCAACCTGCATGACATTCACAGGCACTGTTACAACTGATCATGCGTCACCTTCCCAAACAATGGCTTGAAAACAGACATAGTGACAGGAGGAGGCAGAAAAAACAAGAATCCACAACCATCCAGCAGCTGTGGGTCAAACTCAGTGTTTCAGTCATGCAGCATTCCTGGGACTGAAAACCAACCTGGATGAGGACAAACTTACATTTCTGTGCCTCGGTTTCTGCTGGCGACCTTTGGCATGCTGCGCAGTTTTTCCCTGCCCCCCCTCCCCCAGCAATACAGAAGAAGTTAAAAAAGGCAGGAAAAACTCAGGAGTAGCTAGACAGATGCTGTACGGTTTACATGCGAGGTTCTCAACGTTCATGTTCAATGGTCCAAGTCTGATTTTTAAGTGAGGGTTAAAGGTTCACTGCCACTGGGAATAAGAAATTCCGCTTTCATAAATGTGCTCATTTACATTCTTGGAGTTAAATTGTAATTCCTTAATTTCACCTGAAATTTTTACTCGATAGCCATTAAGAGGCAAGTATAGCAAGTGTGTTTAAGCCATCACTAATAATCACATTCAAAATGCTTTTTGTTGACCAGTATTTTGACCCTACCACTGTCCATCTGTATGTCCTCTGCTCCAAGTCTGGATTACCGAGGTCTTATTAGGATCCTATAATGTTCTAACACTCAACCTATTCATTTGTTTCTAAACTCAACATATAGTGCAACAAGAAGTTAGTAAACTTGGATCTCACTTTGCTGAGGATCTCTGCAACGGGAGATGTTTGCTGAGGTGCAAGGGTGACATTACTTGCCCTCTGTTTTGATATGCCTTGTTGATAATTGTTTAGTTTTTGTTCTAATGTGCTGGAATGGTGGGCTGTACTGGACTCAGGTCTCTCTCGCAGAGCTGTCTGAGCATTGTGGACTTTGAAAATCACTGGAGCTGCATAGCCACAATATTTTTGAACAAATTTTATTACTGAAAGATAATATTTTGAAACTTTATAATGCATTTCTAAATTACATTAAAGATGAGAATATGGGCTTATTGCTAGCATTTACAAATTTATTTACATTTTATGTGCATTGGTGTTGTTTAGAACAACTGAAGCGTAGCTACAGTTTTAAACAGTTGACTTTTAAAAAGGATACAATCCCTTTCAAGCTTATTTTAAAATGGGACACAAAGGTTTTCTTCAATAGAAGCCACATTATTTAAGTTCCAACAACATTTGGTTTGTACTCTCAAGATTCAGTCAGGTGAGTAGAGTAGCCAAAGATACCCAAAGGTTAAGTTTATTTTTATTTGAGTAGATGTAAAAAAAAAAAAAAAAAAAACTCTAGTAAGTTTCATCATAACATCTGATTTAATCTGGAGAAAAAAAGCAATATGAGAAAAATATACTTGTGTCAATTCTGGTAACACATTTCTAAATCTACTTATGTTCACCGTAAAACTTTGTAATGCTTAGGTAATTTCTATTAGAACAGTGCAAACCACCTCCAGTGGTAAATACTTTTCAGAGTATATTCACTTAACCTCCACATAACAGCGGGCTCGGCAGATTGAAAACACGATCTCACTGCAACACAGACTGTGTTTGGTGCAGTCTTGGTTAAGACTGCTTGTTCTTAATTCAGTGACATAACTAGAGGTAGGTAGTCAGTATATGTTCACATTTTTTGAAGCGGTTTTGCATTTCCTGAGGGGAAAGTCACCTGAAGTTGCTGATGAGAAAACATTTTAGTAAACCGACTGCTGATTAAAGTTTTCTCACTGCTGATCTTTTTAAAACCTAAAATCAAAATCCCCAAAGACACTACCCCATGGACTTTAATGAAACAAAAACCCCACCCCACTGTTAACAGGCCTGTGCAGGAAGCTGGGAGGGTCTGACAAGCCGAGGCAGCTGCCAAACCCACCTGACCCTTCTCACTTTGACGAGCCGCTTCTAAATCGAGAGCCCCGACTAACATGCAGGCAGGCAGGCAGCTGCCGCAGGCTGCCGACCGCTGTGACAGACGGTGATGTAAGCGTTGCCAACACCGGCAGGGATACGAGTAAGGAAATCTGTGCAGCCTGTGACTGATTTATAAACAACTCGTTGCCGGCAGATTGAGAACACATGAAAGCCCTTTCCTAGCGGGAGTGGGCTTTTAGCGCTAAAGAGGTTGCTACCTGTTGCTGCTGCTGGGTGGTGGGGCCGTTTGCTCCCTCGTAGAAGCGCTTCTCCGCTTCATCGTAGCGGTGTTTGTCGAACCAGATGTTCTCTGCGGCGAGGCACTGCAGTCCACTCATGTTGGTACTGTGACGGAGTTAAAGAAAGAATGATGAAAACACTTTAAAGGCTTATTTGCTTACAGTCAAAGTAAAAGGGGGTTTGTCGCTGTTGCAACGAGGACAGAGGGGGTCGTCACGGGTTACAACACCATGCAGTTAAAGATGGACTCCATGATGGGATGTGAGGAAGGCGTTCAAAGCTTGAGACATGTTATGTTTATGAAGCCAAAATAAGATAAAAAGAAATAATATATCAAATAGCTGAAAGAAGCTAACAAGGTCCATCTCCTATTTGTTTGCTGATGGGTTACAACAGCAGGCAGTGACACATTCCTCAAATAAACAGAGCTGCATCGTCTGCAAAAACTGGATTAGCAAACAAAAGACTGCCTGCCAGTAAAAACACCACTCACTTTTTTTGTCAAACATATCAAAAGGAAACCCCATTCAGCCAGCCATGTTGGCTGTGGCTCTGGGTCAGTTCGCTCCTTTGCCAGTTTGTTGACATATGCCGTTTCACCTCCTGCTACTTGGTTTAATAGCTGCAAATCAGAGCTGCCCAATAGATTGTATCAAGTCATCGCAACGTCCCCATTGACTGCAATATTCAGTAAAATGTTAACGTTTGACCAGTTTGATATACTCAGACATCTCCACCCTATTTGAGCAATATTAAAGAGATAATACCTGATAAAAAAACTAAATGACTTCCTGAGGATAGATATCGTTTACTGGCATCATAGCCACATTTTCTTTCAGCACACTAAAATAGTCAAAGATTACTTTAAATCCTCAGTTATCAAAACGGGTACAAATGTTCTCCAGTGGCAATAAATTAAAATCAGTATGAAATGTCCCGCAGTCGACAGTTCAATTTCAAATCCAAGACTAAGCAACCAAAAATTGCAAAACAGAGGAGCGAAATGACCAGCAACTTTAGCTGTACATCACATTACTTATTATGACCTCAGCAAGAATGACATCCACTGATAAAATAAAAAAAAATCTGTTTTAACATAAGTTGGCATGCCTGAAAATAAAAAGCCAGACAATAATGCAGACAGACAACAGTTTCCAGAACTACAACACACAAATCAGGTTGCGCTCATTCTCCATGCGAGGGGTGTCATACTTGTCCCATCGTGGCCTGCCTTCGGTCTCGGAGATGCCCCTTTTCCTCGGGTTCGGCCTCCTGCTGCCCTTGCCCCCCTGCTCGGTCTCAGAGGAAGTGCGATTGCGACCTTTACCCAGCTGACGGTGAGGGGTACCAGAGGCCTTCACGGTCATGACGCCTTGACCTTCATCCTGCTGTTGGTCGTTGTTGCGTCTGGAGTGGAAGGTCAAAGTTCCTTTAGTGCTTGGGCTCCGAGGAGACGACGACAGAGGCCCGTTTCCATTGGAGGCAAGTCGCCGCTGGTAGTCGCCCTCAGCTTGCTCATAGGCTGTCCGGTTGTACCATACCGCCTCGGCCTGCATACCCTGGAGGATGGGGCTTCGACCGTAGGAGCCACTCGCCTCCACAGAGGAACCCAGATGCTCCTCTTCGGCCCCTGAGCTCTCAGATTGAGACAGATTTGGACGACGTCTCAACCTCCCAAACTGGACGTTGTCTCCGATAATGATTCCTCGCTCCACGGTGGGAACATTTCCCTGCCTGAAGCCCCCAACTGGGGCACCACTTTGAGGGACTCCACGCTGTTGATGGGTTTGATCCATTCTTCTGTCAAGGCCGTCTCTTCTTTACTGACTTGCATTTCAAAGGGCAATAAAAATTAAGAACCAACAGATGGAAGCGCAATACAGTGCCATGAAAAACTAACCAGTTATGCTCGTCTGTCGCAAAAAAGTTTTTCGGATCAAACTAATTTTAATGAGGCAAAGATAACCTGTGTAATACAAAAAAGTGCAGTTTTCAAATGATTCTATTAATTAGTGAAGGAAAAAAAAAGGCTACCAAAACAACCCTATGGACCAACGGATGTTCTGGTCCACCATGACAGTTTTGTCTTCCATGCATTTCTGATTCCAATCAGTTTTTCTTGTCACATTGTTCTCAGATTAGCTGTACATCACATTCAGGGCTGAATGTCTTGTCTTTCCTTGGGGGGACACCATACACACATGTGAAACATGTTAAATTTCCCCCATTTACGATTGGAGTGGTCATGACGTCCTTCTGCAAGGACCATGTCACTTAGCACACCACAAACAATGGGAAAATCTCTAATTTAGAGACGTCCGATAGCCAGAAGGCGTCGTTAAAGATTTTCAGAAGGGAAAAATTAGGAGAACAATTGGCATAAAAATCTTGTCAAAATCTTAAACCAAAGGCCCATTTCACATTTGCCAAGTAAATGTCTTGATGAACCTCAAGACTTTTGGGAAAATATTTGGTGGACAACAAGACACTCTGAAGGCCAAGCTTTTAACAGGTCAATTTGTGTCCCGTCACGTGGTGAAGATGTAGAAGACTTGTTTTTGAAAACGCCAGATGGCAGTTGTTGCAGGCAAAGCACACGCAACCAATTCTATCTAGAAGGAAGTTCCTTTTTACAAGGGGAAAAACTGGTTATTTTTCCATTTTAATGAAATAATTAGCTTTTTGTATTTACTAAGGTTATCTTTGAGACATTTAAATATGATAATCTGCAGAATTTCAAGTTGGAAAGGAGGCAGAGAAAAAACTTTCACAGCACTGTATTTGTATGAAATTAGCTTTTTAGCTTTTAAGAGTAAAGCCTGTTAGACTCATAAGAAAAAGCTTGTAAAGAAGCAGAAATGGGGGTTAAGTGAGGCTGAGATTAATCAGAGATAATGACATTATTTTCCAAAAGCAAATAATAAAATATAAAAAAGGGCAGCAAAGCTTAAGTTACTCAGGTACTTTGGAACAGCTCCCATCACTTCTGGTGTCCCTCAAGTTTTCATCTTGGGCCCTTAATTATATTCGTCACCTCTGGGTTTGGTGTAATAGGAAAAAAAAAAAATCTCAGACCATCTCTCTAGTCTTCATGACCCCTTTCCACTTTCTTTTACTTATAAAGATACATAGATAATTATTGTGGCATTCAATAATACTTTAAAGTAATAAAACTTGACTTAATCATCAATAATTTGCCACTTATTGTATTTATTTTAGTAGTGATTGATCACCAATATGTAGGCTGCAGGTAGTGGAAGATACAGTAGCTGAATTTATTGATTGCAAAAAGAATAACCACAAATTAACCATCATTACCCTTATCTCACATTCATTATAAATACAAAAGATGAGTGTTTACCATTTCAGGCTAATAACTACTTTTTTCCCCTAAAGAATATTTTATCAGTGACTTTTGATAATTTTTTTTAAAGTTTCAACATAAAGGACAGAATTACACCAAAACGTTAACATTTAAAAACATTATATCCAACTTATTTCTCAAAATGAAAATATGATCCTGGGACCATTTGATTGGTCTTTTAATGCCTTTTTCAGATTAAATTGATTTTGATATCAAACATAGTTAGTGACAGCTTGGAACCATTGCATTTTACGGAGGCTCCCTCACTATGAAGATCTTACACTGGGCCCCTGGCAGTATAAGGGAGTCTAGGGAGTCAAAATTTATTTGAATATTCCTTAAGCAGAATGTTAAACACAAAACATAAATGGTGTGAAAAAAAAACAACTGTCAGCTTCGTTAGATGTTTTAATAGCTAAGCTTTGTCCAAGCTTACGGACAGCACACAAATTTAAAGCAGTGCATATAGACACTAACTGTACTAGACTGAACTAGTTTTAAGTTTGCATTAGTTGCAGTGTTTAAAGTTTGCAACCAGGTTGTCAGCATATCGGCTAAAAATAAGCAATTTTAAACCCAAAAACTTACCCCAGGAATCTGGAAAGATGCTAGTAAGAGAATGAAAATGGTTATCATAAACAGGACGGGTATGCAAATGTAAAGCGGCTTTCCATAACATTATGGAAAATAAGGAAGAAACGTGACCAAGAGTAGTACCAGCAACATCCAAACACCATAAATATAACTATAAAAATCCATATTGTATTTCCCCTGTAGCTTGTGCCTGGTTTGACTGTAGGCAGCACAAGTTTTTGACAGCGTCGCCAACTTGTGTTTGACCACGTGGCGCTTACAAACTTCAAAATCAGGACAGATCAATGGTTTAGCCAACAACACCCATTCAGACATTAACGGGGGGCGGAAATTTCACTTCGCCACTTACTTTTGGTTTTATTCGACGTTTTATGGCTTAGGGATTCTTCAACTGCGTGCCGCCACAGCTGTAATCCGAGGGTAGAAGAGGACTGGCATTAACGGGAGGCCTGTATTCTTCCGCGGCAGAGGGGAGGACAGTTTGGTCTTTCTACCATTTTATCGATGAGTTTTAAAACTTTGATGGACATTTCTATGTAATATGTTATTGAAAATAAAATTAAAACGATTTCTAAGAACAGTGATCATATACAAGATTTTACAAAATATCGCATTATTGGTATGATCCATTTTGTGGAAACCTACGATTCCCATGATGCTTCACGACGAAGTACGGAAGTAATAGTACAGATTGAATGGTACAGATTTTGGTAAACTTGATAATAATTTGTAACTTATCTAAGTAGTGAAAAAAAACAAAGCATCGTATGTACTGAATTTAGAAAAGTGTGGAACTTGATTTAAGGATTTTGGAGGAACTGAGAGTTACCTGTTTTTGCATGTATCCACTTTTCAACTGAATGAAATATATCCATCCATACTCAGAGGCAAATAGAGGTAATACTGCGAGTATGTCTACATAGTGGTGTCTGTTATATATAATGTAGTCATTCGTCCCACTCTTGACTGAGAATCAGTGTCCTTTACCAATTTTTTTTATATGGTGCTCTAGTGCAGACTGACTGCTTCTTTCATGACTTTTTACCACATTGAATTGATTTGTTACATAAGCTAATTTAAGAGCTGCTTCTGACACTGAAATCTGACATCATGTATGTTCAACATGTTTGACAGCTTCAAAACAGTCAGAAATCTAATCTCAACAAACCCCAATAAATATATCTTATAACATGTTTATGAAATTAAAAGTTGATCCACTATATATTTTTCATTTCATCTCAAGTAGCTTTTATAAATCTACAGATGCAGACATGCAGAAAAGTGTTTCATTGTAAAGCAACTGTCTTCAGCACACTTGCATGCCTTTATGGTAGACTAACTAAAAATAATAATAATTTTAAAAAGATTGGCTTAAACAGTATGAACATATTTGTTGGCACCCTTAAAGAGATTATAAATCCTTCCAGTCAACTGTGCAATTTGGTATCACTGTGTGGCACCACCAGACAAAGAAGACAAGAGCCGTCTGATTAGCTCAGAAAGAAGATTGTAGATGTTAAAGGTAGCGATCACAAAAATATCTTTAAGCAGCAAATGTTCCTCTGATCACAGGTGTTCATATATTTAAAGAAGCATGAGCTTAAGTTGAAGCTTAAGAGGGATGCAACTTTAGCTTGATCGGGCAGGTAATGTGATGATCGAAAAACGGCCAAACTCTCATCACATTCTGATTACACCATCCATCACCTTTTAACCTTAAGAAGCCCCAGGAAAACTCAATTATGTTAAGCTTGTTTCTTGTGCACTGGAAACGCACAAGAAACAAGCTGGAATTTGCCAAAATAATGGCTGACGAGCCCCAAAGTATCTTGTAGAATGTCTTTAGGACAAGACTAAACTGAAGCTTTCCGTTCATCACTTTGTTTTTTTCTTTCAAAAGGTAAGAATAAACCGTTTTCATATTATGAGACATAGACAGGGCTTGGTTTTGTTATTAGGATACTTTGCTGAATCTGATACTGGATACTTTGACTCAGTTCAATGTTAAAGTAAGTGCCAGACTTACTCCGGAGTGAAACATACTGAACTGTGTCAGAAACCTCCACCTCTGTCTTAGCATCCCCCAACAGCACAACAAACCGAAACACGCAGATAAAGCCCTAATAAATGAGATTATGAGCTTCATGAACTTACATTACAGAATCGTCAGAAAATCTGCAGTGTTTAAAATCTGATCAGTTTGAGCGCTTTACTTTGAAAGAGTGGGACCAAACTACCTGCTAGGAAATAAATGCATTTCATTGTGATGTACTGAGATTTCTTGTAGGGAGAGACAGCTCTAAAATCTGCTAGCATTAATTCTTAAATCAACATTTCCTATCTGTCTGTCAATTTCATTTTCAGTAATTAATTATATAGACTTTTTTCTCTGTTTGCTGAGAGAATCCAACAAATGCTCACATTTATTAAACATGATATGAAATTATCATTACTCGTGTTCTTATTTCTAGAGCTTATTCTCTTATCCAATCTTTTTTCATTATAATTTGTTGCAGCCAGCTCTTGTAACATTAGCTTGCTTTTGATATTTTAACCTTTTGACATAAATCACATTAATTAGATTAGGTGTATGTGGATTTTTTTTTGTTTGTTTTTACTTCAGAGACTTTATGCGCAAAACACATGAGTGTTGAAATGATGATTTGAAATGTCATTCAGACGTCTAAAATATTCTTAACTGGTGCCTGAATCAGGCCATGGAGGGATAATTTGCTTCTGCTCCACTGACTGCTTGTGTGGTCACTAAGTGTGACTCCAGAGAAGCTTTTGTGTCAAACCAAATCAAATTCATTTCACATCTAGGCTATAAAGCAAACTTTTCACATGTACAGTTTGACTGCATGGGCTGACTCACAACATGTCTCCAGGTCAGCAAGCCTTCTAGCCATAATTTGTGGACAGATTTAAAAAAAAAAGGATATCACGCTTCATATTTAATCTTATTTACATAGATTTTATGGCAAATATATGACCATTTAGGTATTTCTTTTTTTGTCAGAGAAAGGTTCATTGTAATGACAAATGAAAATAAAGATAATTTGACAACTTTCAGTCTAATAATAATAGGTGTTTGTTACAAATATGTGTGCACAATCAATAATTCAGATAATAAATGAGGATTTTGAAGCAGACTTTATCTAGAGTACTGGTAACCTGTTTGCGTTTTTCAATTTTTTTTCTTTTATTTACCCAATACTTTGAATATTATTTAAAATTTTAGTTTTTTTTTATTCAGAACATTCAAATTATGCCAGTGTTTTTTTTGTGTTAAAAAGTGTCCCAACTCTTCGGACTTGCTAAAGAACATGAGTAAAACCTCTGTACTCCACTCCCATTGGAGGTCTTGACAGTGTCGTCCTTTGGAGATACTTTCTTCAACAGGTACAGGGGAGAGATTTAGACACTGAAAAAAAACATGTTAAAAGTTGCCAGAGCTGATATGGAACAGTTCAGATCAAAATTTGTTAAGGTTTTAGAATGGCCCAGTCAAAGTCCAGACTTTAATTCAATGGCAAGACTTGACTTAAGCTGTTTTGCACATGGGTAACAAGTTCAGTCTTTTGCTGGTGGAGACAAACCCCAAAACACTTAAAGCAGTGAAATGATCTGCTATTGTTTTGGTTAATACTAATACAAGCCATACTTTTCAGGTTATTATTTTTTTTTTATAAAACTACACCATAGTACTTAAAATAAGTAGAAGCTTAAAAGGATGTTTTGTGGTTGTGACTATTTTTGCACAGACCATGATACACTTTACACTTTATGGCTCATTAGAGGGCTGCTTTTTGTTATAAAACTACACATCTAATTCCCATCCTGTGAGCAGTCACTGTTTAGGTCATGTGAAAAATCTGCAGTGAAGAGTTCCTGTTGATTAATCACCTGGCAGCACTGGACCAGGATATGAAGGTTGAGTCCTATTTTCTTGTTCTTGGAAGGTGTTCTGTAGGGAACAGTTCGTTGTTTTTAGCCCTGTCCTGATCTACATTCACATGTGAACTGTGTGATTTGACCCCATTTGTAGATCACTCAGCATTAACTACCCCACTCTTAAAAGAGCTGTTGTATAGTTAAAAATACAATCAGGTGCCTTGAAATGAGAAAACAAACAAAATAATAACACTCCATTTTTTATAACGCGCATCAGAAAAAATAGATAATTTTTCGGTACTGTGAAATTTTATAATCAAGGATAACTAGTTTTATCAGTCATGCTAAATAAATATTCACTGAATTCTTCCTTTTTTGTTTTTTTGTCAGTTTCAGCTTAGATTACATTCATGACTGTCAAGCTGGAATGATGAACATACAAAATTGGAGGCAGCACATCCAAATCAAGATCGGTTATGAAAATAAATTCATAAAAATTTAAACTCCGTCTTCATATTTATCTTTGCTTTCGTAGCTTTTCATTATACAAAGTAATCACAGACTATGCGGTTCTAACAAGCCTCAAGGACCAGAAAAGCAAAATTACAGTTAATCAATCTTTGGGACTGCAGAGCAAGGAGCCAGTTTTTTTTAATGAATTTTACCAAAGCCTTGGTAAAAATTTGATTTTAATTAAATAAAATGAAGACCAAGTGTGAATAAATTTGAAGAGCAGAAATTTCTGATATAGTGAAATAAATTGGGATGACATCCTTTTGCCAAGATCATTTTGTAATCCCTTTTTGCCATAACCTGCCATAATTTATTGACCTGCCCCAGTTTATTTCCCGTTTACAGTGTTTGTGTTCTTTTCTGGGTCAGATTTGATTTGTGCTATTTTTTAGGAACTGGATCCATTTATAACTCCAACAGGAGCATGCATATGAACTCTGTCCACTCTACTCAGCGTGGTCTGCTGCCATGTGACGAGCTTTGCTGGAAGAGATTTTTTTCCTCCATAGAGGAAAACGTGTAGCTGACATGAAAAGATGCTGCCTTAAATCCTGTACAAGGTCTGTCAGAGTAATGACGCTTGCATCGGTTCTTGGTGTTTCTATATCTGAAGGTACATAAATGTTGAAAATCCATGGGAAGAGAAGAAATGATGGAGATGAATGGAGACAAGATATAAGATTGCATACCCTGATGGGTTTGAGATATAAAAGCATGAAGTTAATAATATGACATGTGGAAACTATTAATCCAGTTTTTTAGCACCAAAGACTGAGGTCCACTCAAACAGGAAAATGATTTTGTACTAATCTAGGACAATAAATAAAAGACGGTGACAACAGTAGCTCACAAAAACAAGAAAATGTCTTTGCACCATAGAAC
Source organism: Poecilia mexicana (assembly GCF_051168715.1). NCBI lineage: Eukaryota > Metazoa > Chordata > Actinopteri > Cyprinodontiformes > Poeciliidae > Poecilia > Poecilia mexicana. The sequence continues at coordinate 11,063,528 of NW_028263386.1, read as the reverse complement.
TGCAATGTACTTTGAAAGTTACTTTGTATACTTTAAAAAATATATATATAAACTTTTTTTTTGTTGTCAATGTAGTTGTATAATACCAACTTTTTAAAAATTTGAAGATCTACTTGCACACATTACATTTATGGTTCCCATTTCTTACTTCAGTGTTTCTTTATGGAGGAAAAAATAAAACAAAATTCAATAATTAGAAACCTAAGAAAAGTAAAAAAATGTTGTCCATGTTTCTATGTTTTTTTTTTATTCTAAAAGTACATATTTTTAGGGGGGGTTTTGCCTTCTAAAATAAAATAGAAAAAAAAAAAGAATCAAACGTCATTACTTCCATAGAGGGGCTTACATAAGACACATGAGAATCACAGATGTGTGCTAAGTTACCAATATTTCCTTACAATTTTTAAATGCTTTTACGGTGGAGACTCGGAGAACTAGGGCCCCCAGCTCAAAACCACACAGCGTCGAAACATCTTATTATTATTATTATTATTATTATTATTATTATTATTATTATTATTATTATTATTATTATTATTATTATTATTATTATTATTATTGACTTTTAAAAGCTTTTATGGCGTCTGATTCTCATGTGAGAGTAACATGAGAACATTATGTTTACTCAGTTTGAATGTCAGCCAAAATACAAATGAAGGGGGAATTTTAAAAAGTATGAGCTACTGCCAGTTTAAAACACAGGTACGCGCTGTGACTTGAAAATAGGCCATTGGCTGTTTTATGTTCTGAGGCGTCCTCGGTGTCTCTGAATGGAGCTTCTCCTTCAGCTGACTTCACTGTGCCGGGTGCGCAGATGTGCAGCAACAGCAGCAGCAGCAGCAGCTCAAGTTTGAAGATCAGAGTCAGGGAGGGGGAAAAAGACAAGGATGCGTCTATTTTAGGTCGACAGATTGGATGTTTGCACCGAGGAAGTCACTTTTAAGAAGCGCTGCGAAACAAACCTGGATTTGCGCTCACAACACCGTCTGATGAGACACTCAGAGGGCATGGGAATGTACTGCAAGGGAGGATATAAGAAAGTCATTCTGCTCATCTTTTACCTCCAGCTGTGGTCCAAGCCGATGGTGAGTAACATGCTCTTATCTGCGCTAAAAATACGCACACCAATAACTGGTGGAAATCACCTTAAAGTCCAACAAAAGTTGTTCCTCTGGACACCTTTGATAGAAAACACTCCCCTTTATTTTCGATGCCTTCTATAGCGTAATGTGGTTAACCTTTTTGTGCGCTGTCTTCCTGACTCTCCCTGGGGCTTTTGTCACAGTTGGACTGACATTATAGAATGCAGCTGCGTGGCTCTCATTATTGCTTTTCCATCCACCTGCATCCATCAACAACAGCCTCAACCAAAGCAACAGTCAGCATGGATGAGGAAAATTAATGAGAGGTCCGACAGCGCACAGGTTTGCGCATGACTTTTCGGAGGCATGAACGCAGAATTCCCATCTATGATATTATGAATGTATAAATTTCAATGACAGTTTATTCCAATATAACATGACAGAAAATCATATTTGAAAAAAAAGTACCTAAAAACAATCTGATTAGTAATTTCTTTCACTGAATTCTCCATTTCCGTACCTCCCCGTCATCGCATCACCCTCTTACGCGCTAAACATACCGAGAACAAGCGAGAAGCGTGTCTCCTTGTCCCTGTAGATAACTGGGACGTGTGTCTAATTTTCAGGGTGAAGCAATTCATCCGGACTGTGCCATCATCGCTCAGCACCTGAGGGCTCGAGAGATTTGCAGCCAGACGAGAAGGAGCGAGGCGCAAAACCGGAGCGATCACAGCGGTGGGTTCCTGCGCTTCTGGGGCTCCTCTCTCTAAAACACGCACTCAGAGAGATAGCTGTGAACGTCTGACACTCTGAGACATGATTTCAATCGAAAGTATGAGTGCTAAACTAGAACAAGGACTTTGGGGATGCAGAGATAAAGCCAGAGGACCATTCTGGCAGCAGGGAAGGAAAACATAATAAACATACTAGAGCACATGTGTCAAACTCAAGGCCCGCGGGCCACATGCCCGCCATGTCATTTTATGTGGCCCGCCCCAGCATTTTATAGACCGATGATTGACTTAAAATAGGTTTTGAGCACAATGCATTCCGATTGTTCCCCACTAGAGAGCAGCAAAGTCCCCTCAAGCTGCTTATTGATTTTCCAGCGAATAAAACTGAGATATCGACAAGCTAACATCACAACGTCCACGAAAAGAAAAATCGATTTACAAGTAAGACTGTGAATGAAGATGTGTGTGAGTTGGTGTCAGGGCGGCAGGTCGCGCTAGACTTTTTTTGTTATCCGTTATCTTGACCAACATAAAAAAAATCGGCCATATACTATTTTTATCCGTGAAATTACTATCATATTAACATCAGCTATTTAGTTGCATTTTATGCGATATTATTTTAGTTAATATCACCGTGAATCCAGATCCCATCACAAATTAAGCAGATAAATGTATCTACATTTTTCTCGTAGTGACAAAAACCACCCCAATAACCATTTTTTAATGGTTCAAAAATACATTTTACACTTTTATTTTTGAACCATTTTTTAATTTTAAAGTTTTGATTTTATTTTTGAACCCTTATTTATTTTGAAATGTTGATTTTGTTTTTGAACCCTTATTTGTTTGGAAGTGTTGATTTTGTTTTAGAACCCTTATTTGTTTTGAAGTGTTGATTTTGAACCCTTATTTATTTTGAAGTGTTGATTTTGTTTTGGAACCCTTATTTGTTTGGAAGTGTTGATTTTGAACCCTTGTTCATTTTGAAGTGTTGGTTGTCTGAAAGACCTCAGACATGAATTGCCCCATGTGGGGTTTGAACTGATGACCTCAGGGTTACCAGCATGGTGCTCTAACCTGCTGAGCTAACCTACCTTATGAATTTAAGTAGAACTTACATGATCTTACCAGAATGAAGATTTGATAAAAGTGCTTATATTCTAATGTTTTTCAAAACAACATACATATTATTTTCCAGAGATTTTGTATTTTGAAGTGTTAATTGTATTTTTGAACCATTTTTAATTTTCAAGTGTTGATTGTATTTCAGAGATGTTTTTTATTTTAATGTGTTAATTTTATTTTTGAACCATTTTTTATTTGTAAGTATTGATTTTATTTTATAGCCATTTAGCCAAGTCTCTGTAGAACCATTTGTCTCTGCTAATGACATCTTCAATACAATTGTTTGATCCCAGGCTTAGTTTATGGACTGTGATGTGAAATTAGGCACAATTATAAGTCTGACAGTTTGTTCACCAAGTTACTGTGCTCTCTGAGAGGATCTGTGGTATAAGTATTTGACATTGTTCCATGCCAATGATTGACATTAGTCTCTAACAAAATGTGGATCATCTACCAGGAACACTACAAAGAGCATGAGTTTCTGTAGTGTAGTGGTTATCATGTTTGCTTCACATGCAAAAGGTCTCTGGTTTGAAACCACACAGAAACAGATTTAGTTTTTTTTCTATTCATCACAGGTGTTTACTAAAGGTCAACAAGGGCTCTGTGGTGTCATGGTCTGTACTCTGAATCCGGCATCCGAGTGCAAGCCTCAGTTGAAATTTTCATGTTGCATCGCACATCATCAACTTTGGAACCTCAAACTGAAACAAAGCAGAGAGGTTCAGGTCCTATAGTGTAGTGGTTATCATGTTTGCTTTACACGCAAAAGGTCTCTGGTTCAAAACCAGACAGAAACAGTTTTTGTAGGTTATGCATCTCTTGGGGTGCAGTGAGACAACAAGAGCATTCCTCTTCGTGATGGTTCATTTGCCAATCAACTTCAATGTAGGCTTCTTTGAAATCGAAGCTCATTATAAGCCTCTACAGAACTGAATGAGGGAAGTCAACCTTTTGTCTGGGGTGTGTTTTAGCAGGGATGCACTCCTGATTTGTACCGTCAATGTGGCCCGTTGAGGGGGGCCAATATGCTGAAGTGGCCCTTGGTGAAATTGAGTTTGACACCCCTGTACTAGAGGGAAAGACATTTTGGTTGAAGTTTGTCGTTTCAGTATTTGAAGTTATATACCGGGGGAAAAAATATCTTAAAGATTACCTGGTGCATTCTTTTTGAGAAATTATAAATCGCCCTGTTTGATTCACAGTAAATTAGAATTTGTTTTTTAAACTGATATATACTATCTCACAAGTGTACTTTTTTGTGTATTGTGATGGTGATAGATTACAGGTAATAGTCAGTTTCTGAAAAAAAAAATAATTTTAAGTTTCTATTTCATAAGAATAATAAAATTACTATTATGACTAATTTATCGATATACATTTCTGAGAAAAACTACAAATTTCCTAATTTTTTCTAGCTTTGTCATTCTCAAATGTTTCAAATAATCAAACATCTCATAACTCAGACATAGCTAACATGGGAAGTTAAAATGAAAACAGCTCAGACTGGATCAAGGGGAAAAGAATATCCGAACAAGCCTTGTTGAATGGGAAAAATCAATCACTCCATAGAGTCTTGAATTAAATGTTATTGATTACATGTTTTGGAAGCTGAGTTCAGATTCATTAGCTACATTCAGACATCTGGAGAAAAGATGTAACTTAAATATGACCTGTCTGACAACACGAAGTAGGACTAAATAATCATATTGAGATCCACACACAGGCATAAAAAAATGACTCCTAAAAGTGCATTATTAAAATAGTGAGTCTATTTTTTCATAGAACACTATGAATAACCTGACAGAGACCAGATTTTTACAGTAATTTATAAACAGATGTGTAGCATACAATGGTGATAATGGAATTTCAAAACACAAAATGGAGACATTCACAACACAATATCAGAAAAAAGGTTTGCGGAAATATGTGTTCTCTTACTTTAACTCCATTGCACTGATCATTTACTCAATGTGAAATATGCCCCTTTTCCCTGGTGAGGCCTCAACATCTTGTCCTTCCAATCTGACCAAGTTGACTTTATGATAGAGTATTGAACCTGGCATTTCCCTGTGGGCTCAAATGTCTCAGGAACTGGCATCATATTAGAACTTGGCTCAGACACGCAACATGGGATAATGAAGTTTAACATTTCATAACTTCTTTGATCTTAATTGAGGCTGAAGCTACTCAGTACTTCGGTGCAATGTTGTCCTCCAAGGCTCATTATGCAAATAAATTAATGTTGATGAATTCCTCTGATAGAGTTGATGGGTCGGTGTCCGGTCAATGTGCTGGTGGCATGTGACCACGCAGAACTCCGGAGTCACGCAGAGATTAATGCAACCCTTCACTCAATTACATACTGCCTTGCAAAACTGTCCACACACCTGGAACTGTTTTACATTTTGTCACATTACAGCCACTAACTTTAATAAATTGTGCAACAATTTGTGGAAAAATCAACAGGCTCCAAATAATTTTTTGCAAGACTGTAGATCTTCGTGACTCCTGGTGGTAACTGGTCAAAATAGACATTATGTTTCATGTACCTACTGAAAACATCATGTTAAAATTAGACTCCAAATTGTTTTTGTTATTGACTTGATTCCATAAAATTGAAGAAAATAACTAGCAGTCTCCTTCTAACATGTACAACCTATTTAATTATGTCAAAGGATATAGATATAAACTGAGAAAACGTAAAACATTTTCTTTAAATTGATAAAACACAACCAAAAGGCATCGTCATACTATATATTGAAATACAGAATAACAAATGCATTTCAAATATATATATATATATATATATATATATATATATATATATATATATATATATATATATATATATATATATATATATATATATATATATATATATATATATATATATATATATATATATAAAAACTGCCTTGCACTCACACGTGAAACGTCATTGAGAGGTCTACTGAATGAGGACTGCAGGCATCTTCCTGCTCCTCCGCCAGCATTGCTCTGAAAGCACTCAGCCTGTGTCCAAAGTCATTTCATACGTCTCTGTTAATCCAAAATGAGGTGACATTCAAGTGGCAAAGTGAGCAGCCCCCATGCCGCCCCTTTACAGCTGCCTGTTTATCAAGGACTCCGAATAGAGCACAGCTTAGGGGAGGGGAGAAACATTTTCATTAAAAATTATGTTTTGAAGTGAACTATCAGCCTCTTTATACGTCAGTCACTCTTTGAACTCTCGACAGCTTGATGCAGCTTGAGCTTCCCTCAGCCGGTAATTAAAAACAAAGAAGCCATTCCCACAGAAACTGTATGGATTTTTTATAATGTATGGTTTGTATGCTTTTGCATTGTGATGAGGATGAATGTGCCCGAATGCCTCTGTTGGATCTTATAATTGTGCCTCTGTTTTTGGTGGCTCTAATCTGAGTCTAAAAATGACTTCCTTTCACAATTAGCTCCTCGCATTTTTTGTATCTCTTGCTCTCTGCGTGATTTTATAGACGTGAGTTTGAGCATGATGATTGGATCTCCCTCTGGGAAATATTTCACCACCTTGATTTGAACTTGTTGTCAACCTTATCTATGTCAAGAATCTAAAATAAGCACACATAGCTTGAATTAAACTTGTATTTCCCCTCATTATTAGAGAAACTAGGACAAATTCTGCTGAACATTTTCTCAGTGTTAGCCTAGTCATGGCTGTGTACTATTGTCAAAATCAAGACATTTTGCTCTGAGACCAAATCAAATCAGTAAAGCTGACTGCATGAGAGAAAAGGAGACTAGTTTATTTTTATTTATTTATTTTATTACCTGATAATCCCCATTGCATTTCACCCTTTGCCTCAACTCTATCAAAGGAGTGGGATGTCCCATAATCGTTTTTGTGGTGCAGGAGAAAGCAAAAGGGTTTAGCTTTCAAGCCCTTAAAAAGTATGATTTTTTTAAGGGGACATTTGGAATTAAATAAGTATAAGCTACTCTTGCAAACCAGCTTTTTTAAAAATTGTTTTTAATACTACAATAATGTCCAGGCTTTGCTTATTTAGCAAAGCCTAAAGTTTTGCTAAATAAGCAAAAAAAAAAGTAGCAAGAGAATCATATTTATGATTAAAACTATTACAATGCATAGTTTTATGTATTTTAGTTGATATATTTTTAAGTTGTTCCAAATAGGTCACTATAAGAAAGAAAAAGAAGAAAAAGATTGCATTTCTTTTTAAAAAAAAATTTGTTATCACAGCAACAAAAACGTATATGAAAAACAGTTTGTCTTGATAAATTGGAATATCATTGAGTTAATTTATCAATGTAATTCTTTTTTTTAAATGAAGCTCATCTAATCCTAGATAATTTAACAGACTGGTATATTTTAAATGTTTATTTATTACATGAGATCAATAAAAAAGGATTTCAGTAAAGAAATGTTAAAAATGTTTAGAACAATGAGAAGAGAGAGGAGCAAGTCCTAAAGCAAAATGAGGCAATTTATAAATAAAACCCCAAAAACTGCATTTAAAATCAAACAAGCCTTTTCTCAACTGATCAAAACAACCAAAGCCTTAAAAAGGCTAAATCTGTGCATAGATATAGTTTTCATGTAATTTTCTTTCAGGCATTAACATTGTCATAACTCCCTCATGGCAAAGACAGAAAGGGTTTCTGTTTTAGAATGTGACAGGACAGTTGAGGCCTCTTGCAGTGCTCTGTTTGTGCAAAGGTTGCACACAGTAAGAAAGTCATTTTGAATTTTCTAAAAGATCCTGAAGGGATTTAAACAAAAAGTCAAGTAGCGTACTTGCACAAATGTTACCTGCAAGGAGCTTGAGAATCTAGCTGCATGTTAATGACGAAAGCACATCCTCGACTCAAACTAAGAAACTTACTGACGTTTAACTCACACAGTGCTCTGAAGACGTATTTCCCTAATTGCATTCTGATTTTACTTTTTGATGCACTTAAATGTGTTAGATAAACAATTGTAAGCTGTCCCTTTAAGAAAAGCTGGTAAAGTAATTAGCTGCCTTTTTAAGTTCTAAGTTAACAACAATTATCTAAACTTTGTGAAAGTGAAATTAGAAACATCCTTGATTACTGCCAGGACCACATTCAAAGGACAACATGACGTAGGATAAATATCTCAAAACGCAACAAATCATGCCCAGATCTGAAGAAATTCAAAGACAAATGAGAGTTAAAAGTCAGGTATCAGTTTGTAACCTTAAGGTTTTAGTTGAAGAAGTGTCAATCAGTTAATGAATGATTTGACACAGGGTGCAATTATAATTTCAAATGGGCCATACTGCTTTGGAAAGCTTTTTACCCTAATGAAAAAAACCAAACAAATACATTTGAAAACTGCTTTTTGTATTTACATAAAAAATAGTTTATTGATCTTGAACATTTAAATGTGAAAGAAGTAGCAAAAACAGAAGAGATATGTAGTGGGAAAATACCTTTTCACATCACTGTAACTATGTTTGTGATGGCATTTATAACTCTAACTGCTCTCCTTTTGATCTCACACATTGAATACAATTTCACAATTTTATTGCTTTTAAGGAGTGGTGTTTAGTACTATCCAGGCACATAGCGCCACTTTGTAGCAAAATAAAATAACTTGATTGATATAAAAAAAAAAGTTGTGTATATCACACATAACTCAAAAGAAATGTAACTTTACAATTGGATTGTCCTTCACTACATTATAAAAATGCTTCTCCCTTATGCCATTTACAACTGTTTTTAGGAGAGTTGGGCTGAGAGGTAGTTTGTCTGATTTGTTTGAGGGGTGATCTGTGAGGCGGAAGATTCAAGGATTCCTCAAACACACATGCAAGAATCAAAGCAGGTTCGTTTCTGATGAGGAATAAGAGTTTCTTCTGCTGTGCTTTTGTAAAAAGCACATTGAATCATTTAATGCATGAAGGAGAAGCTGCTAGGTAAATGTAACTTGCATGGAAAATAACTGTTACACATTCAAATATGCTTGGCAATAGATTTTATTTTAGCATACCTACAAAATACCTCGGTCTTTCTACAATGAAAATCCAACGTAACCAGATTTGTCTGTGTAAAGAAGCAGGTAACATCCAGGCAGTGTTGGATGTGTTTCAGAACGCCCACATTCAGGGTTTCCTGCCCAATCCTCCATATTGTGACTTGGTGATGAATTGGTGCTGCATGTAAATCCTGAAGGCAAATAATTCACTCTGTTCTCTACCTCTTTCACTTTCAATCAGTTTATCCGGTGCTTCACAGCAGGAAATTATTTCAGTTCTACTCTCTAGTTCATCAGAGGATTTTTGCACCTGAAGTTGAGTAATTCAATCAGATTTCCCTCAGCTCTCCTGCCATTAATCTAGCACCATCAGTATTGCAGCTGTGTCAGAGCAAACAACATTGCTAATGGCATTCATTTGCAACACACCGTCGCTGTGTTGACACAGTTTTTGGAAGATGTTGTCTCTTCCTAAATTAGGATTGTGTCAAGATTAAAACCAATCTATGTAAACCCTGAGATGATCCTTCCACGTAACCTACATACACTCTGCTCTGAAATACACTCCTTCAAACCAATTTAAAAATGGGAGATAATGCCGAATCCCAGCGTCCTTGGTTAAACAGCCTCAGTACAGAAGAATTACATCTCCTAATCCCAGACAGCAATTAAGTTTTTGTAAAGATGTAGAAAGTGTAAGTTTCTTTTTTTTGACCAGCTAGACTCAAACAAATACTCTAAAAGCAACTTGTTAATATGGCCTTTATTTTTCCAAAATGCAGTTCCCTGTCAGTTTAATCTTCTTATTGTCTTATCCGCATTGTATTTCCTCCCCTCACAACAAGATGAGCTTCGCAGGAAAAGGTGTGAAACAGATTTAGTTCCTTCTTCTATATGTGATTAATTTGCAGTTCGAGTGAATTAAAACACATCAGAACTAGAAGGTAATCTCCAAAGATCCAAATGAACTGCAGGCATTTTAAACATTACAAGATTTTTCTTGACTACCAAACCAAATAGATGTTACCGAGCTTCCTGGGAATCCATATCTTGTTCTAATTAAAATATTTTTTAGGTTTTTAAAGAATCACCATAACATATCCATTTATAGATGATGCATTGAACAGAGTGATGTTCTAACCTCTGAAACCCTCGAAGGACAGACAGGTTTAAACATTATTAATTGATAAGGTGTTTTCTAAAGGAAGTTTGAAGGACTGGAGTTTTTTTTTAAGTGTATCAAAGTAAAGTAATGTGAAACTATGTGAAAAAGTTCAAGGCGCCGTATGACTAAATGAAAAGAAACATGAATAACCAAACCTTCAATTGAACCAAAATCATCAAATGTATGATTGGAAACAGAGATCTAGGGATGTTGCTTGGAAACAAGACAATAACAGTTCTGTTGTTACTAAGTCTTGTATTGTTTAAGCCAAACAAGCACAACAATTTGAGTCCCTTTGAAAAGACTGATCTCCCTGCATTGTGTAGTCGTTCGCTTGCTAAATTTGATTCCTTTCACTCTCCTGCCTTTGTCTGAAGCCAGTGCGCATAAAAGCAAACATGCGGCGCTGGAAAGATATATGAAGGAGTCTCCCGTTTCGGATAGGCACACCCATAATCTGCATGTTTGTGGGGTGAATGTAGCATCAACATTTGATGGCGTTTGCCACCTGCTGTGTAAAAAAATCTCAACGTCTCACAACCTCAAAGCAAACAGTCTGTCTCATAAAAACCAACCTGGGAGTACACGGCTTCAGGATTATTTTACTGAGTCAGGCTGAAAGCAATGGAGAAGAAGATGCTGAGGTAAATGATCCAGGGTTTGTGTGAACAGTAACACATTGTAGCTCCAATATGATTTGCTAGTGTTACACTAAAACTGACAAAATGTACACGTGGTTACGTAAAAGGAGGGAAATGCTTAGTTTATTTATATGGGGTGGAGTAATAGAGTTGATAATGGATTAGATACAGAGGCTTTGTAGAAATGAAATAAGGAACTGAGAGAAAACACATTTCTGCTTGTCTATCACCAGCATGTCTAAATGCAGAGTCTGAAGAAGCAGAAACTAATTTAAATAACCTATGTAGCGCTCATGTTGTTGTTCTTTTTTAACTGAGCTGCCTTTCCCCCTAATTTCACATTTTCTATTTATCAGTAATAGAAAAATATTTTAGCAAGTAACAAGATCTTGTTTATGAGAGACATATTTAAAAGACATTTCTATATAGTTCTGTAGTTTCACTACAATTATTTAAGATCCCAAAAGCTTAAAAGAACGAAACACCCTAAGTGCCAGTTTGGCCTTACCCTTTGGGCATAGCTAAAGTCCTTTTTTACTCCTCACATTCAGTTACACTGGAGTAAACCCAAAAATATCTAATGGACTGCCAAAATCTGTGCAAACATTGATGGTTATGAGTGGAAAAGCCTTCTGGCTTTTTCTGTGGTGTAAACAGCAGATTAGATCTGCCTCAGCTGTTCAGGCTGAAAATGTCTTTTTCCTTCTGACTGATTGGCAAAAATGCTAGTCTAAATTTTTGTCAGTCACAGATTAACATTGTTTAAAGTCTACATGGCTTTACTGCACAAGGCGATCGGAAGTTTGCATACATATCTATCATATCCTTCACCATGGATATGTTACAGTTCATTTCAATTGGTAAGAGATCAGGACTTTCAGTTTAATGTTAGACTTCATCATACTTCCCAAAAACCAGTTTTGATATGTTTTTTTGGATAATGATCCTATAGGAACACCCTTTGTGGCGCTTTATTTATCTGTTTAAGATATGATCTATTTTGCTGGTTTGAGAATGGATAAAGCGGACTAATGTTAAGCATCTGGAATGAGTTTTATCATTTCTCTTTCATGCACAAAAATGCAATAATGACAGGTGCTAACCGACAGATTATAAGTGACTTGTCCCTCTAATTTCGTCCCTCTGCTTTGCAGGGTGCAAAACAGAATGGGACGAGATTGGATGCTGGCTGAGGGCCGAAGCTGGGCAAGTTGTCAATTTATCCTGCTCTGAGGTCTTCCAGCATTTCTCCAGCAATCAAGGTTGGTTTGCATAGCTCATCAAATGCTCATCCTCATTAAAATAAAAATAAACGAAACACTTGTACTCAACATCTAATCAGCGCAGTTGTTAAGATGAGGAATACTGTGTTCTTGTGCACAATATCTTTGCTGCTAAGGTTAATTATATAGAACATAATCAAAGTGCTAATGCAAAGTGAGGATAGTAATGGAAAAACATAGCATGAATTATTCATGCATGTTTGCTGGCATGAACACAATCTGCTCTGGGATGTTTCGGACGGGAAGAGTTTGAAATCTTGTCATATAGTTTCATTAGTCTTTTTTGAAGAAAAATGTTATGTCATACCATTACTATGAGGTGAAATGGATGTTAATATTATAAGTATTTTTTTAATATTCATTCATTTTAAATCTACAACATTTTCTTGTTTACAGTGATTGAGAGTAAAACTGGCATAAAATGTCACCGCTTTCCTTGTTGTATTGTTCATTAATGCTACATTTCATTAGATGTCGTAGTTAGTAACGCTCATTTGTCCTTTAGCATCAGTGAAAGAGTGGACAACACTGAATTGCTGATCACCCAAACAAAGGACAATGAAGTTTTAAATATTTGGACTCCCGCTGGTTCCATGTGCAGAAAGAATCAGCCAATCTTGCTGCAGAGAATATTTGGTAACACTTTATTTATATGTAGTTGTTATGACAACTTGACATTAATCAAGAAATCATTACTGATATAAATTTTTTATAAAAGTATTACTGATTGCACTTTAAAAATTAGGTAACTTTATGTTATTAAAGGTAAAGTTTAAACAGTAATGGTTTCATTTAATGCAAAGTTGTCACTTTTAATGGACTTTTAATGCAACTTTTAGAGCAACTTTGCAATAAAAGTGTCATTATATACCGAATGACGCTTTATGACAACAGTCATAAATATTCATGAAGGCTTATTCATGTTCATGACAGGTGTTATGTCATGTTTATGAAAGTGTCATGACAGTCTTATTCAACCCCCTTCAAATAAAGTGTTACCGAATATATATTTTTTTGTTACATATGCTAAAATATCAGCAAGAGTTGTTGCTGGAAATCACAAATAACCTTTAACAGTCTGCATAAGATTAACGGCCCAATCATGAGCAGCAACTTCATTTGGACAAGTGAAACACAAAACTGTACTTTACATTGAATATAAAATTAAAATTGGGTTCACTGATATCTGATGAAAAATTTTTCTGCAGATGTGACGATAATTCAGGCACGTTTTTCCCCCTCTCTAGCTTTTCTTTACATCCTCGCTGTCTGCTCTTTTGTCAGGGTTTGTGTACAGAAATTGCACTGCTGATGGCTGGTCTGAAATGTACCCAACTTACGAAGACGCCTGTCATTTCAGTGATGACAGCGAGCCTGAATCTGAGGTACACCCACACAAACTTTGTTGGAATCAGGCTTTCTCAATGCTCACCTTCTTTAGCTCGGACTTCTTTCACAGAAATACAGCCAATGGATGACACTATTATTATTGTTGCATCTGAAGCAGGATTCTTTAAAGGGAAACTTACAGATCTGTTTAAAAGTGTCTGCCTCACATCTTTCTTCAGTTTGATCTTGACCTTTCTTCTTCCAGACAAGTTACCTCCATACGTTCAGACAGGTCTACACTGTAGGGTATGCCACCTCACTCATCACTCTCCTGACAGCTATTGTGGTGTTCGCAGGTTTCAGGTAAGGGCACCACAGCACTGAATGCATACAGATATGACAGAACTAAGGAAAAAATACTGGGATCCTTGGTTACCTTACATTGTGGTTAATATCTAAAACCTGAATTATCATCTCCTACACTGATAAATTTTTTGCCCCCAACATCTCAGTATATTGAAGAGTATTCATTTGCATAGACGGTATAAGAAGACCCTTGGTGTGTGACTCTGTGTTGTGATGCACAGGAAGTTTCGCTGTACCAGGAACTACATCCACATCAACCTGTTTTCCTCATTCGTCTTGAGAGCCAGTGCTGTGTTCATTAAGGACGCGGTGCTGTTTGCAGATGAAACTCTCGACCACTGCTCCGTTTCTACGGTGAGCCTGCAAATTAGTCAAGGGATTTTTTTTCCCATAATAACTTGGATTATAACAAGGTTTTAACAGCGAAAAGAGGGACAAAGATGGGAAGTCAAAAGAAAAACTGAACGACTTTAGATCCTACCCAGTATTTACTGTTGCAATTTTAAAGAAGTCAAAAATCATTTTTAGTATTATTCAGATGTTGTCGTTATAAAATGAGGTTTCAAATAACATTTTCTTCTTTTTAAAAAAACAAAACAAAAAAAAAAACCCACTTTAATTTAAAATAAATATTCCAACAGGGACGATTATGTGGTGGTTGAGAAGGAAAACAACCATAGTAGAGTTAAAGTTCCACTGCTGTGGTTTAAATTAACACCATTTTAAACTGTAATTCTATATAATCACCATTTTTAATATTAAACAATATAATTAGATGTTTGACCCCAATTCCTTTATTTTTCCCACAGATTGATAAGATATATACAGTCAAAAAAGGTACTAAAATTCATTCCCTTCAAAGAAAAATCACCTGGAGGTGTCACTTGAATCAAAGAGTAAATTTATTATTTATCAAGCTAAGCTATAGTCACTGATATTTACTGATAAGAAACAGAAGCAAAATCCTAGATTAATTCAATCAAAAAGCTAAACAAAGAACAAACATTAATCTAATCCCACTGGTAAGAATGAAAATGGGTTTGACTAGAATAGTGAATGACCATTCTGTAGTTTATCATTTAACTGATTTAAACTAGGATCTGTTTCCCAATTTTTGACCATGTGTTGAAAACGTTTTGACCAATTGATATGAAGTGACCTTCCAGAGGAATGGGAACCAAAGGACAGAAAAAAAAAAAATGGCAGACAGTTTCATCCCAGTGGACTTCTTGAGTTCTAGATGTTCACTTGGCAAATCAATCAATAACCAAATCCCTCCTGTCAGTCTCTTCTTCATCCTTCAGTCACACAAGCAGCAAGGGAATATACAAGCATTGGCACAGAGTCATTTGAGTTGGCCTTGGGGAATAGCTTTGCAGAGAGCCAGCCTCAGTCTATCCCATTCAGCACAGGTGTTCAACTCTTTTGGCTGCATTTGGTCTGCGGTGTCCATCAACAAAAAGAGAAATTGTTTAGGTGAAATCTCCCAGCATCAGAATGCAAAACCCAGAATTTCTCTGCTTTTGAGATGGCAGGAATGGTAAGCAGACAGGACTTGAACAAGCAAACAGAAGATTTTCTAAATAATGCGGGGCTATTATGAGTGTCTTCAGTGAATGAAACATGTGGTCGAAAAGTGTCAGAATTTGAATTGCTCTTCAAATAATAGATCTGTTATTCAAGTTTAATGCCCATCATTTTTCTCACAAATGCCATACTTATAGAACTTCACTTTATTGAGTTTAAAATATTTGTAAACTCATAGTGAAATATAAATACATGTCTGAAGTTTATTTAATTGTGGCGATAAAGTCTGAAATGTTGGAAGTCAAATAATAAAGTCAGCACAGTGAGGAACCTACATAAGAACAGTGTTCTTTTTTTAATCCTACTGTTTCTGTCATTTAATTAATTACAAATATGGATCAAAATAATGCTGGGTCTAGTTGAATTTGTTCTACCAACAAATAAATTTCTACAAAAGTTAACTAGCTTGAAAGCAGAAACATCGATTTGGGATAGATACAAGCTCATCTGTAGTTCTATATATGGATGCCTTTAACTCCGTGTCTATTTTTATCCTGCAGGCTGGGTGTAAGTCAGCTGTGGCTTTTTTCCAGTTCAGCATCCTAGCCAATTACTTTTGGTTGCTGGTGGAGGGCATGTATCTGCAGACCCTGCTGGCCCTCACTTTCGTCTCTCAGAGGAAATACTTCTGGTGGTACATTCTCATTGGATGGGGTGAGTAAGAAAGGCAGCAGTCATCTGTACATGTCAAATTCATCACAGACTCATAGTTGTATGCACTGCAGGGCACTGCTGTGTTAAACCTAATATTATCCACCCATAAATTTCAAAACACAGGGTTACACTGCACATTTCCTGCTACCTTTAGCTCACTATATAAGCCAAAGGTCCTATTTTTTTCTGACTGAAAATAATAATTTGAGGCTGTAAACTTGCTTTTACATCACAGAGCCGTAAAATGTTAAAGCAACACATGAAAAATATGTTTGTTTACAACATTATGCTCATTTTGCTGGGATAACTCACAGGATATCCAATGGGCTTCCGACGGTTGCTTCTTGGAGGTGTGGAGTCTGTTGAAGTTTTAAACTTTTCCCAATCGTTCAGTAACGTATGTAATGATGAGCCAGTTTGAGAAAGCTTACTGGAAATTGCCTGCTCTGTAAACAACTGTCCTCCACTTTAAAAAGAGAAGTGCTGAGCTGAACAAGATGGCTGTTAAAGTTAATTCAATATTCAGAAGTGTGGCCAACATGGACTGACTGGCTTTGTTCAGTTGTTCCTAAAACTACAGGCAGATTATGATTCTAAAACGACACAGAACATCAACATCATTTCACAACTTTACATTATGTTTGCTGATTGGCTCATTTGCAATGGTACTGAAGGAATCCACCTCAATGGGAGAAAGCTCAGACTGAGCTGTGAAGCGAGATTAGAATAAAGCAGAATGGTGCAGGAATGCAATGGCAGGGAATTATCAGCCAATCAAAAGACTTTGTCTTGTTAAAAAAAAAAAAAAAAACATGTTTCTGTGCCACATTTAAATAAAAACAGATTTTGTTATCTCATTAAAAATCTAAGAAGTTTTAGAAAATTTTTAAGTTTTATGTTTTTGACTTGGGTTGGCACACAGTTCTGACTCAGTCAGACTGATAATCTGTTTTCAGATAATCAGCTTCCTCAAAGCCTGCTGACAGGATGTTCTCACAGCGACTGATTGCAGATACGATTGCGCTTCATGTAAAAGTTATTTCTTCCGTTTCTCTGAGCTTTTTACACAGATTTAATGAGATTTCTTATTGTAGCATGTTATTCCAAACAAAACAACATCCTGTTTCTGAATTTATTCTTGCAGTCGTATGTCACCTCATCCTATATTTACCTATTCTCAAACTTCCCAAGCCCTATTTGTTTAATTTGTTCTGCCACCAATATGCTGCAGTATTACTCAGCCACAGTAAGAGGGCAGCTACTGACTGGTTACTGTAGGGTTAACAGTAAAGAAAAGGCAGGCAGCTTGTTATTTTTCCCCTTTTACTGAGAAGCTCTTAAAAGTTGGATGCAACAGAAATGACAGCAGGTAAAAAAAGTTTACAGGTCACATTGGGCTTGTTGTTCTTGTAACGTCAGTAATGAGTTATATGTTCAGCTAGTGCTACATACAAGCACTGCTTATGGGGTCTTTGTGTCAGGGATTCAACTAGAATCTGTGGTTAGATGGGACGAAGTGCAGCAGCAGGATGGATCAGATCCTTGGGGATGAACGTGCAGACCCTTTGTCAGTATAATTAAAGAATAGTCGGGTCGCCTGCATTCAGGGTGACACAATGCCTCCAACTCGGGAGGTTTTATAAGCAGCTTTAGTGAAATTGTTTGAAAAGCTCCACCGTGCCATGGCATTTCACAAACAAGCCGGTGTCTGCAAGACGGGAAGATTTGAGTTCAGGAGAGCGTCACCTGCTGCGACGGGAGATAAAGAAGAAACGCATTGTGCCTCTGTCCATCAAACCTTGTTGAGGATTAAACAAATTTCCTTCAACCTTGTCGGTGAAGGCTTAAGGGAAAAAAAAAATCATTCTGCATTCTCTCTCCTATTAATTTTAGTGACCCCTTAGAGGAATCTCCTGAACTATAATCAGATCAAACGTTTCAAACATACACCAGTTTTGAAAATACCTCCGAAGGTGATGTAAGATGTACAAGTGTACTTCATATTCGAGGATAACAGTGAATAAAAATGGATAAAGTCTAACTGTGAAGGGTTTCATAGTTGTATGAAAATAAATGGATATTGCAAAAGTATTTTTTTTACATCTTTTCTTACAGTTTGTCAACCATAAACCCTTTTTGTTGTATTTGAATTTGATGTAATTGATAAGTGGATGATTATAAAATAAAAGTACACAATCATAAAACAGCTAGAATTACATTAATATTAAGTCACAATCCTGTTAATTTTTAAATTAGGTGACTTCTGAAGGCAACAGAAAACACTGAACTTCAGAGTAAATGGGCCAGATTACAAATGCATGCCACATTTTTCTGATTTTTATTTGCAAAATAGATTGAAAATTATGAGTGATTTACCTTTCACTTCATAATGAGATGCTCCAGAAGCTACAGAAGCATATTGCTGACAAGGAGAAAAAATTAATGTTCAAGAGTTATCACGTTATAACGTTTTCTACTCTATTTCTGTCGCTTCACCTGATTTTATGACTGCACCAGATACCTACTTAGGCAATGTGATGCAAGTAGGACAAAGATAAATTTGATATGCAGAGTAAACATAAAGTCATGTCCTCCTACGAAGATTTATTTAGATCTAACAGCATGTCAATATTTTATCTACCGTGCATAATTCATGTGCTTTTGTATTTATAGGACTGCCATCAATGGTTCTCATACTTTGGGTTCTGACCAGATTTCTCTATGATGACAGAGGGTGTCGTAAACTTCATTCTATTTCTTGATATTAGTTACATTGAAGCTGCTCATTTCATGCTCAGCTGAATGCAGTTTGTCTTTCACTGCAGTTGTTGGGATGACAATGACAACGTTGGCATTTGGTGGATCATTAAAGGACCAATAACAGGTTCGCTGCTGGTGAGTGACGAGCTGGGAAGCTGTTGCAACATGATAAAATGATTTTTTTTTATGAATTTTTTTTTTACAGCTACATTTGCTTCATTTCCTGTTCTCTTCTGGTTCACACATACTTCCATTTGTACTTGTACGGAGGAATTTTTTCTGCAACAATCCAAAAGCACACATTTTCAGTCTGAAAACAGGATTTCAAGTCTTTCTTCTCAAAACTTGTAACTCTTGTACTCGAAACTTCTCATTGCGGTTTTGCAGTTTGAAGTAATAATAAGTTAATAAAAAGTTTAGAGTGACTTTAGATAAGTTGTAATTGCTTGGACAGAATTAAATTTTATTGCTTAAAATCAGGGCTGATTATCTATGAGACTGGAGCTCCTTTTTGTTGCAACTCAAACAGAAAGGGAATAATACCAAGTTGCACATTTTCCCAATTTTTGAAGTGACTAATTGCCTTTTTAACCATTAGTGTGATTAAACAATTTGAAATTGTCTGATTTCTCATTTAATCACACTGTGGATTTTCTCTCTAGCTGTGGGCAGAGAGACCTGCTTCCCAGATTACTAACAATGAAGCTGCAACATTCTGGCAGGAGAAGAATTTCAGTTTTAAGTGACATAATTTACATAAGCAGCCCTACTCACACAATCAGAATAACATAGAAGCTTTAATTTGTATATAAATTTTACATAAGTGACTTGGTTGTTAAAAAATGAATAAAGAGAGGCTTTGGGTTTTATTTTAACTATAATTGATGCTGATGGTTTGTGCATATATTTCTGACAGGTCAACATAGTCATCTTCATAAACGTTATCCGGATTCTGGTCCAAAAGCTTAAATCTTCAGCCATGGCTGGAAACAGCGACGCTGGTCACTTCATGTAAGTCTCAACAAAGCAGCACAGCATATCAAGCTTGAACACAGACTCTAAAAACACAACATGAAGTCATTTCCTCAGGAACAGGATTATCAAGGTTAGGAGATTAGTAGAGCTCTGCCCTTCAAAGACGCTATTAAAATCAACAAAGTACGCGCCTGTAAGAGCTGTTTTTTTATTTTATTTTATTTTATAGGGTATACATTTTACTCTTGATTAAAAACTGCTATGCAAGCAATGCAACAAGGGAACAATGTAAAAATCCTTTAACAGAATGAATGGCCTCTTTCTGTAAAATGCTTCATTCAGTATAACACAGAACCCAGAAATACTGCTTCACCTGAATCACTGTATTTTCTGTATTAGCAGTTTGACTAGGGCAGATTTTTGCTGAGCTGAAATCATCTCAAAAGAGAGCAAATAAAAATAGAATCTAGATACTAGAAATAGACGTCTCTTTCATCGCTGTGCGACAGAATTGTTCCACCCATTCAATGAATGTTTTACACGCTCAAAAGCTTCACTTCTGCCTTGCAAATTTCATCCTTATTCAGGTGGATCAGAGACATGAGCACAAAAAGACCCAATGCACAGGTGTGACTAAAGGAAAACACAATGCAAATCTAAGCATGAAACATCCAGGTGGATTTTTCATTTCAAATCCTGAAGCAGTCACGTTAAAACCCCGATTTTTATTGTTTTGTGTGACTGGTGAGATGGTCAACATCAAAGTGGACTTATGCTGTCGTAAAATAAATTATTTAATCTCATCTATTAGTTTCAGACCAACAAACATAAACAGAGACATCTGTCAGAGAATAGCCTAGCTGTTGTTTGATAATAAGTGGATCTTCTTTCTCACTGTTCTGTCTCACTGAAATGAAAGGTTTATCATGTCTTTGTAAAATAAGCAGATTAAAACAACATGATTTACAAGTTGCTGTTTTTAAATAAGTTATGCTATTTATGTTTATTGCATTAGTTATTCAATCTAAACTTGTCTTAGATGTAAATAAATCCTTATTTGGCATTTTAATCACCACCATTAGGGATGCACTGGTATGACAATTTTGACCAATATCGATATTAATACTGCAGTTATGGCCTTTAACCAAAATTTACAGACATATTATTTACATTTTTCTACACTTTCATCATCATATAAAAGCTAGAAAAACACCCATATCACTTGTCTGCCTCAGTTAAACACCTAATCATGTACTGCATCAATATCAGTGTCACATGACCACATGGCCGACTCCCTTCCTTTCTGGAAACACAAATAGTAACAAGATGGAAATAAAAATTTGTTGTCATTATTGGCCTGGTTTTACTTACCGGAGTGATAATGATATCTTAAAATATGACTAACATCAGCCGACACTGATGTTGAGGCCTATATACACATCTCTAACCACCATTTATTGTTGTAAAAATTGCCTGAATGTTTAATTTTGTTTCACTGCTAAAGCCTCAAATAACAGAGTTCTACATTGTGGCTCAGTGAGAGCTCAAAGCATGATATTTTGATTTCAGCTTTATTCTGAAATATATGTCAATGTGCCCCTGGGCAAAGCAATTAACCCCACGTTACCCATTGATCTGTGTGAATGCATGTCTATGCAGTGCAACTGGGTGACTGTGGCTAAAGGTGGAAAGCAGTTTGAGTGTTTGTAGAACTAGCAAAGCGCTACGTAAATCCAGCCTATTTACCATGAGGCCTAAGTTTTGTCAAATCTGTAATAGTCTTTTGATCGCTTTGTTTTTGCGTCAGGCGGCTGGCTAAATCAACCCTGTTCCTCATTCCTCTGTTTGGGATGCACTACACTGTGTTTGCCTTCCTGCCTGAGAACACTGGAGTGGCTGCCAGGCTGTACATCGAGCTGGGCCTGGGATCCTTTCAGGTATACAACAGTTTTGAAGGGAGGTGGAGTATTATGTATTTTCGAGGCAGATTGTATCTATAAAATGGCATATATTGATGTCTAATCTATATTTAGAAAACTTTTTAATATTTTTCTTAGAGGAAAAAGGCTTCCTCTTTGCATATCTGTCATGATGGGGTTCTTATAGACTTCGTCACTACCTGCTAGCATTGGCTTGAACAGAGCCAATCTCTTTTAAGAGCAAGCACAGTTCTGCAACTGCTGTTCCCCTAAGAGATTTTGAGAAATATTCCAATTTGACCAATTTATTTTCTAAATATATGTGAGTTTATCAAAGTGGATGAGATCAGAAACTAATTTGTATTTGTAAAAGCAATTTAGAGCAGATTTGTTCATAAATACAACTGGAAAGAGGATCATAAGTGGACACATCCTGCCTGATGGATTCTGTAGCAACCACTTGTGTTTGGATAACGAGTGGAGCATGTTAATGCAGCATTTAAACAAAAGATAGTTAAAGTCGATAACCACTTAGCATTTTGGTTCAAAAACCTTAGCACACTTCAACTCTACTGAAAATATTAAATGGAGAAAAAAGTTGCAATACAAAATAGAGAAATATTACTTGAGATATCGCAAACAGTTTGCGATATCTCAAATTCTCGATTTTACAAAACTCATTTCCATACGTTTATGTCTTGTGGGTATCTTTATGTTTTGATTTATCTTACATGTTAACAGCATAGCAACTAAATTCCCCAGGCATAGAGATTGGTTAATATGGAAAATGTGGTTAGAAATCCCACTAGCACAAACATTTTCAAACATGAAAATGTGGAGCTTCTTTTTAACAACATATCACTCTGTAACAAGCTAAGTTAATTATTGTGTTTATTTCTGTGTGTGTGTTATTTACACAATAAAATATCGACATCTATCTTACTATTGAGTGTATTCACAATCAGCATTTACTGATATTGAGTGATTTTAAAGTGACTTCTGTTGTGTTGCAGGGATTTGTTGTGGCACTTCTTTACTGCTTCATGAATGGAGAGGTGGGAATTTTGTGGTTTTGTGACAAAAGAATGCTTCGAGATGAACAAACAGATGCTTTACACTCCACCTTATATACTTGGCTGCAGGTCCAGGCAGAGCTCCGGAAATGGCTTTGGAGGTGTCACAATCCAAATCTCACTCCTGCTAAGAGAAGCATCACTCAGGTCTCAATTCGAACCCACGGGGGCTTGGGATTGCCTTCGTCTAGTGCCAACATTTCTGCTGTGTAGTTCTTGTTTGTAAAAGGAGGAAAAACAATTCTGAATGTGAAGAAACAATACAAGCGTGGCATTCCTCTGCTGAAAATGACGACGGCATAACTTCAACTGTTGTTTTACATAAGATATGAAAGCAGAAGAAAAACAGAGTCTAACCTGTGGAGGCGTTGCGGTGCCATCGTGAGACAGGAAGCAACAACCGAGACAGAGCTGGCCCTGGACCGAAGAGGATTTCAGATGCTTGAGTTTACAGGTTGTAAATAAATGAATGAGCCGATTTGTCCACACAGCTTTATCTTTACTCTAATTGTTATTTCAATGCTAACTTTAGCCACAGGGCCATCTTCAGTGGTGTGAAACTCATTTTCATTTGGGGGCCACATCAAGATAATCTTAATCATGTGGGAGAATGTATAGTATTATAGTGTTGTCTGTATTCAATGAGTACTTCTAAAAATGTTATCATACTTAATAGTCTTTATCATTGAAGTAATTTGGCACTTTACAAATGAAGCAGATTTGATTTGAATGATACAATAATATTTAAGCACAAAGCTAGTATCTTGGATTTCTTGAAATAGTTGTGGTTGGCCAGATTTGGCCTGTGGGCCTCGATTTTGACACATGTGCCTTAGATGGTGTCTTTCTTGTTGAAAACCACAGCACTTGTACTGGATTATTTCACACACTGCGTAGATTTTTGAAAGGAAGCATTAGATTATGTATTAAATGAATCAACTGTACATGTTGTTGACGTATTCATTGTGCATGGAGGTAGAAATAAAACTCCTATAAATTTAGAGTCTGAAAAAATGTCAGTCTTGGGAAAGTACAACAACATACCACAGATTTATTTTCAGTTAATTCACACAAGTAGACGTGGATGTTGGACATCAGTACACTTATACGTGACTCAATATTACAGGTTGAACACAAGATGAAAGTTTCTACATCGTTTTTCAACATCTAAGTTTAAATTCTTTTGAATGCTTGTCGTTACGTATACATGCATACAGAATACATTCGCTCAAATTTCCAGTCATCCACATACACTCTTAAAACTGGACCATAAACAACTTTACAAAAGACACTGTCACAAACATTGTAGATTTTAGTCAAGAAGTCCACCTGTATGGCAAAAATATACACTATTTATGATAGAGAAAAGACATCATTTGTACACCAGAGCAAATTGATAGCAGGGAACATCTAAGAGCAGCTGAGAAGCAATAACTCTACATTCAAAAATTCATTGACAATCAGTAAAACTCACACACACACACACAAACACACACACTTGACCAAACTGGCTCAGCAAGCCACAACAGTTGAAACTGCATGTTAACACAGAGATGCATCACAAAACACAGTTCAAACAAGAGATTTGACAATTTTTGCAATTACAGTCATATTTTAGTGAGTTTCACATGGTGGTCTATTACTTAAACTGCAAATGACAGAAAGGTGAAGTTAGCATTCATAAGCTACCAGCTACTTGAAAATTGCCTACATATGACTAGCTAGCTAGAAACTAGCTTTTTAAAGGAGAAAATGTGCTGATATGTTGATTTCAGCTTTAAACCTCAGGCATCTGAACAATACTGGATTTGATGATGTGGAAACGTTCTTTGAATAAGGATGGGTGGCATTTATGGTAAGTATGATCTGAAAGATTGACATAAATCATAACATTCGTAGTGTACATCTTTAAAGCTGTGAAGTGTACACCAATTGCTTCAAATATAGTCACTTATTTACAGTCTAATGACTAGTAATGCTTTGCTATCAATATGCTTGGAAACTAGGCTAAAATAGCTAAAAGCTGAACTTATCAAGTATGGCTATTAACCCTTTGTATGTGATGTCACGGTCTTCAGAAAGCAACTCACTTGGTTGGTAGACTAAAATCACTTTTATTTAGTTGATATTGGGGTGCTATGTGGTCAGCTGCACAAAGACAAGGATGCAAACCAAACATGTCATTTTATTGTAAACCTTTTGATGGGGGAAAATGATGGAGATGGATAGCAGCCCTCTGTGTATTAGTGGTTTTGCAGTAAGTGCTTTTTACAAGGTAAAATGATTAATGTTCATGTACTTCATAAGTACGGTTAATAAGATGTAGTAAAATATTGCATTATGGAGAAGGTATGCATCTAATCATTAGCAACCACAGAGAAAACGCCCCACCATCATGGAACCTACCATGTATGATAAAACTAACAAGTGTCCGGACTTTACTATGCTTTTAAGTCTGCTCTGGTGTAAGAGAAAACACAATTTATGACATAGAGGTTTAAATCATGTGGCGCAAATTCAGGCAAAGTTGGCAATTTGGTCAAATCAACACAGAAGTCAGAAGGGAAAAGGTACGGGTCGCTTTCTAAGCTAGCTTTTCCAAATTTTGTAAATACTGCTGCCTATGAGCCACAAACAACTACTTGATTGAGTGATGTAGCTGTAAGGGGTCAATACTGTCCAGACTAGAGTTGTGTTCACAGATAAATTAGCTCAACTTGAACAAGTAGAAGTCATGGCCTTACTGGCAAAAACAACTTGGGGAAAACAACCGTCGTGACTTTGTTTGATACTCCAGGCTCTCACTTCTGATTTTTGTCATGGCACCTTTTGACTAAGTGATTAAGTGATACAGCTGCAAAAGGTCAATACCATCCAGACTAGAGTTAGCTACTACCAATAGATATACTAGCATGTCTCATGTAACTTAGTATAGAAATTGATTTTCTAGTTAGACTACTCTTTTTTTTTTTTTTAGATTTTTTAGAGTCTAATATTTTTTTAGAAACATTAGAAATGTTATACTAGAAATAGAAGCTCGACTAGAGATTTCTGGGTCTTGATTACACTTTTAAATCTCACATCTGGCTGGCCACACAAAGCATTAATCACAACTTTGACCACCTGTACAGGTCAGCTGATTTGAGGCTGTATCTACCTCATTTGGAAGCAGGGTTGCAACATCGTCGGGCTGATCTATCTCAACTCCTCTCTCCATATTAGTTCTTCCACAGAAAACATGATGGAGAAGTCGTCTTATAGGGGCTTTTGAGTTTAATGGGAAAGTAAGCGTTCAATATGTGTTTTGTTTTGGAGAAAAATACTGAGTTTATCAATTGTTATCTATCATACTATAGTATACAATTTCAACATCTCAATCTAAAAGGAATTAGCAAGCTCATTTACCTCAGAGCAAAAGGTTAATTCAGTCGTAAACATATTTGAAGTGGTTGCTAAAAATTTCGGTAACACTTTATTTGAAGGGGTGTGCATAAGACTGACATGACACTGTCATAAACATAACACCTGTCATGAACATAAAGAAGTCTTTATGAATGTTTGACTGTTGTCATCAAGTGTCATTTGGTAAATAATGACACTTTTAATGCAAAGTTGCTCTAAAAGTTGCATTAAAAGTACATTAAAAGTGCCAACTTTGCATGATTTTATAAATTATGATAATTTAATGCAAAGTTGGCACTTTTAATGGACTTTTAATGCAACTTTTAGAGCAACTCTGCATTAAAAGTGTCATTATTTACCGAATGACACTTCATGACAACAGTCATAAACATTCATAAAGACTTCTTTATGTTCATGACAGGTGTTATGTCATGTTTATGACAGTGTCATGTCAGTCTTATGCACACCCCTTCATATAAAATGTTACCAAAATTTCTAATGGAATGTTATTATTAAGGTAAAAACAAAATGTTCTCTAAGTGTTATGTTGTTAGATATTATATACAGTTCTGTTTAATTATGATATAAACTTGTCATAAAGAACAAAGTATAACTCTTCAAGTGTAAGTGTAAATCTTTTGCTTTAGAGACTGAGATTTCCTTCACCTTGCTTTGAAGTGATAGAAATGAATATGGGTGATTTTAGCTGAAGTTTGGATTAGCCTTTACAGTGCTCTTTTTTTATTTACTGCAAAAAATTACATCAGCATTAATTAGGCTGACATGGCTTGTCTGACAATTCGTGTAAAATAGAAATAAGGAATTATGCTAATAACAATACAAATATAGACATTGTTCCTCTTTTTAAACATTCGTCCTGCAAATTCAATAAATATCATATGATATTTATTGAATTTATTGAAATCAATCAATAAAAAAAGCTTCCCTTCAGCGCGCTCTCGTCTATTACAAAGTTTTGCTTCCATCTAGTGGTGAACAAATACACAGCACATTTAAGGTCATGTGAGGAGTCTTCAACTCTTCTTTTTTTCTTTTTTTTCTGACAGTAACAGCGTTAAAACATGGTTGTTTCTTTCTGAGGTTCAGACTCAGAATGCTGGTGACAGAAACACATAAGCAGCAGAGTGGTTTTTAATCACACGCTCAAACGCAACTGTTGCAGTGGTCAAATTTTTTCCTCTATGTACATACTTTCACTTCCACACAAAAAAGAAGATTCTAGCTTCATGTTTTTTTCATAAAGCCATTTTACACCCTATTTTTTCTGCACAATAAGTTGTGGTTTTTTCTCCATCTTTTGCCACAAATCTCACCTTATAATAGGGACACAATCTTTATGGCACTTTGACCAAGTCTGCATCAGTTAGTGTAATAAAATCAGACATTTACGTTACAGACAAAACTATTTGTAAGCTGTACAAGTCGATATGTTACATAGCACATAATCGTTGGAAAATAAATATACATCCATAGCTGTTCCACGTATTATAAATCATCTTTTGAAGATACAACAATCTTATAATCTACTTGTATGACAAAAAATGAACATCTAAATTAAAAATATGGTGGAAAACTCCTATATACACCCTTTCACATTTTAATTTAACATGGTTTCCATGTGTACAGTAATGACTCTTTAGCTGGTTTGACCACACAAAAAATGGACAGAGCAACACATAAATGCGATTGTCAGAAGCGAGTAAATTAAAGCCTTTGTTGATCACTGACAATATTAATGTTTCTACTGAAGTCATACATGTGGTGGAAATGGCATAGAAATTCAAAATGTATGGTAGGTGCAATAAAAACACCTCGATTAATCTTGTTAAAGATGTTCAACTACATCCTCATTTTATTTTGCATTTCATGAGGAAAAAAAGGCTAAACTCTTATAATAAATTCCAAATTATTCAACTACCAGAGACACATTGTCAAAAAGCATGCTACCCACAATAAAGCCACCACATTATTTAATCTTCGCAGAAAATAACTCCATTAAATCACATGTTCACTGATAATTAAAGCAATAGCTATTTGTATGAGTAGGCACTTTGGAAAACGAGGTGTCTAATCAAATTGCAAAAGGAGCTGCTTAAAGGTGGCACAATGGGCTTTAAGCTCAATCGATGAGCACAGAGTGAGGATGACCACCCATAATGAAATACAGCACTCATGGAATCATGGCATGGTGAAGTTATGTTTGGAGACAAACACTGGCACAAACTGCTCATGTTCACTGACAACACATCTTGGGTTTGTTGAAATTTGTGGTGGTTAAAAATTAGCTGAATGGCCCACTTTTCCTTCTTTGCCCATTTGTACATATGCAGAACCATTTCTTCCCTTCCATTTTATACCATAACATACCCATGCTCTTTGACAATCCTGCAGAATCTTATTATTTTGTTGCAAGTACGTGCTTTGATTAAGTATTGTGATTAATGGTTATAAATGCTCAAATCTCTTAATTTAACTCTCTATTCCCATTTATGTTGGTTCTAATCCCTAACTAAGAAATTTGAAAGATTGTAAGCACTGCTAAAACCAAAACAACTGAGTAACATCCTGTTGGCAGATAACCACATTTCCTTAGAGTTGATGATAAGCAGATTATAGAAAGTCGGTTTAGATAATCGGCTCTCGAAGCGTGATTATTTATTATCAGGCTGATTATTATCACGCTTGGCCAGTGCACCATGTCCTCTGGCAGATAACAAAATCTTCTACTTATAAAGGTTTGGGTAAGAAATGACAAAAACTGCAAATGTACAAAACGCAGAATGACACGGATTGACGGGAACACCTCCGTCTAAATTATCCACTTTGAAGGGTAAAACAAAAACTGGTTTTATTTTTTAAAAAGTTGGCAATTGCTGCTCTGCCGTTATTCACTGAGCTTGTAGATTACATGTTTCCCTTCCTTCTTTTGTATAAAGGAAAACCAGACTAGAGAGAGCATGAACCACTGGGTCCCCTGCATACATGACAGTGTCTACAGATTTGGGCTCCAGTTCCTTTTGTTTGAAAAGGTCTTTACAATACGCTGTTACTAACCTAGACACTAAAAGTAACTATTTACACATGGGTGTTTTTGACATACTCTGTACTTACGGCTGATTGTAGGAACATGTTTAAATTCAAGATGAAACATTTACATATAAACGTTGAGCGTTTTGTACAGGCAAGGCGAGCTTTTGGTTATTTTTTGTTTGTTTTTTCTTAAACCTTTGGACTATAGTGAGATCCAGTCAGGCGAACTGTATGGCACTTTGAAGCACAGTTAGTGTACACAAACAGATCATATGTGACCCCCAAATATTTCATATTAAAGAATTACTTTTCTAAAATGTTTAAGAAAATCAATGTCTTTCTTATGGCACAATCTTTATTTGCTTACATTTCTGAGAGTGGTTTGCTCATAGGGAATTTAAATTTAATTGTAAATGAAATGAAATGAAATGAAATGAAATGAAATGAAATGAAATGAAATTTTATTCGAACATGATACAAATATAAAAATAAAATAGTGCACAGTAACAAGAAGTGCATAAGAAAGAAGAGAAAATACAGATTTTTTTGTTTCAGTTAACATATCATGCTCAAAATGGGGTAGGAAGAAGTGAGAACTTATAAACTCCTACCCCCTAAACACTTGAAACTTTAGAGTCCTACTGTCATTAAAAAAATCACAATCAAAGTGGCAGTCAGAAGTAACAGTTACTAATATTTACCTATACATTTTCCCATTTTATGCTGGTTTGTCTTTCTAAACCCTTACACCAAGTTATCTGCAATACACACCTTATTGCTTTCTGTCACCCATATGTGTATCTATTGAAAATTACCTCTTTGTACTTTCTTTTGAATTGTGTTAAACTATTGCTTTGTTTTAAATCTTCATGTAACTTGTTCCATAACTTTACACCTTTAATTGAAATACAGAAGCTTTTTCTTGTTGTTCTAAAATTGCGGATCTTGAAGTTTGAGTGACCCCTTAAGTTATACCCCCCTTCTCTTTCAGAAAACGTGCTCTGTATGTGCTCAGGTAACAACTTTTTAGATACTTTGAACATAAACTGAGCCATTTTAAATTCTACAAGCTCGTCAAATTTGAGAATTCTGGATTTTATGAAGAGTGGGTTTGTATGCTCATAATAACCGACATTATGGATGATTCTAATGGCTCGTTTCTGTAGGACGGTTACCGGATGTAAAGAGCTCTTGTAATTAACTCCCCACACTTCACAGCAATATGATAGATATGGTAAAATCAGAGAGTTATATAGAATATGAAGTGATTTAGCATTCAATACATGTCTAGCTCTAGCCAATATGGATATACTTCTACTGAGTTTACTCTGTAAATGTTTAATATGAGGTTTCCAACTGATTTTGTCATCTATTATTAGACCGAGGAACTTATTAGCAAAAACCCTTTGTAGAGTTACGTCCTCTATTTGAACTTGGATTTCAGTATTTTTATAACAGTTCCCAAAGACCATGATTGTATTCATCTAAAATGATAATGTGCTGTGATAATTATTAAAAAAATGACCATCGCCATGTTTTTCTTTTTTTTTTATAAATAAATATTTCTATTTCATTGTATACCCAAATAAAATTGATCATCTCTAGTAAAATGCTTTCCCTTTTTATAAAGTAGAAAATATAAGAATTACAAGGGGCCACTTTGGTCTGCTCTGGTTGGTCTAACGTTAAGTGGAACGGCACCTTGAAGTCGGCTCTGGCCTGTCAGACGCTCAGGTCGGCAGGCTGATGTTGGCGTTCTCCGCCAGCGGGCTGGACATGCGTATCTGCGAGCTGCTCTTGCTGAGGATCGACAGCTGAGTCCCGCCGTTCACCCCACTGCTGGCCAACGAAGGGTGCCTCTGCTGCTTCAGGTCCACAGCAAAGTACCGGTTCACCGTCCAGCTGCGCCATTTCCTCTTGATCTCCGACTGCACCTTCAGGGAGAAACTTCACAAGGTCATTTTTTAGTGTACTTTAAGCTGTACCAGCTCCACCAAAGGTTCACTTACTGTCTGTGGGAAAGTGGTCATGGTAAAACAAGACCTCAACATCCACATTGAAGGTCAGAATTTATTTTTTTATGGAAGGGCAGCATTTTTGTGGTAGTGTTTAGATCGTTTAATTTAGTCTATTTAATTTGCAGGCAACTGACATCTGTAAAACACAAACTTTATAGGGCACCTAACTGTAGTATATAACCAGTTTTAAAATGAATAGATTTTGCCATTTAATAAAATAGACCTTGGAAAGTAATACTCGTCTGAAGGCTTTCTGAATAAACTTGTTTCTCTTTAGACTTTGTCTGTTTATCACCTCATGTAAGTTCAGCAACAGGAAGTTTTGATATTGTTGCTAATTTCTCCAAGAATGCTGAAATGTTTCTTGATCAGAAAATGTAACCTCAAGACACTCTGACACTACTTTAGTACATTGGTCGCTACTCCATCCAATACTGTTTTAGTTAAAATATTTATGAATACTAAAACATTTGAAAACGTTGTAAATTATTTTTTAATTCAAGTAATGTAATGTATTTGCGTGTAGGTGCGCAAACATTCACGGTGACAGGTGTTAACATATCAAAAATAAAGACAAAATAATAAAAAAACTGTATAAAAGTGATAATAGCTTACCTCTCCATTGAGGAAACAGTAGAGAACAGCAACCACAAATCCCTGAGAAGAAACGTAAATAAGTCACGATCCATTTTGTCAAGTTAGGGTCCATCTTAAAGCCTATGGTGCTGTGTGCATAACTTATCTTACTGAGGCAAAATTGAAAGAAAATTTTAGGAAAATTCCAACGACCTACTTCTAGTCTTAGGATTCTTTGTAAATATGGACCGGGATGTTTTGCGGAGGAGTGAGAACAAACCTGAAAGGATCCAAGGCCCAGCTCAAAGACAAGCCTCTCCCTCTTGCTGACATCCTCAGGCGAGAAGGCGAACACAGTGTAGTGAATACCAAACAGGGGTATGAGGAGGAGAGTGGAGCGTGCCAGACGCCTGAACACACACACACGCACACAAACACGCGCACACACAAAGCAAATATTTTTATTTGATCTTATTGACATGTACACAACAACAGGTGCTTCTATGTAAGTTAATTCATTTTGCTTAGACTCAAGTGAGATGCAGAAGTTGTACTACTGATGCAACATGATGTACTACTGATGTGACATGCCACAAATTAAAGCCAGGAATTCAAATTGAAGATGAAATCTTACTATGAAAATTATCTCTCTGAATCACCGTTTCATTTCAGATTATCCTAATGATAATGTTTTCTTATTGTCAACAAATCCCATGAAAGACATGTGTAAACCTTTAACTGTAAGGTAAAGATCAGTGAACCATCATTCCTTGTCATTCTCTCATAAGAACTTATAAATATTGTTCAACAAAGCACAAAAATTACTTAAATTAAAAAAGCACTTAAATTACTTAAAATTTAAATCATCTTCTGAGTGTCAGAAAAGATGACACATTTGTTGACAACAAGAATACAGGGTTGTTTTACTGTTGTAAATCAGGTTGGTTAAATCAATTATTTGGTCTTTATCTCTGTGGTATGCATCAGAAACCCAGCAACACACACACTGATGGCTGATGGAAATACAAAAAGACCAACAAAAAAAACCCACCACACGCATAACTAAAAGAAAACATAATAACACAGAATACACACAAAATGAATGAAGGTGCAGCTGTGCAAAAGTAATTTCAGTATGTCTTATGACACCTCCGAAAAATAAATAAATAAATAAATAAACTATTAGTTGGATTAATTTTCTTGCTGAGATTTAGAAAAGATAAGAAAAACTAAACTGGTACGTTGTTTAATTATTCACTCCAATTCTGGAGCAAACAAGGAGTGTAAAACCAACATCGTACTAGGAATTTGTTCAAATAACTGTTAGTTTCAGTGTTGCTAGATATTATTTTTATAAACCAAAGTTCTTCAGAATCAACAAATGACATTTCACAAAAAATGCCATTTCTGGCCTTTTGCTACAGTGTGGAAGTGACGGAAAACCAAACTTGCTGATCAACATGGAAAGTTTTTATTTATTTATTTATTTTTTTCCCTGCAATTTACAATGCCAGAATGGTGAGAATCAGAAATACAGTTTCTTCTTTTTTTTTCTTTTTTTTTTTGCCTCACAAGAAAAAAAAATACATTTGGAAAGTAAAGAAAATTTTATATGCTACTTGTTGACTGTAAAGGATTTACTCTGATAGTTTTCAAGCAATAAAACACTATTGCTTGAGTTTGATTTAAAAATAAATCAAACTTATTTTAAAGTTTGATCTGAAATTGATAGCTTCACACCAAACATAATCCTTGATACACCATTCCCACATTGAAACGTGGTGGTGGCAGAGTCATGATGTTGCTTTGCTTTTCTTCAGTAAAGGAAACAGGTCAAAGTGTGTGGAAAGATGGAGGGAGACCCTGGAAGATATCTTGCTTGAAGCTGCAAAATAGGTAAAAAGTACTAATAGGAACAAGGGTTCTTGTTCCTATTAGTACAAGAACCCTAAACCTACTTTCAGAGTTACAGTGGTTTAGGTCAAAGGATAAGCATGTGGTAAAATGGCCCAGTCAAAGTCCAGACTAAAATGTTCTTTGAGAGTGTGCAATGAGACTTAAAAATTGATGTTTATAGGTCTTCTCCATCTAATCTCACTGATTCAATGTTAAACGTTACGTTGAATTGGTCTACAACATATATAAATAAAAAACAACAACTTTGCTTTAAGGTAATACAGTTTTCACCTATTTTCAATCAATACTTTGCTCTTAATACATATTACAGAAAATCGCTCCCCATTCAATTTTTAACAAGCAAAAAAATTGTCTTTCCTCAACTGTTTTTTCCTTCTATAAAGAAGCTAAAATATCTTTAAAAAAAAAAAAAAAAACATTTTTGCTTTTGTAAGGAGCAGCTCCTTAAAGATCCACTACAAGTGACCTCTCATGGCAAAAATGAGAAATTACTGTAAAGTGTTAAATTGAGTCTTTGGTTATGTGCATATGTAGCTTAGATTTGATGGTATAATGAATATACTTTCTTAATCTCAGAGGGAAATTCATATATTCCACAGCACAACAATTTGCTTGAATGAAAAGTAGCAAAAAATATTATATGTTTTCTTTTCTGAGGGTTGATTCTCTTCAATCTTGGGGACTTGAATTTGAAGCATGACAGTACTATAGCCTTAATCTGAAAAATAATCTGATATCTATCCCAATATTATCTAAAGTAGTTTTAGTTACTCACTTTAGCTCCCACTGATTACTGTGTTAAGGTTTACTGCTCAGCCTAAAATGAAGCAGATTTTTTCAGTTCCAATAGTTTTTATTAAAACTGCAAACCCTTTGCTGCAACCTACTTATCCAAATCTGAGCAAGAAAGCAAAGGTATTTTCCTCCTGCAATCGAAATGTACCAGGAACTCTCGAGATACAAAAGAAAATGAAATCCAAACCCCAAAGTAAAGAAAACAAAAAATATGTTTATTTACTCTTTGCATTCTCAATTAAGTTTTAACGCAGTATTTTTTCCCCATTTCTGTGTTTGTTATTCAAGTTTTTCAAATCAAATTATTTGGAACCTCTGGGGTAAAACACAAATACACACACACATACGCACGCACACCTACATGCAATCCACAAAAAGCAGTCTCACACATACACATACACACTTACAGTGTGATGGTGGATAACTCTGACATCCTGCACGAATGCTGAACAGCCTGTGTGGGCTCACTGAAGCATTTCTGAGCACAGCTGCTATACAGCACAAAGACAACACACAATACAACAAAGACAATGTCTTTAGGGACGCAGTCTCGCACATGCTCACACGTCTTCAGTTTGTCACGCACGCCTGGACCCAAGCAGCAGATGAAAATGGCATTATCTGCAGGGCTTTAAAAGACAGTCTTCTGGGACCTGACCAGGAGTGATGTCTGACTAAACTACAACTCCACAAAGATGCTCAGGCTTCCTGGCAACAGGTTATACACATTTGAGTATAAAAGAAAGGTGGACACAACAGGTTATAAGATACCTTTAATACTTGACTTATTTAAAACTGCTTAGCATTTATTCTTCTTAGCACTGATTGTGGTTTTGCTTTTCCAGTAAGATTATCCCCCAGCATATTAAATATACTTAGCACAATAATGACATTTATGACCATATATAAATATATATATATATATATATATATATATATATATATATATATATATATATATTCCGTATTGTATGTAATATTTCATTCCCCTGCATGGGAGTAAGGTATAAAAAAGCCCCATCATAGTCGAATTTTAACACAAAATAACTTCTCGCAGATTTGACTACTCTAAGCACACATTTCAGTCTCTGACTAAAATTCGTGATGCAACTTACAGATAAATGCTGGACTCATTTCCTCCGATATCAGGGGACTGGAGTTTTTGCACCAAGATGATGATGATCCCAATGAAGAGAACAAAATTGATCTGCCAAATAAAACAAAAGAACTTTGCAGGCAGCACGAAAAAGCTATTTTTAATTTTACAGTGATTCTTGAGAATAGGGACAAAATGGGTTTTAATTTTCCCATATTTTTAAAAATTATTTCTCAACCTTATGTATGCAAATATGACAAATAATGTTTTGGAAATGTAAAGATGCTAAGGTGCAGGCTCCCAGTTGCAACATTTAAAAAAAAAATTAAATTTTTAATTGACCTGACCCAGAACTTTGTTTATCTGACAAAAATAAATATAAAATGATTTTTAAAATACCCTGTTAGTGATAAGACAAATGCTTCTCTAGAAACAAAATAAATATTATTTAAAACAAAAAACAACAAAAAGGCCATCTGACGGAGTTGACAGTACATGACGGAGTTGACACAGAACTGAAGGTGGTGACAAACTAGTGAGAAAAATGAAAAACTTGATACATGTGAAGTAATGTAATTTATGTCAAATACTTTAAAATGTATTAATTGCACATTTAAGTGAGATTTGATAACAATTTCACTGAAAGAGTCACGAAAACTCTGATGGAGTTGAAAAAAAGCCAAACTACCTCAATTTATATGATGTTATTCTGAAGGAGGCCATATTGTAGCTCATCAGGTCCATGAAATCTTTACAGTTTACCAAAATTAAGCTTTTATTTCACAAAATGTCATCAAAGTTTTGTAAATTGTCA
The DNA here is from genome assembly GCF_051168715.1 of Poecilia mexicana. Lineage (NCBI taxonomy): Eukaryota > Metazoa > Chordata > Actinopteri > Cyprinodontiformes > Poeciliidae > Poecilia > Poecilia mexicana. Next base: position 11,027,168 of record NW_028263386.1, on the reverse strand, counting down.
GTTATGGAGTTGACACATCATGGTTTTGACAAGCAACTTAGGAATAAAACAGAAGAAAAAAAACTGAAGAATAACATAAGCCAACCAGAGCTAACTAGCCCTCTTAGCAAAGGAAGAGAAAAGACGACGTCATGGGGTCCTCAGAAGTTCTGGTGCCCCCCAATAATGCCTGATTTCTTTGCATTCTTTTCATGTCTGACGGTGTTGACAAAAACTAGGGACAAATTTCAATGGAGCTGGAAAATATATAAAAAATATTTTTAATTCAAATTATTGATACTTTTATAATTAATTATATGACTACTTATACTTAATTGTCATAATATATAATTGTAGTATTTCTGTAATTGTTTTAAACTATTATAATGTATTGAGTTCTGCTCCTGGACAAGGGCTTTTACAGGCATCATCCACCTATTACAATGTTTAAAATAAAAAAAATATTCAGCAAACACCAGGAAAATATACATTGTTGTGCTCTCATGACCCAGGTTAGTTTAGTCAGATATTTGAAAAAAATATATTTTGTGTATATTTTATTCAAACTTTTGTGCTTTATCCGTAGGACCTGTTTTGTCCCTATTCTCAAGAATCACTGTTTAAATAGTTGTTCATTTTTAGCTATTTTCAACCACCCTTTACTAAGTCAGGCATCAAACTGATGGTAAAAGACTTTGTTTTATTTATTAATGGAAAGTTTTGCAAAATGGAATTAAAAAAAAATATTTTTTTACTTATCAGAGTTAAGTAGGAAATTACTATGAACTTACCATTATTGAAGCCACAACTGGTCCTTTAATCACCCACCAGAGGGCAGTGTGCTCATTCGTTTCCCAGCATCTGTCGGTGACCACCAACACGTTTTTTGGAAAATTTTCCACGATGGCAAATGAAACTTTCTATCACCATTCAAAGGTTTCTGATTTACAGGAATAGGTAAACAATTCCTGTTTACCTATTACATGTGCACCTTCGTGAAAGCCACACTTTTGTGGATGTTACAATAAGCTATGTTTTAAAGAATCTACAGAGTATTTCAGTTCATTTATAATTATTGTTTTTGCTCTTCTAATGCTTCTCTTATTCTAGTGGCTTCTGGTGTCAAATAAAGCACTGAAAACTTAATACATCAAGCTAGCAATAACAATAAACATCTTAGATTTTCTAAGGAAGAAAAAGTTAACCCTTTAGTTTAGTACTGCATCTGAAGCTAAAAATCAGTTATCAACCTTTGCATATTCAGCCTCTAATTTTGATTGATCATATTTTCCAATATTGCCTACATTGAGCATTACAATGAGGTGCCAACGCCTCATTGACTGGGCATAAAAATAAGCAATAGCAAACTTATTCTGGGCACATCTGATGCTATCTTTTTTCTCTGTGTTTGTGCTACTCTCTGAAAGAATGGCACCCCAGGCGGTTATAGCACTCGCAATAAGAGTATCCAACTCTAAAATAAAACAAAGCTAGTAAACTACATGTTCTTATGTACAAACATATGACATTGGTTGGAATAAAAAGTTGCTACATACCCTGTGTCATGGAAATGAAGCCTCAGAACGGCCCAGACAGTCACACATATAGTTGGAGTTCCTGTTATCCATAACATACATAGATAAAGCACGGAGAACACAAATTACACCACTGGAAAAAAACAATTAGCTGCAGATATGCTTGGCAGTTAAAACAATAAAACAATAAAATAATTAAACCAATCAGAAATTGTTACATACCCCACCCGACAATGGTGTACCAGTAGAAATAGCGTCTCTCAGGGAAGAAGGTCTCAACCAGCAGAGTAAAGAGATACAGACCCTCGATGAAAAGCCAGAAATAGTTGGACATGACGCAGTAATGAAAAAATATCATCACTGCTTTACACGCCACCTGCATGAGGAAACACAGCGGCAGGATGTTGGAGCAGCAGGACGCTGAGATTTTGCTCTTCAGAGAAATTTCATCTTTATCTGGACTCACTGCTTAAACCCTTTGAATTAGAATCTGCAATAATATGTGACATAAATGTCAGATATTTGAAAGAAAAAATCCTCAACAATTGACTGCTCATATCCTTACATTTACCCTCCACCATAGAACATAACTGAGTACAAGAATGCACTGTTTCAGACCAATGCTTCATCACAACACAGGGGAATCTTATGTGTCTTACAGAGCCTTGAGAATTGACGTTAAGATGCTTATGTTATTCTATAAATTACTAAATGACTTAGATCCAAATTAAATTAAAGACCTGTTACTGTATCAATCATACAGACCACTCAGGTCTTCTGGTTCAAGTCTGCTCTGCATTTCCAGAATCAGAACCAAACGTAGAGAATCTGTATTCAGTTTTAATGCATCTCTAATCTGTGACAAACTTCCAGAAAACTGCAGGGCTGCTGAAACACAAGAGTTCCTTCAAATCAAGGCTAAAAACTAATTTGTTAGAGATGCTTTTGGCTAATAATAAGTGAACACAAATTAATTCTATTCTGGATTGCAACATTTTTATTATCTTTATTTTGCCATGGCAAATGTTTCTGTTTTGTTTTATTTTGTGGTGTTATGTTTTGGTCATATATAGTAGATTAAACTGCTTTGTTGGTGAAATGTGCAAACAAACTTGACTCCGTAGCTGCACCATTCCCAGTGTGTCATTTGACAGAAATTTATTTTATGATCCAACTCTGCTTTGAAGTTCTTTATAATGTTATCTCTGACTTATCTGTTTTCCTTGGTTTTCATGATGCAGCCTGTTTCATAATATTCTCTAAAGTTGTGATTCAACTTCACATTTAGCAGTTAGATATTTATAGCAACACATTTTCTCCAAACAGGAAGAGGAAGTGCAGCAGAATGTAAGCAGCGAAATGAATAAATAGAGTGATTTGGGACATTTTGGTTCTTATTTGGCTCTTAATCATCTTTAGCCATGCAGACTGCAACTTCTAAAATAAGTAACGTCTGGATTCTTGCTAATCACTGTATAAACAGATGTGGTCAGTACAGGCAGCAGTGGTCAGTAATTACCACTAATTCATATGAAAATGCTGCATGAACTGATTGAAGCTGATATTCAAACTACCCACAGGAATGACTCACCTCAATGTCAGGTGAAGTGTAATGTAGTGACACCATGTTAATGAATAGTGTCCACATTTAGAGTCGGGTCAGACAATTACAGTAGTGATCTAATTCAGAGTCCCTCCATGATAACGACCTTGCAATCACTATGGCAACAGAGGTAAAGGAGTAAATTTAAAAACAAGACCATGGTAGCCTTTCAGATGGTAATGGGTCTGCTGTAGAATATTTCAGCAGGCCTTTTCAAAGCCATTAGCCTATATAATTAGGTTTATTTGTCATGCCGGCTTACCAAAGCGGGCAATGAATTGTTTCTAGGGGAAGGCTTAGAGTTTGTTTTGCATTTGTACTCATAGAGGTTTAATATTTTAATGTACAGAAACAGAAGCTTGTACTCGGTTGAAGCTCTCTCAAAATGTGAAAAGAAAAAAGCCAGAAAAGCCGAAGGATAAATGATTCTCAAGTAAAAAGTATAAATGCACTTTGACAAATTATTTCACGACTCTTTGAAAAATAGGCATCCTCATCAAAACTTTGTACATATAAATCCACTGGGACTATGTAAACAATAAAAGTCCAATTGCACAATTATCTACTTCAGCTTGGTATAAATAAAGCGATTAACTTTGCAATTTGAAATCAACTTTTGTTAACAGCTGAACAAGCAGAGTTGTTTTCTTTTCCTGTGGTGAAAAACACACACACACACACTCACGTCGTGTCTTTCTATTTTCACAAGGACTTTGCATTGACTTTTATTCATTTCAGTGGCCCAGCCCTGTAACTAACTCTAACCCTAAACTTAACCATTACTAGTACATGCCTACCAGTAAACTTAGAGTAAATTTAATTCACACTTTAGCCCTAAATCTAACCCCTGACCCTAAAACCCTTACGGGGTCGGGGCTTTGGAGAACGCATTATTTGTTGTACAAATGGGGTTTACAAGGGGAGATATGCTGAAACTCACACAGTCTTGTTTCTATAAGCAAACACAGGATACATGATAATCATCAGTGATAACTGACTGTGTGCATGAAGCAGTGTTCGCTGTCTTCCTTAGGGTACAGCACACCGTCCTTGATGAAGACAGAGATGGCTCTCAGGATGAAGGACACAAACAGGTTCATGTGGATGAAGTTTCTGGTGCAGTGCAGCTTCCTGCAGAAATGGGAGAGAGTGAGAGTGTGCACAGAGGAATAAGTCACATTTTATCATCTTTAACCTCAAACAATCAGGGCAATGTTTAAAACCGCGAGTCAAAATTGTCCAAATCAACATCAGTTTGAAATGAATCGAGTTTGTTTGCAACAACCTCCCGACAGGTTACCTACTTATATGTTCAGTAAAGTCTGTTTCGGGTGCAGAAGTGGGGGGTATGGTGAGACAAACACTGTACAATTAAGGGATGATTTACAATAACATTCACCTTGAGAGGGAGAGTTTGTATTGGCATCCCTAGCTGTTCTGGGAGAGCTGCTTAGTGTGCAACTGAAAGAATAATGAAATTAATCATAATAATGATCATTTTAAACATTGAAGTCAAAGAGCTAAATTTAGGAAGCAGGAGAGAAACCTTTTCTGCAGACTTTCTGCAGACCTTTTGGAGCATCCTCTAAAACTAAAGAATCTGATCATCGTTAATTTAAGATAAAAGAGGTTTTAAACAAAGTTTGGTTTTGATGAAAGATTAACTATATGATTGCACAACAATCTTTTATATTTTTTTGCAAGTTTCCACTAGTTTTTTAAAACTAAACCTAGGCTTAGCTGAGGCATCTGGAAACTCTAGTTCATTACAGAAATGGTTATTTTAACTATAAATACAATAGTTTTTAACTATTAGAATAGGACAATCATTTTTAGTAGAAGCAGTACACTCGTAATCAGAGGCTAAATTGCTGTTATAGTAACATAGTTCCAATAAGCACCCATTTATCTTGACCTATGAAAAATAAACATTTACTAATGAGAAAATCTGAACAAATATGGGCTATAGCTTACTATACTTGAGAAGCAAACACAATATTTAACTCCTCAGGGACAGTTGAAACATATTTTGCTCTTTTACAATAGACAAGAACAAACACTGCTAATTCAAATTACGTAGCTAAAGCCTTTTAATTAGTTTATTAAGGGACTTCCACTGGAACCAAACAAGTCTTCTGGAACCTGGTCCCTGCAGAGCTTGATTTTAAGTTTACTGTAGCTGCAGCAGCTGTTTACTGAATAGAATCAAAAACAGACTTTTCCGTTACTACATGTTCAACTATTCCTATTTTAGTTTCGAACTCACCTGAATCTGCAGAGAATGACCATGGCTGTGGTTAAAGAGACCAGTGAGGTGCTGTACCCGACTGTATACAGGGCTTTAACCGATGCAAAATAATCCTAATGATGGTGAACAAACGTTAGTGTCCATGTAGGAAAAATATGTATATTTAAGCAAAAGAAGTAAGTCATACAGGTTTTGTTGTGTTGTCGTCAAGAAGGCAGATGTCCACATAGTGAGGATAAGGTTCAGACCAGCCATACTCTGTACAGTTTCGATTGACCTTCCCAATTTCTGAAAATATTTAAAAAAAATGTATATATATATATATATATATATATATATATATATATATATATATATATATATATATATATATATATATATATATATATATATATATATATATATATAGTTTAATGCCGTAAAGAAACCGATAGGGAAAACTTATTCTGACATTCAAAAAGCATTAGATGGAATGACCTTGCAGACAAGGCGACTCACCTTCTTCAGGTGTCATGAAGTCGTGAAAGAACTCAGGACATTTGACCGTTACGACCTCACCGACATCGGCAGCCTGCCAGCAGGTCAAGTTGTCCCACATCCAAGGACACACTGAAATGTTACAAGAACATAGTGAGTAACTTATATATCAGTTTCATGATAAACAAGATGCATTTGATTCATAAAGACGAAGAGTAGTTAGTTGGTAGAGTAGTTAAAAGCAGTGGCAGATTATTTTATAAAGACAGTAAATTCAGCCAGGAAGTGCGACTTGGAGAGACAAATTGTGGTAACAGAAGTGGAAACCTTTTAATAATGTTTGTTTTGGACATCATATGTTTTTTTTTTGTTGTTTTTTTTGGGAGGTGGGGGGGGGGTTACCATGTTGGCCTCATGGCAGAGTGAAAACCTTATTCTCTGGTTCTCCCATAGCCTAATTTATTATAATTTCTTGAGTTTTTATTGGAAAAACTCAAGAAATTGAGATTCATTTGTTTGCAACAAACTAATCTCAAAAAGCAGTTGAAATGCAGAATCCAGTGTTTTAAAATAAAATTAAATGAAACTATCAAGTCTCTTGCACAAACATGCCACACTACAGTCTTAATCATTTTTTTCATATGAATATATTTTTTCATCAACCGTTTAATCTGTAACAATACAAGCACAAAATGTAGCAAATTCCATGGAAAATTAGGAGGCTAATCAGACAACAAGAACAAACACACCGTCAAGAAAAATATGACAAATCTAAAACTAAAACCATAAATGATAACGTAACTGTACAGAGGCCATGTGGCTGTGCAGAAAATAAAATGCATTCAGTGTCTTCAGGTCCTCTTTAGTTTTTCTAGAGTAGACCACAGAATCACATTTTGTTGGCACTAGCCGTGCTTTTAAGTTGAAAATCTCTGAATTTTTTCCAAAAGCTGCTGCTGCCATCACTGTCGTTGCTTTTCAGAAAAGCTATCCATAATAGCAAGGAACTGTCACTTCTCCAATGAGGTGAATGGCGGAAAAAGTGGTTGTGGCTGTTTATCTGGGGCAGTTCGTGTGCAATCTGTCCGGTAGAAATCATCACAACAGCCAAAGAAAAACCATCAAGCCCTACTCTGACACTTCATGTTGTAAGTGTTGTGTTTTTATCACCAAATAAGTTGTAGTGAGAAAGCAGTAGAAACACAAGGGCCAAAATCATAATTTAAAGTTACACTGTGGTTAATTTTTATTTTCACACAAATTCAATAATCGCTTGTTTACAGTTCAATTACTTATTGATGACGCACTACTTAGGAAAAGATTTAACCCAAGAAATTCAACTTTAAATGATCTGCTGAACTGAATTCGGATTGCAACTGCTTGATATAGCAAAAATGTATATTTTATTTGCATATTTATTTATTTGTTTTATGCTGAAAGTGACTTCCAAAGAAGAGAACTTGTTTTGCTCTTAGTCAAATTCAATGCAGGAGTGTTATCATTATATTTCATTAAAACTGAAAACAAAAAAGAAGATGCAGATCCGCAAATCTGATTATTTATTAATTACATTAGTTAATCTGTTTTAGGTAACTTTAGTTCTGGATGTATTGTAGGACTTCAAGGTTTCTCTTGCACATTTAAGCAAAACGTGACAAAGAAAATGTGGTAACACTTTATTTGAAGGGGGTGAATAAGAAGGACATGACACTGTCATAAACATGACATAACGCCTGTCATGAACATGAATAAGCCTTCATGAATATTTATGACTGTTGTCATAAAGCGTCATTCGGTAAATTATGACACTTTTAATACAAAGTTGACATTATTCAAAATGTCTTTGTTATGACAACTTGACATTAACAAAGAAATCATTACTGATATAAATTTGTTATAAAAGTATTACTGATTGCACTTTAAAAATTAGGTAACTTTATGTTATTAAAGGTAAAGTTTAAACAGTAATGATTTCCTGGTTAATGTCAAGTTGTCATAATAAAGACATTTTGAATAATGTCAACTTTGTATTAAAAGTGTCATAATTTACCGAATGACGCTTTATGACAACAGTCATAAATATTCATGAAGGCTTATTCATGTTCATGACAGGTGTTATGTCATGTTTATGACAGTGTCATGACAGTCTTATTCAACCCCCTTCAAATAAAGTGTTACCGAAAATGTTGACTTCTTAGAAATAAGCTGCCACTTAATTGAAGTGAAAAATGTTCCTCAGCAAGTACTTCATCCTCCCAGAAAAACAGAAAGCCACTCTACCAAACAGGATTTTATGGAAACCAAAAGAAATTTAACTTTCCGTGACTGAAAGCAAAATTTTCACTATTCACGCTGCTTCTGCTTGACTAGTTGTTCCCTTGAAAATCATGTCCACGTATTTCAATATATTCCACAAAAAGCTTAGTTGTAGTTGATGCTTTTCAATTTTTTTTTTCTACAAATTCAGATTTTTTTGTTTTGTTTTACCATGAGCTGCAAAAGTAGAAAAAAACATTTGTACATCTTGTTTTTTAAGGAAATAATTTTTGTCACATAAAATCTCAACTGCTCAGAAAATAAACTAATCTAACTTATGTCAAATCCTTCCTGCTGTGAAGAGAACATCTAACAAACAAAACATGTGCAGGTCTTTATATTCGACATTTGTCTGAAGCTACTTTATTGCTGTTTTAAACTAATATTTTATTCTTTATATTTCCCATTGGTGATCATCCCTCACCTGCTTCCATTTATTTTTGTACGTCACCATTTTTATGGTCCTTGTCTCCACCTGCTCCGTCTCTATCGCTTTGCAGCATTATTTCTGCTGCAGCAGTTTTCTGGGTGCTGACAGGTCCCAGTCTGTGTTGTTTGTGTTTGGAATGTATTTTGTAGTGTGGCTGCATCTGAGTGCGCATACGTCTCTTCACATACGTGTGTGTGGATGTGTTTGCAGACCTTTCGCTTCTCCGCTTGCCTCCCTAATCTGTTTTGGTTCTGTCTGCTGAGCCGGACACGGAGCCAATTACCTTTTAAAGGGCAAATCGGAGCCAAATGAGCCGCACTGAGCCACAGAGGTAAGGCTTAATAAAAGACTTTGTCTGCATCGCTGGCCATCTTACACAATATCCTACAAGCATCCTGAATCTTCACTGAGCAGCAGAGGTGGGTAGAAACTGGAAACATTTACTGTTACATTTACTTGAATAATGTCTTGAAGAAAAAAAAATAATACTTTGAGCATTTTTACAAGACTGTATGCAGTATCCTATTTTAATGTGCTGCTACTAATTACTATCTACTGAGGTATCAAAATTTTATGGTGAAAATATTTGATTTTCTTCTACTTAAGAGTTATTCTGTAGTGACGTCATCCATTTGTGTTATTTTATTCATTTTAGTTCTTAAGATATTTTATATATTTTTTGTTTGTCCATCATTTTTAAAATGTGTGAGAAATTGGAGATGAAATGAAACCAGCGCTCCAGATACTTGCCCTAAAACAGTGAAGCTACATTTTGCCTAATGATTACAAGATTGGATCAAATACATCCTAAATGTCCAAAATCAACATGATAGTCAGTGTAAATGTGGAACTGTCAAAAAGACCTGAACAATCCAGAAACATCAGTTTAATAAAAACTCATTTATTTTTACCCTCCTTTCCCTTTTTTACCCTATTTCTCTTTTTCATGCTTTTTTCAAGCCTGCAAGCAGGATTTCTGCAAAGCAATCACTTTTATTTCCCCACCAACGATTTGCTGTCAGCAGAAAGAGCAGAATGGCGTCTTCAAAAGGACAAGAGGAGACAGGGATCAGTTAAAGGGTCAAAGAGGGCCAACACGTGACTCTGTGCACTGACAGTGTAAAGTTATATATAACCCCCTCCAACTAAACACCCTCTGTTACAGAGGAAACAAGGAAACAACAATAGGATGTTTGATTTTCACCATGAGCTACAGAAAACCGAACAGGAAAGTACATCAGACCACAACAGTATCAAATACGCTCATAGTAAGATTAGAAAAAGCTCTGCTGTTTTTGAAAACCATGCAGGACCTCTTTGTGCAATGTAGCGACAGTTCACCATTAAGTCACCATTTGATAAATAAGCTGAACTTTCAACTCGTTTGCAGTTTAAGCTTGCTATCTCACACTCTGAATCCTTTTCTTTTTGGGGGTGAGGTGGGGGGCTGGGAAGGCGCGGTGGCTTTCAGCAAAGAGGTGAGTCACAGGCGCAGTTAGGAAGTTGCAGTCTGCTGGACAAATTTCTAGCAGCAGGAGACCTGCAGCAAACGCTAATGAAAACCACAATCCATAGCCAAGAAAATAATTGCTTCCAGGAACCACATAACAAGATTCCTGTGTTTTCTAAAAAAGGTGACATTGGAAAAAATCTGAAAGCAGCTCAGCGTGACATTACAGGCAAACATTTTCTTTTGTAGACTAACAGAGGACAGGATATGCTATTTAGCAGCCTCACTGGGACAGGATTTTTCAAGAATGAACATAAAGCTTCATCTCTCATCCCTACATGTTCCTTTCTGATCTTTACAACCCAGTAATATGGCAAATCACTAAGTGGAAAAAAGCATAGCTTTTGCCATTAATTCTCTGAGGCTGACACATGACTTTCATCAACGGATCTTCTGAGCGTCCACCGAGTTTCCAAAGATGCAGAAAATTTAATCACAGCAGCGGAAACCATGAAAAGCAACAATCTAATGCCGAATTTTGCACATAGAAGTCTGCAGGAACACACTCATATCCTTACTTACCAAATTCAATGCCATCTGGGTTGTGCATTTCTATCATTTCCATGCATTTCTCATGTTCACGCTTTATTATGCAGTGCCCAGACTCTGAGGTGACCTACAGAGAAACAAGAATTAAACTGGTGTCACATCAAAAGCAGGTTTCAGAAACCATCAAATCACATTCTGCCAATGCTTTATGAAATAACGCATGTTTGACACTTATTTGGAAAAAAAAAAAGCTGAAATTATGCTTGGGGGAGAGAGAAATTTGTAAATAATGACACAAATTGTTACTAATATTGAGTAACTGATAAAACTGGCAAGGAAAAACACGTTTGTGAAACAGCTATATTTAATGTTTTCCCTGATTTGATTTATCTTTATTTTACTTTTTTATTTTAAGAAGAATAATTCTGGATTGAAAAGATTTTAGATGCACTGGGGTTTTAAACTTGTAAAAGGTGTCAAAGCACCTGGACATTCAATAAAGCGATACATGAAATGAAGCACAAAAAGGGCCAAGCACATAACTTTGTGGAACTCCGTGCTTGAGAGTAATCAAACATGATCCGTCAAGTATGCTGGAGAAATACTTATAAATGCTAAATAAATACATTTTTGAGAATGGTCATTTGGGTGTTATCTTAATTTGATTTTTAGTTTTTACAGTGCACATGTAAAATTGAAAGTTATTGGAGAGGTACAACAAATCTAACTTAGATATCTAATGAGTAGCGGCACTAATTGTAAATGTCTGTCATATTTATCAAGGTCAAAATTATTTGTTTCTCATTGAAGGTTTGGAGATGTTACTAATTCCTTATGCTGGTGATTTAAAAAAATCACAAACAATCTTCAAATCTTTTGTGAATCTAATGAAAACAAGTTGCTGGGCCTCAACAAATATTTACTGTGAAAGTCCTGACATTCTACCGGCTTGGTGCATCTTGAGGACAAAATGCAAAATGCAGAAACTGCACTTGCAGAGCGAAGCAACGCGAAACAGGACACAGGAACTATTTACTCAGAAGAGTTGCAGTCGCTGCTTGTCATCTTCTCACTCAACGTTTCCTGTCCCTCTCTTGAGGCCAATCTTTGATTTGCGCCCCCAGCCCCTCCTTTCCTCTCACAGTGAAATGATAGGTGTAATATATCCCAGCCCTCTGAGCCACGGCTGACTCATCACTCCATCTCTGCCCTCTGATATCAATTCACTTCGCTGCCCTGCTAAGACTGGGACGTCAACTGCCTGAAAATGTACAAGAATTCACTTCTTTCTTCGTCATGATGCGCGTGGCTGGAATTTGAAAACTGCTCGATCATGTATGAATCACATGAGCATCATCAGAGGTATCTGTGGTGTTAACACATCAAATCACGCAACAAAGAAACACAGCTGCTGCTTCTTTTCATCTCAGCGAGGGTCAATATCGCCTGTTTTTCATATTACTGCTTTTTTTTTTTTGATCAATAAAACATTTTCTCCCATACTGTTCGAAAGGAAGAGCGCCTTTCAAACTCACAGGTAGCATCCATGTTGCTAAGCAGCATATAACCAGCATACTGAAGGCAAAGCTTCCCACATGAGAAATAATTGGATGCAGATGACTAAGATATGTTTGGCATGAATTCAGACAGACCTGTCAGATGAAAGGATGAATGTGTTATTCTTAATTTATGCAAACAGAGCTGCAGATATGGTTATGCTTATTGAAAATAGATCTTTAGTTGGTTCCAGATCCTTTTATGCTTTGAATAATTTATTCTGATCATTTAAGACGGTTCTTTGCCAGTAGCTCCTAAATCAGAGTGTTTCTTTGGGAATTCTCATGTCATTAATTTAAAACATTAGACAAAACAGCTGTTATAATAGATTTTAGCCAATAGAAGTTACAGTGTTAACATCAGAAGCATTAAATAGATGAAACAAAATAGTGAGCATATGACTTTTAGTAACATGGCGTCTCTGAACCTCTCAATCTGAAACCTGATATTAGCTAAAGTAATATTTTATCAACTCCCCTTGAATGTATCTGTGCTGTATATCAAATGTAATGAAAGATCATTTAAGCCTTTTAATTGTTGTTTTGACCAATAACATTACACTAAACCTTCTTGACTAAAACGTAGCTTGTATTTCATTTTACAAACACAAGGTAAATAGTATTTGTGAAATGGAAGAAAAATGATTCATGACTTTCAAGATTTTCTCCAAATTTTAAAAGGTGTAGACTAATTGATCTTTCTAAAACCTTAGGAAGTGTTTTGTCATTTGTTCTCCCAGAACCACATCCAGAGAATGTAGTTTTCGCCTGCTGGATCAGATGGAAAATGTCTGAACAATTTCATGGCTTTTGACAGATTTACGTCTGGGTTTTGACTGAGCCATTCTCATATGTTGTGAATTTAAAGTTAGAGCCACACTTCCTGGCTCTATGCTGAAGGTCATGGTCTCCTGACTGTCCTAAATCTTTTGTATCGTTTAAAAGATCTCCTTCAATAACCTCCAGTATGGAGTTTAACCAATCTGACCCTGTTAGAGGAAAGCATCCCCACAGCATCATTATCTCACTGTAGGTGTAGTGTGTCCAGTTTAAAATTAAAGGCCACATTTCCTCTGTGTGCTATATATGACTTGAGGTAGAATTGGATTAGAAATTGTTTGATGCTTTCTTGCTGTAGTGGCTTTCTCTTAGCCACTCGTTAATAAAAATCAGATTTGTGTAGAGTAATTTCCAAATTGTACAAAGGCTTTTATTTTTCATCCACTATGTTACAAAAGCGTTTTACTTTGAGTACAATGATGAAACAGAAAAACATACTGTAACATCTGATGGCTAGAACACAGAATAAGACAAAAAAAAAAGATGGAGAAGCTGAAGAACATTATGCAAATTCTCCTGAAATTCCACCTTAACCAGTCACCATGGCAATACTGCAGGGATCCGAAATCAATGAGACACATTTTCATGTGTGCTTCTTATTCTCCACTTTCAATCATTTCTCCTCTCTGAAACAGATGTCTGTCCAGATAAACCCTCCATCCTGCAACTGCAGAACACACTGTTTCCCTCCCCAAGGCTATTTTCTAAGACCGGATAGCTCTGTGACTCCCACAGCAGTGTGCAGAACAGATAATAAAATTCCCATTTGACATGGCAGACCATCGGATCCACCGTAAAGACCAGAGTCCATACAAATAACGAGCACATTACTGCATGGCTAAAGGACATGGTAAGGACACCTTGTACGTTAGGATGAGGGTTTGTTTTTATTTTTTTTCATCCAAGATGGCATTTTTAATTAAATGTAATCCTAGGTGAGAAAAGATCAAACTGCTTTGTTAATTAGGTGTTGCATTTTGGTTTCCTTTTAGAATCGGGTAAAATAAGTGGGAATCTGACTGATGCAGCTTTTAAAGTCCAGCTGTGCTGCATCAGGGCGCCTAATATGATTCCTCCCACTCATCTTTCATCCTTTTTAATTGCAATGGGAGCGCTAATAACTGTGAGTCACAGCAGTAGGATTCACAGCTCTCCGGTCAGCCAGGCCATCTGTTATTGTTCTAAGAAGAGGGCATACGGCTTAACACGAAGCTGATCCTGGAACTGTAACGTATGCTGATGCTGTCAGTGGGGAAATTTGATGTATTTTTCTTTTTTTTTTATAACCACAACACATATACTACACATGTGCACAGGCATGTTTAGGAAAACAAAGATTAACCTGAGACATGGGATGCCGGTGGTGCAGGCGTGCAAACATTTCATCTTAGATCTTACACGACTGCAAACCTGCACGCATATTCAGAACATGCAGACAAATGACTCACCAGGCGCAGGAACAAAAAAATTGCAGTGAGCAGGTAGCCTCTCATCGTGCCTGGTGAAGAGCGTGTGTCCAAATGGCTCAACAGTATCGGTTTAAATGTGGATTGGTATTTGAAGGGATTCGCTGGAATCTGGTCCTTGGTGTCACAACAACATTAAGGACTCTGAAATGTGCACAAAAGAGAAGACGGAGCATCAATATACAGATTTACTCAATGAAATTGTTAATTAAACAAATATGTATGCAGCAAAATGATTTATGCATGTTTTTTTTTCTGTGGATAATGAAAAACAAATCTGAAACATAAAGATATATCCTCCCTTCTACCACCTCTAGTCAATAATGTGACAAACCGCCCTTTATTGTGAATACTGCTTTGGATGTCTATAAGCTTTATACACCAAACATTTTCACAGATTATTATTTGTACTGGGGCGGTGTCCTATAACTGTAGGTTGCCAGTTCAAATCTTCACTCATCCTGCCTCAGTCGTTGAGCTCTTGGGCAAGACACTTCCCCTGGTTTGCCTGCTGGTGGCGATCAGAGGATCCGGTGGTACTAATTGTATGTCAGCCTCACTTCTGTCAGCCAGGGCAGCTGCAGCTACAACGTAGCTCGCCACCATCAGTGTGTGAATGACTAGCATTATTGTAAAGCACTTTGGAGTCCTCGGAGTTAGCAAAGCACTATGAACATTCAGACCATTTACAAAAACTCAAGCTCAGTTAGAACCTCAGGGACATCTCTGTAAGTCTCCCCAAAGATTCTCAATTTGATTATTTCCGTCTGGCCTTTGACTGGGCCATTCTGATCAGAGCTATTCCATTATAGTCCTTGCAGTGCATATAAGAATCGTCGTCTCTTCCATGACTGTGATGCATTTAAATTCAATCATCTTCCCATCAGCTGAATCAGAGATTTGTATTTCTACTGACATTAAATTATGCACAGATAGGCTCTATAACTATTGGAGGTATATTAGTTGATACAGCTGTATTACATACACAAGATGTAATTAAGGAGCAGCCAAAAAGATGGCAAAGTGTTCAGATCAACTATAAAATTTATTTATTTGGTAATTTGTGTATATCTATCAAATGAAAACCAAATAAAATCAATTAAGATTTGGAGTTCTAATGTGACAAAGCAAAAAAAAAAAAAAAAAGAAAAAAAAGAATGGCAGAAAAAATTATTTTTCTTTCTTGTTTTCTTTATTTGAAATTTTTGTTTTTGAGGTATTTTTTGCATTGTAATGGAGACCAGGGGTTGCACTATTCAAAGTATATGATTATGGATACTGTGTTATGTATAACTGAGTTGCAGTCAAATGTTTCATTATTTCAGCTTTTCAGTTGTGTTAAGACATTCATGGAGACATTCTGTAATAAAAAAATGTCAATGTGTGTTTAATTAAGCTTTTGGTTTAAATCTTGTGATATACCAACAGAACTGGAAAAGGTAAAGGTAAAAGCTCTTGGAGCGTACCAATTTAGATTAACTTAACTTATTCTTTGGATTCTCCTTAGATTTGTTAAAGTGTAATGATTTGTATTAATGTATTTATTTATTGGCAACATTTATTGTCTTTCATGTTAAGTTTGTGTAAATATCGTTTGCTTTCTGATTCCCACTTGTCGTGGTTCCATCCTCTAAATATCTCAGGGTATAAAAGAAATCTAGATGTTTTCAAGGTGAAAAGGTGTTTTACTGGAACACATTACTTAAATCAATTCACCCCATTTTATTGCCCATACTTCTCTGTTAATCATTGAGCCTCTGCTAGACAAAAGTAGCATGTTGATTGTAGCTGACGTTAAGGATTATAAAATTCTTCAGCATCTTGTGAGAAATGTTTGGGTTTTAGGAAGCGCACATGTCATATTGTTCCTAAATGCAACATTTTATTATTATTATTATTATTATTATTATTATTATTATTATTATTATTATTATTATTATTATTATTATTATTATTATTATTATTATTATTATTCACATCTGTCATATCATCATTGCAAAAACAATTTTTCACTGTATCATTTTTTTTGCTAAATGGATAAAAGTAAACTTATTGTGTATTTATTTAACTCTCCTCTAAAGTTTCATATAAGTATTGTATTTCATTATACAGTTTTTTAATCTATAATATTTAATCTTTGGATTTTAAATTATTTTGAGCCCTTCTCTTGTGTTTATTTATATTCTCTTTAATAATTTATTACAGATCATCTTAAAAAATAATGAATCCTCTGTGTCATATAAAGAGTAGTGCTACACTTAAGCATACATAATGCACCAGCATGGCAAGACAAATGGATTACATTTATTGTGACAACTGTTTTCAAAGTAGACACTGTTTTTTTTTAAATCACATTAAATCTCAAAGCTATGAAAAGAAACCAGTGGATTTAAAAGTGGAACAGAAGTACCCGTCATTAGTTTTATGCTGTTATGCGATTCTACTTTGACTGAGCATGACGTTTCCTGAAATTCCCTTGGACTTGAGAATCTTTCCATGAGTTTCTGATAATTAATGGATGAAATAATGACTGTTTAATCAGAAGATCCTTAATTCATAATGAACTGGTACTAAAAACACATGTACATTGCGCTTTCCTCCAAATGTTGCTCTTTTATGACAAAAACAACGACTGAGTTTGCAGCAGAGCCTGTCACAGCTGACTCATGGTGCTCAGGAATCCACACATAAACACACTCACATGCACACACAGACGCATCAAGTGGATGATTGTTTGTAAGCTCTTCTTACATAGCATTTTGCATTTATACAATAAAGGGAACCAGGTTTTCTACTTTTTTTTTTTTTTTTTTTAACCAATTATGTGTCCAAAATAAGATAGGATCCTGATTACCACAGGGAAGAAGTTTGGGTGTGTCATGTATGTTTCCTTCTAGACTGTAAACATTAAAGATGCATCAATAAGACCTGGTCCTGGATGACTTCTGTTGCAGTTTTTCTTTGAGGTCTGTGGTGCAGACCCTAACACATACAAAGAGAAAGCTTCTGCTGCAGGTTCTTTGATAGAAGTGATAATGCAGAATCTCACAAAATATGAAAGACATACAAGTTTACCCTCAGTCATGGGCAAAAGTTATTTAGGCATCAAAACCAATGGGAGCTTTCAGTTTTCATGCAGTTATTTAAGAGAGGAAACAAACCAGATTATTTAGTTTTGACCTGCCAATAAACAATCAGAGCCGAATCAGTCTCTGACTTTTTGATGAGTTCTACTAATTTGGCTCATTGCTGTGATGGTCAAATATTTCATGTGTCAAAGCTTTGACACTAATGTCACAAAATCTTTTTACATGTCTGGAAAATCAGTTGCTGCATCCCCTAGCTGGAGATTTAATTGTGTTCACCTCAGATGGACAGAAGTTAGTACTGGAGGATTGTTTGCTGAAAGATTGAAGATTTAAAGATATATACATGAAAGTAATAGGCCTACAGTTCAGAGCATTTTTCATTATTATTAATATTGGAAAAATCTTACAAAATTTGAGTGTTTGCACATATTTGACTGAAGTGGGGCCTAAGTGGGCCATCACTCGTATTACTGAACTGCTAAACATTTAGCAGCCTGGCAAAGCTTGACATCAAACTGTGAATCCAAAACCCAATGAAAGAATGTTGGAGTACAATGTAAAGTTGTGCATCTTGTGAATCTAAATGTGTATATATTGAAAAAAATGATTCACCTATCAATCACTGAAAAACTGTCCAGTTGATTTGCAAGTTTCAGATAAAAAAAAAAAAATGTGTAAAGAGTTACATTTTTAAACCGGTTCATCTCATTTGTTTTTTTTTTCTGTTGTTGTTGTTTTTTAACACCTTACACAACCCAACAGCTTCCTGTTAATACCACGATTCACAGAAAGTACAACGCATTCTGACCACCAGCAGCAAACACACACAACATGAAGGCAATCACAGAAACAGCAGAACATGCATACATGTTCTCTCAGAGGCAGTTCATGCACACAGATGAATTTCACTATGTGTCCTTTCCCTCCACCACTGAATCCAATTACCTCTAAAGCATCTCTCGGATGCTTCATCAAGTAATAGAACAGACAGCGCTCGGGGGGCCAAAACCCAGAAATTTAGAGGGTGGAACCAAACAGTGGAAAACAAGACTAAGAAAATCAAACATGTGCTTAGTTGGTTTTACTGTCTTTCTTGTGAGCTATTAAACCAGTAGTTTCTTGCAGCACAACAATTCTAATTGGGTTAAAACAAATCATATGTGTTTGGGATTAACAAAGCTCTGAAGCAGAAAACAGCTGTTAGGCTGAACATTAAATCATCCTGAGGGCAAGAAGCTGGATTTGTGAGAGTCACATGGAAGTCTGTGATGTGTTAAACACTGCTGTGTGATTTACAGCAAAATTATGCACTTATTCCAGTAAGATGTTAAAAAAATAAAATAAAATAAATTAGACAGAAATGTAGATTTGTTGGGCAAAACTTTAGCAGAAAAACAAAAACATGCCCAGGCGAAGATGAGAAAATATTCAACAATGACTCTGTTACTGTTCCAGTGTACACAAGCTTATACAAATAACCAGAAGAACTCTGTGTACATAGTCTATCAATTGTAAATATTATTTAAAAGAACTATATCACCCATAAGCCTCCTAATTAATGCTTGAATATTCAAATTTTCTCTCAGCCTAATCTGGAAGGATACTTCCAATTAATCTAAGCCACAATCAATGCTGTAAATGTGAACGCCATGTCTATGTGAATAATGTAGCCCCTTTTTTTTCTTATTTCTTGATTATTTTACTATCATTATTATTATTATTATTTCCAGCCATCACAGAGATCAAGCATCCCAAAACACACCAGCCTGTAAATCAGCTCCAACGATGTCAGGTGATGCGTGCCAGAACAAAACCAGCCTTAATTACAATCAATATGAGACAAATGTTTCTTCCCTCAGTGCTGCAGAATCAATAGGATAATTTTGCCCTGCCCTGTTTTTTGTTTTGTTTTTTTTTTTATCCTCAGAAATGTTAAATATATCATACTTGTGGGTGACCTTCATTTGTAAAACATCTCACTGTACATTTGCTGCACTCTTACTCAAATTAATTCCATGCGTATTCTGACATTTTCAAGAAGAAACATGTGAGATCTGATGCTTTACTAGTTCAGCTTGCTGCTGCTTATGCAAAAGAGCCATAGATGCAGGAACGAGAAAAAAAAACTTACCGATACATTTACACATGAAGCCATCGGTATTTGCGGGTTTTTACTCCGGAGTCAGGTATCACCACGTCCTGCTGCTGCGGCTGCCGCTGCTGCAGGACGCACTCACCGCGCTGGTTGCTGCTGCGGCAGCACGACGACGAGGAGGAAGAAGAGGAGGAGGGGGAAGAAGAAGAAGAAGAAGAAGACGAGAAAGGAGGTGGGTGAACGCTCCTCCGGGGTTCGCACCTCGTCAGACACGGAGGTAACAAACTGAGACTGTTATGTCTACAAATGAAGGGAGACAGCGGTTGGAGGAAATGGGAGAACTGAAAGCAGAGTATTTTCATTCACGTTTACCGCGTGGGACTTGATTTTTTTTTCTAAAACGGAAACTGCTCATAAAACTCTCGCATTTGCGCTCGCACTTTCAGAAGTCTCTATTAGCAACACTGATTGGTTGTGAGTCAGAATCCGGTCTGTAAATTGCATGTTGGTCAAAACTTTAAACTGCCAGTCCTCTTGAAGCTTCAACGGGGTGATCTGCTGAGGCCACCGTGGCCGCGGGCAACCCTGTTTACTTTCAGCACCATGGACAGAGGAACCAATAAAAACAAAGGGCCTCAGGGCAGCCCCGATTGACTGGCATGTCCAATCTGAATACTAATAAGAGCCTGCTGTATGCAAATGGCTACCGATCTGTTCTAATCCAGATAAGACGGGTACGAGTGGCAAGAATTACTTAACTATCTTCATGAAACAAGAGAAGCATGCAAACAGACCTCAAAGATATGCAAAACAAGAACGAAGGTGCACAAGACCGGGATGCTTCTACGAATGACAAATGCAGTGTCTTGCAAAAGTATCCAAACCTGTGGAACTTAGTAAAGAGATCTACAGCTTAGGTGGGAAAAAATGCTCACAGTTAAGTTGTGCTGTCATTAAATGTGCTGTAATCTTTACTGTAACGAAAAAGTAAAGTAAGGGACAGAGCAGATATATGGTCAGACGAAATCAAAACTGAACTTTGTGGTCTATGGTTACAAAATGTGTGGTAAGTAACACTCCGAACACACCATTTTCATCATGAAATATGGTGGTGGTGGTATCATGCTGTGGACACGCTTTTCTTTTCCAAAAGGAAACCGGTCAGAGCTGATTTGAAGACGATTTTTTTCTTCAGTTTTTCAAAAAGAAGAAGAAAAAAAACATAATGTTGTACACATGCAGCTTTAAATAGACCTGCTATCTTTGCACAAATATACAGAGTACAATTTGTACACTTTAAAATTACCTTTAATTGCACATTTCTTAGTACTTGAGTGTACTACTTTATTTCAGTTTAAATTTGATCTTTTTGTACAGTTGTTTTCAATGTTTTCTGTTATTCATATTCATGTGGATCCGCCATTTGTCATCTAGTCTATTCTAGATCTACATAGCAACCCTGTTTAAAAACAGTTTGATGTCATGAAAGAGTTAATACTGAGGTTGAAGTTTTCCATCCAGTGGAAATAAGACACTATATCATAACCAGATGCCCGATTGATTGATTGATTCATTGATACATTGACATCCTTGTAATTACAGCTCAAGATGATGGTTCCCCAAATGACTAAAAACTTGAATTTAAATCTGTGCCACACTTTTCAGCTTTTTATGTATAAAACACATTTTAAAAAATGAATGATTTTTCATCCTTTGTGTTGTGTTTTGTGTCTATCACATTGAATCCAAATAGAATACAGCGACATATGCAGTTGTGACATGAAAAAATATAAACATTAAAAATGCAGCCGCATAAAAGGGAACAAAAATGTCCAGAAATCTGCATCATCTCTTATTTAACTCATTTTCTATAAAAAATCCAGCTGCTTCCGGATTCTAAAATCCCCCTCCCGCCACCCCACCTGCTGAATTCGCATCATTTCCAGAAGCAGCTACTATATATGCAGGCTGGTGTTTAAAGGCCAACATGACACATGTGATTGATCGCACAGATGAGGTCTTTTGATGGCTCGGTTATCAATCAACGAGGAATAAAAAGTATTAAAACCAGAGAGCTTAACAGGAAACAGACCAATGAAAATGAATGAAATGGGGGTGGCGTTTAAAGCTACAGTGACACACGGATGTTGTTGCTGGGAAATATTAGCACCGTTAATGGACTTTCCTCAAGGACAAAAGAGGAAATGTTCCCATTGATGACTTGGAAAGTAAAAAAAAAAAAAAAAATCTCAGAGTCGAACACAGTCAGACTGTTTCTGCAGCATAACAGTATGTAGGACAATGGTTAGAGCTTGTTTCCATGGCAGGCAGATCCAGCAGTGTATTTCACTGGCTACCAAAGCTCTTGCTTTCTGATTCTTGATTAATGTCAAACTAAGCAGCAACAAAAAGACAGCATGGTGTTTCCATGATGATTGCAGCTCATTGTTAGCAGAACAAATAAGAGAAAAAGAAAAACATTTTAGGAGTTGTAATGTCATTTTGACTTACACTCTGTTGTTAGAGTGATCAGAGCACAAATTAATTATTTTTGATGCTCTAAGCTTTAGTCAAAGGACACTGTGACCTTGGTGTTGACCACAGCAAAGATCTTTGGATGTGTTAAAGATAAAACCAGAAATCTTTAGCCCTGAACACAATCTCAGAGTTACAAATATTACATCCATTTTTTTCTGACCTTCTTTCTCCTTGTGTTTCAGCTTATGATAACAGGTTGTGCATAACCTGGAAAGATCTCCAGGTCATCTGTAGATGAAAAGGCTCTTCCACAATAAAAAAATAATAATAATACATTTTTAAAACATGACCAGACACAAAGGATGTTTTATGCTGTGTTTTTTAAGAACAAATTAATAATCTAGACTGCTATTTCAAAAATATTTGCCCACTTTATGACTTTTAAAGTCAGTTTTCAAAGAATAATTTAATTATTTTAGGCACAAAGCTGTTTAAACCCATCTGGGTCTTTGTGAAATGTAATTGTCCCAAGATAATCTTGGTGAAGATAGCATGATGTACTCAGGGAATTGACAATTCCTGTAAGTGATAGAATCATAAATTCTTCTTTATAGGAGAAAATAATGACACATGGCAGTTGTGACCTTGAATTCAAGTGCACAGCACAACAATATATCCCATACATACAGAAATCTTCTAAAGCCCACCAGATAGAACAACTTTTGAATGGATGACAATAACAGAGCAAAGTAAAGGATTTGGACTGGCCTAGTCAAAGTCCAGACTAGAATCTGACTGTAAAACCATGGCATTCCCTTCAATAGGCCATGCCTAAAAACTCTCAAGCGTTGCACCAAAAAGTTTAAAAAGTCAAGGGTCAAAGTTAAACCACAGACTCAACGTCAATCACCACAAATGCTTGAAGGCAATCGTTGCCAACCAAGAATGACGTCATTAGCTTTAGGGGGCAATTACTTTTTCACTTAGAACAAGGTTTGGTTGGGTAACTTTTTCTCCATAATAAATTAAATCATAATTAGAATATTTCACTTCAACAGTCAACACAACATCAAACTACATCTGTAATATTAAAACAGGAAATATTATCAGGATGAGATGTGCTGTTAAGATCTTTTCACTGTTTGTTCCTGATTTTAAAGTGGGAGTAAGTGCCTCATTATTTCATTACACTTTACATTAAATTTAATAAGCAATTTCTTCCTGTTTTTAATCATTTACAGATACTGTATAATGACGAAAATAGTTATTAAACACACATTAAAAGTTCTGGAAAAGACACAGGTTGTCACAGGCTGACCTAAATTTCTTTCCCTGAACACATGTCTCAAGGAAATAAAAATGCCATCTGCTAATTCAAAATTTATGGAGACTCTAATCAATTTTAAAATGCGAAGCCTTCATTTAAAAAAAAAAAAGCCACAATGGATGCCACATATTTTTAGAATATTTATTCAGAAACAACATCTTCAGTGGCTTTCCCCTGTACTTACATTCCCAGACTTTCTGTTCACACTTTTCTAACCACTGTATTACTATTTGTACCTCACATCCATTTAGCAAACCAAACTGGTCTGTGCACAGTTACAAATAGGAGTTCTGACCATCGTGGGAATGTGCCCACGAACAGTCTGTCTCCACAGTTGCTTTATTGATATAACACGCGGTCTCCTCAAAGTGTATATGCTCCAGTGCGCCTCCACTCAATGAATCTCTCCGCAGGACGTCTCTCCCACTCCGTATCCCATCACGCACCGATCAGGCTGTTAGATTGCCATGGAGACTCATCTTTGACAGTGTGTAGGAGGGAAGCATTAAGTGTCTGAGTGCCAAAAAGCCCACCTACCCACCTCATCCCAAAGAGGACGCCATGGGAAACCAGGAGCTAAGACCTCATGATAACTCCAAGGCCATCTTCTTTCTTCTCCCACACATCGGTTTCCCGCTGAGTGTCTCACTTGGAGCAGATTAATCAATCAGCTGTCAAGATGCAAGCACGACCAGAGAAATAAAACTTTGCCTTTTTGAAGACACGGATAATCAAACAAAAATACCCTCCAATAGAATAGCAAGGGATAACACCTTTATGTCATAAAATGATTTCAAAAACAACAAATAAAGTCTGCTATAAATGCCAGAAGACACATGTTAAATGCAGCAGTGAAAAAAATCTCAAAACTCTTGCGTCATTCATCTCTGGAGTAAATTATTTTAATAAAAATGCAAACCCATCTTAAAAACAATTTTTTCACCATCACTGTGTATTCAACACCACATAGTCTATCCAGTGATAAACTGCACAAGAAACAGAGCACCAATTCCTCCTTACAGACCATTAAGGCTCATTATGAATCTGTATTTTACTGATTTACATCATTTAAATCATTATTTCAAATCAAATCACTTGACATGTACAGAAATTAAAAAAAATAATTGTATGACATCACAATGTGCAAAACATATTGACTTGGACAAACAAATCTGGTTCATAAAAACCCTCAAAACAAAACAATCTATATGGATTCAAAGAGGCTTCTGGTGTAACCTTAAATTAAAAAAAACAACTGTTTCCATCCGTCAATTTGAGGAAGGTTATAATTTAATTCACAAGCACATTTACGAAGAAAGAGAAAAACAACATTTAGACATGGGGGGAAAAACAGATACAAGTCCTCCCACGAGCAGAGGCACCAGATAGTTCTGCTAGTGGTCTGCCTCTGATGACATAATAACAGTTCAGCCACAAAAAGAGGAAGAAAGCGGGGCTTATTTTTTAAAAAGGTGGCTATTTTACAGCCTCTTCCACTAAAAAGTGACGTGGCAATATTACTGCACTATTTCTAAAGAAACCTCAAGATCTCTGGATCGGAACCATGTTTTTTTTTGTTTTTTTTGAAGGAAATTAATTAAATGTTGTTTGGAAAAAAAGCCGAGTCAGTATTTAACACAGTCAGACGAAGACGAAGAAGAAGAAGAATAGGTATGGCTTCTGGTATTCTCATGTAAAAAAAAAGAAAAAAGAAAAAAGAATTGTAACAAAAAAAATTGTTCTCACTAAGGAGCATTTGCTTTCTTATTTGGAGAAAAAAGAGAGATAAAATTGGTGAGAAATTTATACAAATTATCTTTAATTTCATGGCACATAATTTCAAAACACTTGAGTACAAGTAGATAAGAAGGGAAACCTTGAATATTGTCAAGAATTTCTTTAATTGCTGAGTAGATTCAGAAAACTATCTATGGATATGAAAAATTGCAATGAGAAAAAGCCTTTTCATTGTGACACAGAGGTAAATATTTAAGTCAAAATGACTCTCAGGATTAGGAACTCCTCAGCCAGCATGCCTAGGTGGGCCCCATGTGGGGGAAAGGAGGGCTGATATATGGGTCCCATATGGGTTGGTCCGCGGGTTCCACGATGGCCCCACATGGGTTTGCCCATGTAGGGCCACAGCCCACATGGGCCCTACATGGGCCCTAAATGGACAAACCCATGTGGGCCACCACCATATAGGGCCCATGTAGGGCTCATGTGGGCTGTGGCCCTACATGGGCAAACCCATGTGGGGCCATCGTGGAACCCGCGGACAAACCCATATGGGACCCATCTGGCCTGCCCTTCTTTTCCCCACATGGGGCCCACCTAGGCATGCTGGCACTTCCTCTGAATCTCTCACTATCAGCGTGACAGAAAAAGGTCTGGACCTCCATTTTGTTTCTGTTCAAGACTGTTCAAAAGCTTTTGATTACTCTTAATGTCAGACTGGCATTGCTGAGCGACGTCTCTCAGCACGGCAATGTAATTGCGGGCTGTCAGAGAAGCAGAAAAGCAGCTCGGTGAAATGTTCTGCAATAGATGACACATGTCATCAGTGAGTCCTTTCACTGGTGTGGGGGAAGAAAATGACACATCATGCATTAGAGGTCGCAGCAGGCTAGATTTGAGTACACTTATGTTTGTGCTTTTAGACTGAACGCGTTCTGGTTTAGGCTTTAAAGCCGGATTCAGGGGTTTTCACCTGCAATCCTTCTGTGAATCAGTTGAATTACAAATCTACACCAAAATAAAAGATGACAGTGTAATGTACGAGCTGCGACTTCAATATCTTATTTCAGGGTGGAATGGTAATACGCTATGCAGTGCAATAGAAAACGGCCAAAGTATCTGGCTGTACCAACTATGAAGCATGTTGATGGTAACATCACGAAGAACCAGTGCTAAAGGTGAAATGATACACAAGAAGGGCTTCTTCAATATTCTTCAACTTCACCTTGAATTAACAATTACATGGTGTAGACCTTGACACAGTGGTGGACGTTGAAAGGACAGTGATATACAATACATATCAAATTTGGTTTTCCAATCGATGCAGCAGGCTAACATTGCAGTTCTGGAAGGAACTCAACTTCAACCCTACTGAAAATGTTTTCTACTAATTTTGAAAGTTGAGTCCCTGGCAGCTGTAAAAGGAGTGCTACCAATTATGCCAAGTTAAGTATTCCCCCAAAATGATGCGGGAAAGTTGTTGACTGACAGAAAATATGTATTTTCTTCTTGATTCTCAAAGATCTAGGAAACATCAATGTAAAAAAAAAAAATGAGTCAGACAAAGTACATAGCATTCGTTTTTTTATGAATTACGTGAGCCTATCTTAAATGCTCAAACTTTGCTGTGGACACAGTGGTTTCAGACTAAAGAAGTCAATGCACATCACTCTAACACTTGATGTACTATTTAATCAGGCTTTTTGAGGGGTTTAAAAAATTTTGGATGCAGACACAAAAAAAAAAAAGCTGTAATGCACGGCAGCTTTGTCTCTGTCAGACTGCTGCAGGGAAGCTGTGGCTAGTAGCTTACCAACATCACCATGTGAATGTGTGAGGGAATGACTGAATGACTGAATATATTATGAAGATCTTCAGGGTCATCTGGACTTGGTAAAGAGTTATAAAAGTAAAGGCCATTTAATCATTCATAACAAGATTTAACAATTTATTAACGTGTGGTTAACCCCTAACTTCTTTCAATCCAAGGTGTTAAAATGATCCTCAGCACTGATCCCATACAGTTGCACAGCTAATTATTAGTTACATGGTTGGGCATTATAATCACTGTCATCATGCTTTCAATAAGTAATTATATGGCATGTGGCAGCCAGCTGCATGACCCTAAGCTTTGTGCAAGCAGCTGGTGCTTTAACTACACCGTACTGACCATTTAGTCTGTTCTCTTGGACCCGGCGAATCCCCTATGGCGGCATTACAGATGCTGAAAGCTGGTGATTTTTGAGGCTCATTTCAAAATAATTACGTTGAATAATTGTTATTCATATGATGTCTACTGCTATCATCCATGAACCTAAATGGGATGTTTTGTCTACTTTAATGTCTTTTCAGCTGGGTTTTATACACCTAACTCTGTAAAAAAATAATTTGGTGGTTTATAAGCCCCCTCAAAATGATATGCAAGTCAAGATGTTTTAGAACCTGTTTACTATTTGACTGCATAGCGCACTGCTTCAGAAAATTAATAAATGAAATAAATAAATAAAATTAATAACAATAAGTAATAACGCAATGAGAAAATGTAAATACCCAATCAAATATTTCTTTCTGGCACAGGATGACAAAGAGACATACATGATAAAACAATCATGCACAAACACACACAAACCTAAGGGTAAGTTAAAGTGACCAATTAACCCAACTTGCATGTTTTTTGAGGGCTAGAAGGAAGTTTGAGTACCCAGAAGAATCCGCCCATGTACAGGGAGAACATGCAGTCTTCCTAAAAAAATGAAAAAGCACATGCCATGGCTATTTTTTCTACCAAATAGAGTTTAGTT
Organism: Poecilia mexicana; assembly: GCF_051168715.1. Classification (NCBI taxonomy): domain Eukaryota; kingdom Metazoa; phylum Chordata; class Actinopteri; order Cyprinodontiformes; family Poeciliidae; genus Poecilia; species Poecilia mexicana. The sequence goes on along the minus strand of NW_028263386.1, from coordinate 10,999,192 downwards.
ATGGAAGCCAAAGTTAGCAACGAAAAGAAAAATCTTCAATACAGCTAATGATTGCAGCTGTTCTGATTTGACTGGAGTAATAAACTATAAATAGATGTAGAAATTAAAATAATTTTTAAAAAAATATCAAAGGGTGTGAAATAACATACTAAAATATTTCTAAATATAGTCTATAATACTAGCAACTCCAGAAATTCCTATGAACATCATTCATTTTCTTTTTGGTTAAAATATCAACATAAAACTTTTTAGCAAATATTTATGATATATTTGTGACTTGTAGCATGCAACAGGCCCGAGCTTGTGAGAACAGTTTCCATAAGTTAGTAGATAAAGGCTCAAACAACAACAGGTTATTATTCATCAATGTCTTTTGAGCTAGTAAATGCTGTAATCACTGTTCATTTCCCCCTTTTGTGTCCACTGCATAGTTACATCCTCACTACAGTGTTTCACTGTCTGAAGTCTTGTTCATTCTGTTATGCTGTGTACAATCTTGAATGTACAGTCATGACAAATCAGGACTCCCTACAACACCTTGTGTGCTTTAATAACATTTGACATGACTGAAATTTTCAAGCAAAAATAAATTTATTTTTAAATGTTCAGTAAAAATTAACAAAAAAGGTATTTGCTGCCACTTAATTTGGACAAAATATCAATACAGGCCTGTACTGTTTAGATCACAGACTTTTAATTTGGAGTAGAAGTGAGTGAACACCACGCTGACATTAACAGAGAGGTTTTAGGCTTTCAGAAAAAAGATTACAGAAGCTTATGAGTGTGGTTTAGGATTTAAAGACATCTTACAAACCTCTATTGGAGGTTACATACATAGATATAAAGTTTACGACTGAAAAATTACACAGAGGCTGCGACATGTGGACTAATGTTCTTTGGACAAATTAAAATTAATCCTCTTGGCTAAAAACCTAATAATGGTCTGTATATTTTTGCTCAGTGAGTAAAACAATATGTTTACTTGATGTTTTCCTGAAAATAAATAACTTTCTTTTGCAGAAATGAATAGGAAAAAAAGGCTGGACATCATGGGGAGATTGCTTTTGATAGAAATACATGTTTCATTGGCTGTCCTCATTTTGTCAAGTCTGTATCCTTGGTGACTGTTATACTTGTGTGTGTCGTGCTTCAAACTTGATCTGCATTAAAGACCAAAGGCAGTTTGAAGTGATTTTTCTAAAGTGTCAAAGGCACATCAAGTCTAAGCTTAGTTTTTCTTTAGATTTAGAAAAATTACTTTCCTATAACAAGAAATAGAGATTACCTAATCTCTGTTGTAACAACAAATATCACAAGTCTAAAAATGTAAATAGAGGGTTTCACTCAGTTGTCTCTAGATTTCTTAGCAATGAAAAAAAACATTTTAAAGTTGTACAAAAGAAACCTCTAGGTAGACCAAAGAAACCATCAGGAGCGTAATGAAAATGTTTATGTCTTGAAAATACAAGATGGAGTGTAAAAGAAACAAAGAACAAACAGGAAGAAAAAGCAGGCAGACAGAGCAAAATTCTGTCAGTTTCATGGTGTGCTGAAAGAAAGCGGCTCCCACAGCATCAGAAATATCAAGTAGCAAAAATGTCTCAGTTGTCATGGAGACAAAAGTGTCTGAAGTGCTTTATTTATACAGTATTCAATGGTTGTGTGCTGTTTTGAAATGCTAGCGCTTTTTTTTCTTGAGGATTGAAATGGGGAAAAAAATAATTCTTGTTTAACTAAATTCAAAGTTATAGTTTTGCCCACATGAAAAATTAAATATGTAAAATTAATATCAGTGGGTGTTAGCGTTAATATCACTGCTGTAATGTATAACTTGGCAAACATCCAGTCGTCACTGCTCTTCTGCTGAACATAGCTCTGTACCCTGCAACATCTTTGTCCAGAAGCTTTTCCTTTCTCATTCAGTTTTCATCATTCAGATGATTTTACATCAATTTATTACAAACCTCTTAGCAATTTGCTAACACTTTTATGAACGCATTAGGTCTTTTGGTCTTAAAATTGAGACGTCTTTATTGTTATCCATAACTGGCTAATGTTTGGCTATTTAATGCCTTTAAGTGGGATTAGAACTATATTTAAACTATATTTAAAGTCATTGTTAAGTGATTCTTCAAACTTGCTCCTCTATATTTCAATGGAATTGAAATTAAGTTCTTTACCTTATTCAGGCCTTTGAATAATCTAAAGATTAGATTACCTGTAATAGTTTCTACGAATCAAAAGTTGCTTTTTCCTTTTATGTTTGTTATTATTATTGATGATATACTTGCATCCCAGATAGTTCATTGGACACATGAGTCACTCCATATACCGCCACCTACTGGAAGGCCAGAGTAAATTATTAAACCTCATGACTTGATTTGATCATCTTCAGGAATTAAAAGTCTATTTATATGTTCTTAACCCTGTAAAGTCCTGCGTTATGCCTGAAGATAAAGTCTGTCTATGTTACCCTACAGATCAGTATTTATTGCAGGTCAATCAAATCAGTTAAAAAATCAGTTTGCATTCTCAAACTTATGGAGCAAAGGAGTGCTTAATGGTAATTTTAAATAGGATTGTCTGTATATTTGTTACATTTTTCTTTTCACCAATACTTCAATTCTAATCACATCACATTAATTAATAAGCTACTTCAGGAAGTGTACTTTTTTTCAGAGATCAATAAATAAAGCTTTGAGTGTGAATACCAAAACAAGGAGATTATTAAATACAAATGCTTCACGTATTCTGTTACTTTCCCACTATACATAGTTTATTGACTAAAAAAGGAAATACAGCCCAAAGCAAGTTTCATCTTACTATAAAGCCCATAGCTTTGGTGAGGTGAGGTTTTGATCCGGAGCTACATTCTGTCCTGTCCTAACCATCTGCTCGGCTCTGAAAGGCCGGGCTGCTGTCAGCACATTGTGCCCCGTCTGCCCTTCTATCTATAACAAACACACACACTCACACACACAAAAGTGCAAACACACTTAGTCTGCTGTGTTTTTTTTTTCCACCACCTCCTCCTCCTCTTTCTTTCCTCTTGTTGTCACTCCAGCTGGTGATTCTCGATGAGGGCTGTCAGATGCTTAGCTCCTTGATGTGGGGGCGAGAGAGGAGACGGGGACAAACGGATGAATAAAAGATCATAGACTAATTCTCACCCTCTTATGTTCTCTAAAAAGAAAAAAAAAAAAAAGAACAAGGTCGACATTGATGTTTATGAAGTAATAAAATGCAACAGTGTTCTGGACTCCCAAAGAAATAATTATTCAAGAAATAGACAGAAATAAAAGTATTAGAAAATTATCAGAGAAATTTGTCAAAAATACTTTTGGATGTGAAGAAAAACAGCATTTCCATTTAAAAGCAGCAATCAGTGAGAATGTTTGACTGTTGTTGGAGTCTGACATTTGGGTTAATGAGTAAAGCCCTTTCCTAGAACGTGTCAATATGTGTGTGTTACACACATCCCTCTGTTCTCTGCTCTGTTTAGAACTAAAACCAATTAACCTTATCTGACAGAACGCTTAAAACGTCCAGGAAAAAACTTGCTCTACAGCATGTAGAACAGTTTTAGATGTATATTTACCATTTAATTTCAAACTTTTTTCTTGGAGACTAAATTACACAAATCAGCAGTAAAGTGGCCGACTAAAATAGCTCTGCTGAGTCGAGATATTGGTAAGCAATATCTGGGGTTGTCCTGAAGTGTCCTAAACATCTGTCGGATTGTCTTTGTCAAAAATCCCAGGTTGAGTAACACCGAATGGAGAGCTGCTGTGAACAGCAACTTTCTAGGTTCGCCACAGATTAAACCGACTTTAGTCATGGGCTTTGATTGGGCCATTTTAACATCCTGATGTGCTCTGATTTGAATCTATAGCTATATGTTTAAGATATGATAAGCATTTCCCCATTAAAGAATCAAATTTTACAGCTAAACAAGGTGTGGATGCAATAGTTCATTTTGATGTAATCGATAACCTTCCATAATTTCTGTTTCCTCTTCATGCCTTGTGACAAACTACAAACAGGGCTTTTTATGACATCCCTCAACAATGGCTTTTGTCTTACCACTCCTGTATAAATGCCAAATATGTTGAGTGTATGTCTGGCTGCCCTCTGAATATATTCTCCCATCTGAATCGTGGATCTCGGCAGCTTTCCCAGAGTTAACATGGGCTTCTTGGCTGCTTTTCTGAATAATGCTCTTTTGCCTGAACTGCAGTTTTATGCGGATGGCCATGTCTGGTTTGCAGATGTGCCACACTTGTTCTACTTTTGGATTATAGAATAGTGCTCAGAGTCGGTTTTATCACCCAACCCTGGTTTTAAACATCTCCACAATTTCAACCCTCTTCTGTCTGCTGCTTTCCTTAGTTTATATCAAGCGGTTTGTTCAATGACGTTCTCTAATAATCCTCTGCAGCCTTCACACAACACCTGGATTTATATTGTATTTAAATTACACAAAGGTGGATTTATGTTTTACTTGTACAGCTTGGCCAATCGCATACAATCAGTTTAGTGTAGTAACATGAAAAACAAACATATGAATACTTTTGCTACTTTTGCAAGTTACTGCAGATACAAAATCTCATTCCAAAATATTTAGTTGGATACAAGTGTCAAACAGATGTCTGTTAATATCACACAAAGACTTATCTCAGCATAATATTTCTATTTGACAAAAGGAGCAGTTAGTTATTTGGCTGCTTGGTTTACTGAGCAACAGAGGCTTTATTCTTTTTTTTTTTTTTTTTATCTGTCCCGTCTTCCTCTGTGTCTGAGCTGATTCCTCTTAGGTTCTGAGTCTGACGGCGTCCTCACCACCTCCTCCTTCAGCGTGTCCTCCTCCCCTGAATAAAAAGGAAAGTAATTGTGTGCTTTTGGGCGCCCCGAGGTCCCCGTTGCTTCATCACGATGGTTGAAAGTGGAGCTCGCCGTTGTAATTAGTGGGGTTAATATCCCAGGCAGCATCTCTAAATTAAATCTGTAACTCCATGGCGATGTGGCTGAGTGATGCACCTGTTCACAGTAATTACAGATGCAGCCTGGGAGTGCGCTTGTAATGATTTGGAATAGTCAAGGTTGAATTGCCATAAAGCCACATCCCACTAATTTGTTAAAAAAAATATGTTTGGGGGTCCAAATGGAAACTATATTTGGTTTCCAAAGAATTGAGCTAAAAAAAATATATATGTATATTTTTTTTATCTAAACATTCGTTTTGAATTGCCTGCCCTAAACTGTGTTTTGTATAATGAGGAATTTTTAGTTTTCTTTTATCTTTGCATTGTAGGGGGAAATATGGTGAAAACTGTTGAATAATTCAGTTGCACAATGTTTAGAAGCGATGCTGACTAATACTTTATTTTTGAAATGAGGGATCACAGCTGATAATTAGTTTTTTTAAATTCCTGAATAAAATATGAATTAATCATTTGGAAAAATCACCAGCTTTGTTTTAAACACAAATAAGGAACATATTGAGTAACATATTTGGGATAATCATCCACCAAGTGAACAAACATTCATTTGTAAAGAAACCAAAGCAACTGAAGAGTTGCAGAGACTGAATTATATGAGGATTTATTGTATCATAAGAGTAAAAATGCAACAGTTTTCTGCTTGGTTTCAGGGCTCAAACGTAGCAAATGGTATTCTTCAGATATTAGACTTGTCTTTATGCTTGTCCTGTTCAGTCTCAACAGTCCAAATATTCTCTTAGACAAAATTCAACAAGTTTCTTGGGATTTGGTCCTTTTCCTCCTAAACTAGAATTAAGTCCCGTAGTAAAGCAGCAGACCTAGTCTATACATCTGTTACTTTAAGGCTGGAATATTGCAATTCCTTACTATATGGAAATCCTTACTATATGTAGAATAACTGTTTAATATTTAGCTGTTAGTTGTGAAAATAGTTACAAAAGTGTTACTATGCCCCACATGAAAAGTAAAAGAAATCTAAACTTTTTTAGTTTTTGTTTTATTTTTTTTACCACAATGGTTTTTATACCAGGTTAGTCATACACTGTTATGGAGTGGCATCATAGTTGTTATGTTGGCCATTTCTCATAAACAGCCCTGCCAAAACTGATCCCACAGGTGTTAAATGAGACCCAGGTTAGGTCCATTGCACTCTCTCTTTCTGTGGCAGGTTCATTTTACGTGTAACAAACAGAAATTGAATGCATAAATATTTGTTGGTTTGGAAATTTCCCTGGAGGGAAGTCTTACTTCTGGGAATTAACTAAATTATAGAAGAAGTGACAGTTTTGCTAATTAAAAGCGTTTATGGCTAAACCAAAGTAAATGTTGACAGAAAATAAAAAGATTAAAACATGTCCACAATTTCCTCTCTTTGAACTTAAGCAGGGGAAACAGTTTAGTATGCAACTCGCAACACAAGTCTTATTTCCATGGGGGTAGTTTTTGGAAATATGTTGAATATCTTAAATAGAATAGATGTTACACCTTTTTTTTTTTTTTTTTTTTGCTGCTCTGAACTCACTGGATTAACACAGTGAGCTGTAAGGAATCTTGCATTAAGCCACAGCACTTTAAGGAGCACAATAAAGCTTTTGCTCCACCATCCCTGAATGTATCCTCCACTTTCAGTCTCCTCTGACAAATTTCTCCAACCCTTTGAGGCTGCCTGTCTGCGTAAGTATGTACTCAGGCAAGACGGCCTTCTGCACTAATTGAAGTCAATGACACAAGCTGCAGGGGCGCGTGAACAAACTGCGTCTCCATGGAAACACACGCTGGTAAGTGTGTCCATTGAGGAGCCCGCAGTACTATCGTGGAACGGCTACATGCAATCATCTGAAGCGGCTCGCCATGAGAAAGACGAGAGAGAGAGAGAGAGAGAGAGAGAGAGAAAAAAATGCTCCATATGCAGAACAGGAACCAGGAAACTGTGTGTTCACTTTCTCACCTGGTTAAGATACATGAAACGCATAAAAAATTCAAGAGAGGATCTCAAACAACTGATGAGTTTGGGCTTAGGATCCACATTGATGAGGAATATTTAATCAATGACTAAATGAATAAAGAACGACTAAATGGTCAGCTCTTTATTGCTAAGTGTTAACAATCTAAAGTATAGATAAACCATGCATGCTGGTGCATTGGACTGCCACGTTTCTGGTCTGAACACCTGCTGAAGCCCGTTGGAGTTGATTTGTTAGTAAATGTTCTGGCTTCGCCTCATCTGCTCTTCTGCAGTCAGACTCACGGTTGCATGTTCCACTGTGTCAACCAAATAATGTAAGCTACTCGATACCCATCCAAATCGTACCTGAGCCTGTGCCTAGTGAAACAAATTGGTATAAGTGAGCAGAAGATTGATGATTTACATAAATCATATGTCTTAAGGGTGACAATACCAAACTGTACACTCCAAACTATAAAATAAAATCCAACTTTTGTTTGACAAAAGCCCTCTGTGGTGAAGAGGACGACATATCCACAACATGAGGAGAAAATAAACATTTTCCAGACATCCACTGTGATGACTGGGCATCAGCACACACTTAAAAACATAAATGACTGACTGAATTGACTTGGTTTGCAAAGAGGTTGATAAAGTGACAATGTGAGGATGTTCTGCTCAGAAAAAAAGTGAATAAAATGGATTTTATGCTTCTATAATGACTGGGACTCCTGGAACTAATATAAAACTATGTTTCTCACTCCATCTCAGCCTGATTAACAAGTTATTATTTAAGATTTATAAACCATTTGAGTCAAAATAAGTGAAAACACACACACACACTTTGGATTTGCATAAATAAATATTGTCTAAACAAGGTCAATGATATGTAGTCATTTGTAAGATTACATATCATAATTTACAATATTTTACAGTGTACATCTAAATTATGCCTTTCAGTGAGAGGGCCAGAGCTGAACCTGTTCTAATAGCATTTATGTGCAGTGCTGTAAACATTTATTTCCCGTTGTACGTGTTATATTGACTTTATGGTGTTCGTATTGATAAAAACACCTATACACATTGTTCTTTGTTCCACATTTTTATGATAAGGATGTAAAAATAATAACAAAAATCTTTGTACAAATATTTGTACTTTCTCCGTTGTAATTTTCACACCCAGCAAGGAGAAACGAGTTTCAATCCAACAGGTTCAGTCTTTCAAAAACGCAGCCATCACTTTGTGCCACTTGAGGCCGTCTAGTGTGAAATCATTTAATTTTCTGCCAATACAGACTGAGAAAACCCCCTAAGAGGGATGACTACCATAAGCAGTTTGATTACTGTGATTTGTGAAGCTGAAAAAAAAAAGAAAAACTGCAGAAATATCTGAGGAGGAAAAGATAAAACATATATATTTATATCACTATAAAAGCATTTTTTCTGTTAGTTTTCTATCAGAGCTGTGGCACTGTTCCCTTTTAATGTCCCACACAAGGGCAGAGATTTCATGGAGATTTCATGGCCTCGGCCAGGCAGTTATCCCAAAAGAAGAAGAAAAATCAACATTGGCTGCTTTTCTGTGAGAATTTTTAATTTTCCAAGTGAGACACACATTGGACACAACGTCTCTGATCTTTTGAGATGTTGTGTGCAGAGGTTGCTTTAACAGTGTTGCCATGGAAACAGCAGTCATCAAGACACTCTTTCAGCCTCTACCTCCACATATAAGGGAAGCTGTAATGAACACCTCTGCACCCCTCAACACGCCCCCCCTCCCCCCCTCACTCCTCTGCTCCTTTACATCTATATTAGATTTAAAGCAGCAGGGGGCCTGTGGGTGGACCAATGTTCAACCGGAAAGAAAAAATAAATGTAGCTTCCAGGCATAGAGACTTGTATAAATAACCATCCATGCGAGATATTTATATTTCCTTTCTTGAACCCGCTCCTGGCTTTCCTCGTGAACATGTTTCTGTTAATGATCGCGGTGCTGGATCCATGTTCCAGACCTCCTGAAACTCTTACTCATTCATCACAGCAGCTCAGCCAAGCCCGGTTGAGATGCTGCAGGGTAGCAAAGAAATAAATAATAAAGCAAAGAAGCCAAACTCTTCTCATGACAAGCGAGAGGAGGATAATAACCTCACTATGGCCGCTGATACCTGAAGAAGATTTTCAGCTTCTCACCACAAGAAGACAACCTTAAGTTAAAAAAAAAAAAGAAAAAAACAGGCAGGATCTTAAAACTGGCACCAGCTTAACTTGTTTAGTTTTGTTTATTCTAAAACACTTTCAGAATATAATCAAAGATTTCTGCATTACTTTTGCATTTTATATTAACAGACGTTATGATCGGCTCTTCCTGTTACAGCTCGTTATGAAATTCTTTGAGAGTGAATGCTGTAATTATAATACAATTATATTAACATCTACTTCAAGACAATCAAGGTCTCTGGGTGAAATTTATATCAACTAATAAAGAACAAAACTTAGTAACTTTTTATCAGGCTACTGTTATAAAAAAACAAAAAAAAACATGATGTTTTTGATGCAAAAAAAAACTATAAAAAGCCTGAATTAAGCACAAGCTAAATAAAACGTTAGAGTTTTGTAAAGTCTGTTAAATGACAAAGAAATTATTTCTATTTCACTGCATTGTATCTCATTTGCAGAATCACAGACTATTATGTCATTAGTTCCATATTAATGCAACTGTGAGATAACCGAACGGCAATAACACCAAAAATGTGACGCAATGGTTGCATGTTACTAGAAAGCATTTACTGTTGCTATTGCAATGTTGCAATCTTATTACTGAGCTGTAATAGCAACTTCTTACACTGGCATAATTGTCCAATAATTAGATTAAATAAAAGCTGAGGCTTGATTATTCCTAATTATGAGATGTACACAAGCTGCTAGGACTGAGTTTTAATTTAGTGAAAATTTAGTGAACATTTTTAGATAAGTAACGAAAATGACACCCTGTTTGCGATGTGCAACTTTTAGAATTATGGCAGACTTAAAGGAGACTCAGAGAGGAATGTCAATGCTTCTTCTCATTGTGTGCACAAGCTACGTTATGATCTGTTCATCTAAATAAGGTCTAATGAGTATGGAATATAGTCCTAGCTCAGACAAGAGCAGCAGAAATGATAAAATTAGCATTCAAATAGAACTTCTAAAGTACATGTTTCAGATTATGAAGGCTTCCTCTAGTACCATTTATACAAATAATGCATTAGTGAAGTGCAGACCAACGGAGGGCACAAATCAGGTGCAAAGTCTGCTTACACCTCTGGCCCAGCTCTGAGTGTAACTTTGAAATGAAATATATAGTAAATCAAAAGAAAACGATCACAGGGAGTGAAAATAACTTGGGTCCAGCAGGGGAAACGACGGCTGAAGCTGTGTTGTGAAAATTCCTGAGACTTGGAGCGTGTGATGGTGGGTTTTAATGCAGCAACTGTTTGGATGAAACTGTCTTTGACCGGAGCGAACTGTCAGAGAGGAGCCAAGTAGACCTGCTATTACCGCTACATGGGGGTGAAATGTATGAGAGGACAAACAGTTCCACTAAGACACGAACACGCAAACAGGTGAACAGATGGAGGCGCACAGACAGGCAGACAAACACATTCACGAGCATGACTGTACGGAAAACCTCCCATACGCACCGATATGCACAACCTGCAGGTTTGCATCAGCACCGCTCATGCACAAAGAGGCTCAGCCAGATCCATCTTTATTCAGTTATGAAAATATGGTGTCAGGCAGCAGCAGATCATGGTAAGGTGTCTGAAGGGACGGCTTTCACAGAGGAGGAGGGCCCTTGAAGCAGGGAGGACATTGGGATGTATCAGAGCTTACAGTGGTTTGGCGATGCATGTGTACTAGAAAGAATTCATTAAAAAGTTACAATAAAAATACTCAGATTAAATATCTCCTTTGTTAGGCTACTCAGTTAATACAGGCCTCACACTAAATGATTGTATGTTGACATGTATGAAAGGGGCAAGAAATCATAAGAGAACAGACTTTAGAAAGAATACAGTTGTTAGTTTATAAATCACTGAAAGGCTTAGAACCACAACACATTAAAGATCTGCTGTTGTTGGATCAACCTTCCAGACCACTCAGGTCTACTGGATCTGGTCTGCTTTGCATCCCCAGAGCCAGAACCAAACGTGGAGAAGCAGAATTCAGCTTCTATGCACCACAAATCTGGAACAAACTTCCAGGAAACTGCAAAACAGCAAAAAACACAGAGTTCCTTTAAATCCAGATTAAAAAGCCACCTGTAAGGGTTGCATTTGAAACATCCAAGGTTCGGGTTAAGGCTAACCCTAACATCTTTACACCCTTGTCCCTTAGTGGGGTCGGGAAAATGGAGTACCTGGAGAAAACCCACACATGCATAGGGAGAACATGCAAACTCCATGCAGAAAGACCGGGGCCAGGAATCGA